>NC_040090.1:62820401-63130753 GCF_003369695.1 Bos indicus x Bos taurus | reverse complement strand
ATTGTACTATAAATAGTGAATATTGAACACACCATATATCAAGAACTTTGCATTGTGGTATTTAACATTCCACAACTGCATATGATACATATTATTATTGGCTCCACTTTGTGAATGTCAAAAATGAGACCTGCAAAAAGCTGCATAGCTGTTGGTAAATGTTGAGCCTGGGTCTGTCTGACTACAGTCCTAACTCTGAGGTTCTATAGTTTTCTGGCCTCACAGCAGGTAAGCTCTTGGTTTTACTGAATCTATTTTCAGGCTTACTAGTGATAGCACAGTACTTCCTGGTTTCCTTCTGTCTCAAAGAATAGGTCTCTCCCCACCAACCCCCAGTTAATTGCTCCTTTAATGGACGATTTCTTAATTCTCCCCTCCTAGGGTCATTTCAGTTCAGCAATTCCCTTTCTTTGGGTCTTTAATCTGCTCCTCACTAATATTAAAAGGTCTTATAAATAGACCCCAAACTCAAGAACTCAGCTGGATACTAGGTACAGATCCTCCTGAATATCTTTTAGGAAACTCAAATGTAACCTGTCCAAAATAGACAGGTTTATTCACCGGATTTTGTTTCTCAACCCACATCTACCTCCTACAAATCTGTTCTGTTGGTATGCATTCATCCACTAACATATGTGTATGCGTGCTCAATCACTAAGTTGTGTCCGATTCTTTGTGACCCCATGGACTGCAGCCCACTAGGCTCCTCCGTCCATGGGATTTCTCAGGCAAGAATATTGGTTAGATCCAAAACAGACCCAGGCTCAAAACTTAAGAGCTATTCAATCTTTCGCAGTAGGTTGCTAGTTTCTTCTCCAGGAGATCTTCCCAACCCAGGGATCAAACCTGCATCTCTTGCATTTCCTCAATTGCAGGAGGATCCTTTCCCACTAAGGCCATCTGGGAAGCCCCTACTAACATATAGACATACTTAATTTAAAAACTTCTCATAAGCAGAAGTTCATAACAATGAACCTAATTTTATGTTAATGTAATGTTATGTTAACTTTTAACATCTCAATTTTCACTATTATTAATATCAAAATAATTCTTTCTCTATTAATGGGATAGTAAGTTCCAGCATTAAGCCAGTGATATTAATAAATATTATATTATGCAGATAATTATAAACTTTGCAATTACACTAATAAATATGAAATTTCTGAGGTGACTGGAAACTTGGAAAGAGTTCAGGCATTAGCCGTCTACACCCTGCTGTTGTTGTTCAGTCACTCAGTCATGTCCGACTCTTTGTGACCCCCCTGGACTGCAGCATGCCGGGCTTGCCTGTCTTTCACCACCTCCCGGAGCTTGTGCAAACTCATGTCCATTGAATTGGTGATGCCACCCAACCATCATGTCCTCTGTCATCCCCTTCTTCTCCTGCCTTCAGCCTTTCCCAGAATCAGAGTCTTTTCTAATGAGCCGGCTCTTCTCATCAGGTGGCCAAAGTATTGGAACTTCAGCTTCAACATCAGTCTTTCCAATGAACGTTCAAGATTGATTTCCTTTTTGGTTATTATGAAAGTTATCTCAAACTGGTAGTAACACTTATTATGTTTTTAAAAGTCAACATGGTATGAATGGAGATTATTAAAAATGAAAACGTACTGTGATGGAATAAAATAGTATATCAAGATACACTGAATACAAGCATATAAAATTCATCCATATCTCCTAAGCTATAGGCTTTGTGAAAGCAAGATGGTTATATATTCTGCTCTGTACTACGTCCTCAGCACCTAATATAATGACATAGGCTTAATTAATATTCAGTACATACTTATTGAACTAATAAATCAATGGGAAAACTTTGTGTAATATTTAGGATAGTAACAATAGACTCCAACTGATGCTTGTTTTTTATTCATATAACAATACTGAGCAGTCAAACAGCCTCCTCTGCATAGTCACTCAGGGACCCAGACTAATGCAGGCTCTGTCACCTTTATCTTGTAGCTGCGATTAATAGCTTTGATTAATTCCTAGGAGGTTGTCTCCATTCCAGCCAGCCAGAGGAGGAAACCTCATGGAGGTTTGCCTCGTGAAGGAGTGCCTCATGAAGTTTACAGGTAAATCTTGAAATCAGTGCCTGTCACATCTACTTACATTCCAGTGGCTAGAACTCAACCCCAGGGTCACAACCTACATAAAGGAAACCAGGACCTGTAGTCCAGCTGTGTGCCCGGAAAGAAGAGGTGATCATGAATTTTAGAAATAGTCTCTGTCATGTGTGACATCCTACACCTTTGAGGAGGCTGGAGCCAGACTCCATCTTGCCTTCTTCAAGCAAAATATCATGGCCTACATTAAAAAGTAGGTGTTTATTTACCCTTCTGTTGTATAAGCAAAAATAGGTAAAGAAAACTCTTGCAAGAAAAGGATTGAGGCTATTATCCATATCAATTCCTGGTGCTTCCATTTACTCTCCCTTCAAAACTAAGGCCTTGGTGTCTTCACCAATACTTCCCTCTTTCTCATTCCAATATTCTAACATATGCTCTGTCACCCAATGTGTCTTTTTCTACCTCAGCAATAAAACTTAAATTCAACTTCTTCTAACTCTGTTGTTCATTCCTTCTTGTGGGAACAAATCATTAATTTTAAGAGATGCAATGGTTTGTGAAATGCTCTTCTTGCCACTAGTGACTCTTTCGTGCAATTGATTAAACATCTTTCTTTCATTAAATTTATATTACTGAAAGCAAAACCACCAGGTCCCATCCCAAGTTAATAAAGAAAAACAAACAAAACATGTTCTATCATGGGGGCCCACTGATATTTTCAAAAGAATAAAATTTCAAAATGAGATAATTGTCCAGTTAAAGCTTTCTCTTGGGGGTATAAGACTATATCAAAATTCAGAGCAAGAATATGGACTTTTTTCCTAGAACCTGAATGCATGTCTCCCTGTGATTCTCAAGAAATTATCATCACTCTCATCATCATCATCCGTCAGTTTTAACCCACCTCCCCCACGTATATCCCAGTATTCTCTTCGTTTACTTTGTCTCAGGAATTCAGCCACCAGACAACCCAATCTTACAAGATTATCTTATTTCTCAAGTTCATTGAGTGTTCCAAACTTCCTGCTGGAGCTGTACGTGCTTCATCTTTGGCCCTCTTAGCTCATTTAGTCACTACTTAAAATCACAAATGAGTCTTGCTGAGATTTCTCTAAGCCAGACAAGGTCAAGATGCCACAGAGCTCAAGAATAATGTTGCTGCATCATAGTGGTGTGTGTCCTTGGTGAGCAATAATAATTCTAAATGCTGACATTCAGCTCTGACTCAAAGACAAGGGCTCTGATCCTGGGATAGGAGTGAGTGAGACATGGGGGCTTATTTTTCATAAACATTCTCTACTCTTTATACATCTGATGAGTTGTTCATTGTGTGTTCATAATATCTGAATGTCTCATTTCTGCTTTTACTTCCCACTTGATTCCTTTATCCCTTCCCAGTCCATGCGGCCATTGGAATTTCTGAAACCCAAGAATTTCTTAGTCTATAAATTATAATTTTAAAACTTTTTAGTGAAACACAGATGATTTTCTTTAAGGAAGTTCCTTTGAGGGTATTAAACCACCTAAAGTTTTACTTCTTTTCTGTACATGGTGAAACATTCATTGATTGTTTGCACATTGTGTTTTTAAACTTATCCTCTTCAGCATCAATACTGTAACTTACTTTTACAAATGAGGAAACTAAAGCTAGAAAGTCTCATTCTTAAGGCCACACAGCTAAGTGATAAGTAAACAAATGAGTATGGAATCCAAACCCAGTTCTATAGAACTAAAAGCCTTGGCATCCTTGCTGGAGATGGTGAGGAGAAAAGAGAACTTTCCCACACTGTTGTAGAAATGTAAATTGGTGTAGTCACTATGGAGAACAGTATGGGTATTCCTTAAAAAATTAAAAATAGAGCTACCATATAATCCAAAATCCCACTCCTGTACATATATCTGAAAAAGACAAAAACTAATTTGAAAAGATATATGCACCCAAATGTTCATAGCAGCAGTTTTTTCTACAAAAGCCAAGACACGGAAACAACTGAAAAGCCCGTCAACAGGTGATTGGTATAAGAAGATGTGGTACATATATAGAGTGGAATATAACTCAGACATAAAAAATGAGATATTGTCATTTGCAGCAATGGACATAGAAAATATTACACTAAGTGAAGTCAGACATAGAAAAACAAATACTGTATGTATTACTTATGTGTGGAATCTGAAAAATGATAAAAATTGAGACTATATCTAAAATAGAAACACACAGACATAGAAAGTGAACTTATGGTTACCAAAGGGGAAATGGAGGGTGGGAAGGGATAAATTAGGAGAATGAGATTAACAGATTCTGCTGCTAAGTCACTTCAGTCGTGTCCGACTCTGTGCGACCCCATAGAGGGCAGCCCACCAGGCTCCCCTGTCCCTGGGATTCTCCAGGCAAGAACACTGGAGTGGGTTGCCATTTCCTTCTCCAATGCGTGAAAGTGAAAAGTGAAAGTGAAGTCGCTCAGTCGTGTCCGACTCAGCGACCCCATGGACTGCAGCCTACCAGGCTCCTCTGTCCATGGGATTTTCTAGGCAAGAGTACTGGAGTGGGGTGCCATTGCCTTCTCCAGATTAACAGATACAAACTATTACACATGAAATAGATAAACAATAAGGATTTACTGTATAATTCAAAGATTACTGAATAATTTGCTGTACACCTGAAATGAACAATATTGTAAATTATTCCAGCATCAGGATCTGCTGCCTAAACAAAATTAAGAACAGAGGAATTCACATAGTCCATTCATCAAAAAGCTACAAACAATATATTCTGGAGAGGGTGTGGAGAAAAGGCAACCCTTGTAGATTGTTGGTGGAAATGTAAATTGGTGCAGCTGCTATAGAGGATAGTATAGAGGTTCCTCAAAAAACTAAAAAGAGAGCTGCCATGCAACCTAGCAATCCCATTCTTGGCTTATATCCAGAGAAAATCATAATATGAAAAGATATATGCCTCTCAGTGTTCATTGTAGCACTGTTTACAATAGCCAAGGCATAGAAGCAACCTAAGTGCCCATCAACAGAGGAGTGTATAAGGAAGATATGGTACATATATACAATGGAATATCGTGTGCATGTGTGCTAAGTTGCTTCAGTTTTGTCTCACCCATGGACTGTAGCCCACTAAATTCCTCTGTCCATGGGATGCTCCAGGCAAGAATAGTGGAGTGGGTTGCCATGTCCTTCTCCAACAATGGACTATTACTCATCTATAAAAAAGGACACAATAATTGCAGCAACATGGACAAACCTAGGCATTGTCATATTTCCACTTAGTGAAGTAAGTCATACAGAGGAAGACAAATATCATACCAATTATATGTGGAATCTATAAAGAAGGGTTCAGATGAACTTACCCACAAAATAGGAAGAGAGTTTCAGGTGCAGAAAGCAAACTTATGATTACCAAGGGTAAGTGCTGTTGTTTAGTCGCTAAGTCATGTCCATCTCTTTATGACCCCATGAACTAAAACCCACCAGGCTCCCCTGTCCATGGGATTTCCCAGGCAAGAATAATGGAGTGGGTTGTCATTTCCTTCTCCAAGAGGTAACTTGGAGAGGGATAAACTGGGAGATTGGGATTGACATGCACACACTATTACATGTAAAATAGATAACCAATAAGGACCAACTGTATAGTGCGTGGAACTCTACTCAGTGCTCTGTAATGGCCTACATGGGAAAAGAACCTAAAAAAGAGTGGGTATATGTATGTGTATAACTGATCACTTTTCTGTATACCTAAAACTAGCACAAAATTATAAATCAGCTGTACTCCAACAAAATAGCTTTTAAAAATTAAAAACATTTTTAAAGCTTTGCATTTTCAAAGGGCTCATACTATTTTCAGCTCAGTTCAGTTCAGTTGCTCAGTCATGTCCAACTCTTTGGGATCCCATGAATCGCAGCACACCAGGCCTCCCTGTCCATCACCAACTCCCAGAGTCCATGCAAACCCATGCCCATCGAGTCGGTGATGCCATCCAGCCATCTCATCCTCTGTCATCCTGTCATCCCCTTCTCCTCCTGTCCCCAGTCCCTCCCAGCATCAGGGTCTTTTCCAATGAGTCAACTCTTCGCATGAGGTGGCCAAATTATTGGATTTTCAGCTTCAGCATCAGTCCTTTCAATGAACACCCAGGACTGGTCTCCTTTAGGATGGACTGGTTGGATCTCCTTGCAGTCCAAGGGACCTTTAAGAGTCTTCTCCAACACCACAGTTCAAAAGCATCAATTCTTCGGTGCTCAGCTTTCTTCACAGTCCAACTCTCACATCCATACATGACCACTGTAAAAACCATAGCCTTGACTAGACGAACCTTTGTTGGCAAAGTAATGTCTCTGCTTTCGAATATGCTATCTAGGTTGGTCATAGCTTTCCTTCCAAGGTGTAAGCATCTTTTAATTTCATGGCTGCAGTCACCATTTGTAGTGATTCTTGAGCCCCCAAAAATAAAGTCTGACACTGCCATTTTGATGCCAGGGACATTTGGATAGAGCTCATAGGCTGAGGAACAGCACTTCACTTAGGCATAGGGTAGAGAATACATTCAGAGAAGGCAATGGCACCCACTCCAGTACTCTTGCCTGGAAAATCCCATGGATGGGGGAGCCTGGTGGGCTGCAGTCCATGGGGTCGCGAAGAGTCGGAGACGACTGAGTGACTTCACTTGCACTTTTCACTTTCATGCATTGGAGAAGGAAATGGCAACCCACTCCAGTGTTCTTGCCTGGAGAATCCAAGGGATGGGGGAGCCTGGTGGGCTGCCATCTATGGGGTCGCACAGAGTCAGACACGACTGAAGCGATGCAGCAGCAGGAGCAGCAGCCGAGAATACATGGGGGATTTCTTATGAGAACATTACTAAGCAATAAAAAGCTGTATTTTGATAATTTGATATGCCATTTTAACATGGCCCCATCAAAATGTTCTGCATTATTCTGCTAACCTAGTACCATCCAAATCAGAGGGCACACATAATACTAGAGCTGCAAGGCCCCATTTGGAAATGATTTACTTCAGCCCCTTCCTGCTACTGCTGAGAAGAGTAGGAAAGGGGTTGGCCAAAGGTCGCTAGTGCAGTTGGTAAAAGAGCAGGGCAAGAGCTGGTTCCCTGACACGCACCGTCTAACATCTCACACACAAAGCTTGCCCAGCTTGGCCCATACTGACCTCTGCCTTCTGAACTGGGTCACCATCACCCAAAGCACATTCTAGGGCTCATGTTCCACAGGGCCCTTTTCCTTGTTTATGTAAGCGTTGATATTTACAGTCTTACAATGGCATAAAATTTAGCCACACTTAATTACCTTTATTATTGAATAAATGAATAAAATTAAGTTGGGGACATGGTTGAAAAGAGTGAAAATAAAGCAAACAAAAAATGGAAAAGTGGAAAGCAAAAATATCCTTAAAAGTTCAGTTAAAAGTAGTAAATTTAACTGAATAGTAAATGAAAAGTATTGAGGGTAATGACTTCAAAACATTAAAAAATACTAAGAAGATTGGGTGTTCAGTCACTCGGTCATGTCCAACTCTTTGCAGCCCCATGGATTGTGGTCCTCCAGGCTCCTCTCTCCAGTGAATTTTTTGGGCAAGAATACTAGAGCAGGTTGCCATTTCCTTCTCCACAGGATCGTCTCAACCCAGGGATCCAAACCACGTCTCCTGCGTCTCCTGCATTCTGTCACCCGGGGAAGCCCAAGAAGATTAAAGACTGTGAAATTATTTTTGTGAAGGGGACAAACTAATAGCAAATGTAATAGTAAGCTAAAAGAATGTTAAAAATATAGAAAACAGATAATTCCTGAGCTGAAAATCCTGGACTACAAACAAACTTGGCCCACATGCTTTAGGGATACAGCTGAAGGGAACAGAAAAGACTCCTCTTATTTCTATACACCAGGAATCCTGGAAGCTTCTGAAAATCCAGTGCTAATCCCGGCCACACGTGACTCTGGAAGTCAGTTCTATGCAGCTAAATACCCAGCGATCCCTCAGGTTCATACTGTTCCCCAATCAGTTCAGGAGGGCTTCCAGGTGGTGCTAGTGGTAAAGAACCTGCCTGCCAATGCAGGAGACATAAGAGATGAGGGTTCAGTCCCAGGAAGATCCCCTGGAGGAGGGCATGGCAACCCACTCCAGTATTCTTGCCTGGAGAATCCCATGGACAGAAAAGCCTGGTGGGGCTACAGTCCATGAGATCACAAAGAGTTGGGCACAACTGAAAATCCGTTTAGGAATCTTTGGTCTGTTCTAACACATGATATAGATTTGAATTAAGGAACTACTCTGGAGTCTGTCTAGGTTCTAATTACTTATGCCTTACCCTTCTCCTGTCCTGATTGTTTGCTGAATAAATGGTCATAATAAAAGTGCCTTGCTCACTGAAGTGGGTGATTGTGAACACCAAATGAGATCACTTCAGCAAATGCTTAGTATAGTACCTGTTACATAGACAATTCCTGGTGATCTAGCTGTTTAGCTGTTTAGATTGAATGAATGAGACAATTCCCTATAGACATGGACCCTATGTTTTGTTCACTGATCACAGTTTTAGGTACATTGGGGGAGTTCATATATTTATTTAATAAATTAATACACTGGTCTTTTCATTATTTCTCATTTCCTTTCACTTCTTTGTTTCATTAAAAAAAAAAGGAATTGTTCAGCAATCACTATAGGACAGAAAATGTAGGAGTGAAAAATAAATAATATAACCAAAGATTTTAAGCAGGAGTGTGACTTGGTCATGTGTGTCTTAGGTCATTCTGATGGCAACATGGAGAGCAGGTAAGAAGGCAGAAAACTTGGGTTCGTGTGAGTAAATAACAAAGATGATCTTGAACAAAAGAATGATCATGGACTGAAAGAGAGAAGAAAGAAACAAACTATGAGCTTATGAGGTTTCCACTGGTATCTTAGTGATGGATTAAATATGGGGAATGAGAGAGTAGGACTTTCCTTTCTCAATTACCCTACAACTCACTTGCTATACGATTGACATATTTTGTAAAATTGCCTCCGTTTTTACTTAGTTTTTGATTTTACCTCAGCATCCTATTGATATATTCTTCCTTGGCATCAGCTTTATACTTCATTTTTTAGCAGGTAATAAATTGTTTTATTAAATTAAATGGAGTAGAATGGTAAGCTAACCAGCTCTGTATGCACAGAGGTCTTTTTGTTTTGTGATTTTAAAAGGTGAATAGCATCTACTCTCTCAAAAACAATAGAGAAACAAAGAAGGAAAGACAGAACAGAAGGAAGAATAGCAAAAGGAAGAGAATTAACTTTACCCTCTAAAACAGGCTTTACTCCATAAGCTGCTGGAGACATGTCTATTTCCCTTTAAGAAGAAGCCACTTGGATTAAAAAACCAAATACAGATTTGACTGTTGTATTTGTTATTTAGCAATTACAGTCAGTTAACAAAAAGAGCATTTGCAAATAGAGAAAGTTAAGGTAAACTCTCCCCCTCAGCCATAATGAAAAAAGTAAATATACATGAAAAATGGAAAGTATATTAAGAATCTACAAAATTGTTTAAATTTTAAACTTGTCTTTACTTAAATAATTAATTTTCTGCTGACCTTAAGCACTTGTTGAAAATTTGCCCAAAATATTACCCGTTTATCCATGCACATTGTGTATTAATAAAGTTGCTTCATATTAAGTAGTTCCAAGCCTACATTCAACATACCGGGACTGTGGTCTTCCGCTGTGCTGCTTCTATTTTCCCAAAGTTGGGAGCTTCAAGGAAGAGGTTGTGTTTGATGTAGAAAGAAATATCTATATTCCACTTAAAGGTGTATAAATCTGTATCTCATGACTAAATTCTTGAAACGTGTTCATAAACAGTCTCTCAAATTTGAGTAGTCAATTGAAAACCTTTTTTGAAGTTGAGAATTACAAACAATATTTTAATTGACTTTTATAACAAACATTAATTTGAATTTCATTACAGTGTAAGAAATTGTATATTGATTTTTTAAATCCTTGTTGTGAATTGTAGTAAAATAGTGAACATGGGGATCAAATTCAGTACCTGTAAACCCATTGTAATAAAGGCAAAGAGCATCTTCTATATGCTGACAGCAAGTAACACTTTGCTAAACTATGAAAAACAAGGGCAGACATTTTCACTCAAACAAAAAAATAGAGTTTGTCACTGAGAGAGATTTTCACTAGAGGAACTCCTAAAATGTGAAGAAGAAATTTCAACCAGAAAACAAAAGTGAAATACGAGGAAGAATATTAAGCAGTAGCATCAGTCAAAACACAAAAATGTCTAGACAGATATTGACTGTATAAAATCATAAATATGACAGTACCTAATTTGGTGGTATGAAAATAATAAGACAGAGGAGAGTTACTGGAATTATAATTTTTAAGTTCTTTGTATTTTTCTGGCAGAAAGGTAAAGAATGTTAGTTAAGGGTAATTTTTAAGGAAATAAAATGTGTAAATTCAAAATCTATAGAACAAAACAATTAATTAAAAAAAGCTCATCAATCCAAATGAAATTGGAAGGGAGTAAAAATAAACAAAGCTGGATTGGATATAAGCAAAAATAACATGAAAGAGGTGAATTCATGTATCTCGGTAATCACAGTCAATGTAAATGAAATAAATCTTTGTTGAAAAAGCAAAGAATGCTAATTTGGAATTAAAAAATCAGCTACATTATGTTAATAAGAAACATGTTTAAAATACAAGGACAAAAAAAATAAATAAATAAAATACAAGGACATAGGTTGAAAGCACAAGAGAGTGAGTTACACCAAAGAGTCAAAGGAAGAACCTGACTATCAGTTCAGCTTAGTTCAGTCATTCAGTGGTGTCTGACTCTTTGCAACCCCATGAATTGCAGCACGCCAGGCCTCCCTGTCCATCACCAGCTCCCGGAGTTCACCCAAACTCATGTGCATCGAGTCAGTGATGCAATCCAGCCATCTCATCCTCTGTCATCCCCTTCTCCTCCTGCCCTCAATCCCTCCCAGAATCAGGGTCTTTTCCAATGAGTCAACGCTTCACATGAGGTAGCCAAAGTACTGGAGTTTCAGCTTCAACATCAGTCCTTCCAATGAACACCCAGGACTGGTCTCCTTTAGGATGGACTGGTTGGATCTCCTTGCAGTCCAAGGGACTCTCAAGAGTCTTCTCCAACACCACAGTTCAAAAGCATCAATTCTTCGGTGCTCAGCTTTCTTCACAGTCCAATTCTCACATCCATACATGACCACAGGAAAAACCTTGACTAGACAGACCTTTGTTGGCAAAGTACTATCTCTGCCTTTTAATATGGTATCTAGGTTGGTCATAACTTTCCTTTCAAGGAGTAAGTGTCTTTTAATTTCATGGCTGCAATCACCATCTGCAGTGATTTTGGAGCCAAAAAAAATAAAGTCTGACACTATTTCCACTGTTTCTCCATCTATTTCTCATGAAGTGATGGGACCAGATGCCATGATCTTAGATTTCTGAATGTTGAGCTTTAAGCCAACGTTTTCACTCTCCTCTTCATTAGCTTCAGAAAAAAATAGATTCTAAAGGGAAAATAACTACAAGAGATGAAGAAAAGTTATGACCTAATGACAAGTAGAATAATTTGCTAGGAAGACACAGTAATTATAGACATATAAACATATTTAACAACATAGCCTCAAGATGTGTAAAAAAAAAAGTAGGTTATGAAGTTTGATTGCCAAGAAAATGCATTGATGTGTATATGTCATTTACATGGGCCTTATCAATCATTTTTTCTCATCAGAAACTTTTATTTCAATAGCAGTTGGTATTAAGGCAATAACATCCTTACTAAATAGATCTTAAATACAGAATAAGTTCAAAAATTATTCACATATCAATTAAAGCAATCAGCCTCAGGCAGCCAGACAAGAACTACAACAAAGCAGCTCTCTGACACAGCCTTGTTCCCAGCTTCTGTCTCCTGACTTTCTTGCCCACAGATGAGACTCTTGCAGGTTCAGCCCCACCCCACTTGAAGTCTGATCAATTCAGACTTCAGGCAGAAATTGGTGAACCTCTCTGGCTGACCAGAACCTATTATCTCAGCATTGTTATTCTTGCTAGTAGCAAATGTGGCTTTTGTATTCGTCTTTAACTCAACCTCTTACCTTTCTTTTACCAGCTTTGCTCCCAAGGCCTTAATACTGGTCTGTGAATCACACTTTCACTATCAACTGCTAAGCAACCCCTAACCCCTCTCTTGTATGCTCCACCTATCAGGTGAGGCTGCTATAATTACTTCAGCTTTACCACTGCCTGATCAATCACTGAACAGTTACAATCACATCCCTTAAGAAAATGCTTTTTGGGACAGACTGAGCTATCTCTCTCGGCACTGCAGGTGGGTCAGATTCCCTGGCCTCTGCCCTGTTCCTGTGGATGAGTGTCTCCTGTTAGGTGTCTGCCGGGTACCTGGAGTGTACCCAATGATTCCTGGGCTGCTAGCTGCAACACTAATCCTTTATCCCGGTTTCCAGATCTTCAATGATGCTGTGACTTATAACTTTCCCTCCCTTATATCTATTACCTATCTGCCACTTGGTGGAAAGTCATTTATATCCCTTTAATTCCTAACGCTTAGAGAATGTTTACCCCACACCAACATTGACATTGATGCCACTGGAGATAACAAGATGAACAAAATTTTTCCCTTGCCAAAACTCTAGAATAGGAGGGACATAAGTCTAGGACACAGAAAAAAATAGAGTGACCATAAATTTAGACACATGCTATAATAAAAGAATTTTTGACACTTAAAAAGCAATAATGTATTAATGAGACTGCTTCAGTTGCAAGCAACCCATAAAACTCTACATAATTTAAGCAGAGAGGGGAATTTATTGGCAGAGATTGGCCAGCTCGGAGTCAGAGAAAGAAATTTGGAAATAGTATGAACTTGGGACATTTACAGCAACATTACTGGATTGGGGGGGAGGCAGGTGGTGGTGGGCAGTGCTCACATAATCACTGGCACCTATATCCCGGTCTTTGATCAAAAAGGACTTTCATGACTCAGTCACACATCTACTCCACTGAGAGAGCCCCTATCAGTTCAGTTCAGCTCAGTCACTTAACCGTGTCCGACTCTTCGTGACCACGTGGACTGCAGCATGCGAGCCTTCCGTGTCCTTCACCAGCTCCCAGAGCCTGCTCAAACTCTAGAGCTGGCTTCTGCCCTGTTAGGCCTATAGAACCCCTCTGCTGCCACAGTGTTTTTGATCCATATTTAGATCATTTTGTATTGTTTTTACTCTTAGTTATATGTTGTTTAATTTGTAAGGAATTCTGCTATTGAAATAAGGCAAGTTGAAGGAAAACATAAAAATGATAATAATTCTGCAAATTTGCCCCAAGACATTTGCACTAGAACCACAGATAGCATTCAAAGTTCTCATTCCACACGTCAGGATATTTTCTGTAGTTTTGCAATGTGTAAAATGTAGGCATGATCACATACAGCTTGACTTTTCTCTATGGAGAATAAAGTCTATATGGAGCTGCAGTGCACTTCTCATGGATCAGTGCTTGCAAATCAAGGCCATAAAGCTTTCTTATATATATATATATATATATATATATATATATATATATATATATATATGAATGCTGGGAGGGATTGGGGGCAAGAGGAGAAGGGGATGACAGAGGATGAGATGGCTGGATGGCATCACTGACTCGATGGACGTGAGTCTGAGTGAACTCCGGGAGTTGGTGATGGACAGGGAGGCCTGGCGTACTGCGGTTCATAGGATCACAAAGAGTCGGACACAACTGAGCGACTGATCTGATCTGATATATATATATATATATATTTCTCAAACTTATGTAGGTCCGACTCCAAAGCCCATGAGATATATTGTCTGTATCAGTGTGCTAGGAAACCTCAAGTTTCAGAACAAATCGCAGCACATGATTAAACATCACAAATGAGAACACCCTATGTCCACCTCATTAAGATAACAGAAGTCCATCTTTTCTACCCTTCTGGGGCCTAGTCAAACTCAAGCTGGAGCTCCTAGAATTTTCAAAGGTCTCCCATCTTGTTCTTTCTCTAGTAAATTTAGGCACACTGGGCACTGATCTCTTCCATTCCTGGAAACAGAAGGGAAGACTCACCTGCCAAGGCAACTTGTGGACTAGGAAACATGTGTTGAGAACATACCAAGTCCTAATTGCTGGGTTTCCAGGGCCCCTGTGTTAGTTGATAACCAAATCCCTGTGCGGTTCTGAAGCAATTTCCCTACTTGGTCATTTCCACTGTGAGTTGTGGTATGCTTCATCTGCATTCTCATCCTTGCCTCCTCATGCCTTCCCTGTGAAACTCCTCTACTCTCACTCAACATTAACTCAAACAAATGCAAAATTCACAGTATACAGCTTAGCCACTTTTGGAAGAGAAATGGAAGAAGGAGGAAGAAAGAAGAGGAGAAGAAGAAAAAAAAGGAGCAGAAGGAAGGAAGCAAAAGAAGGATGCACACAACCTCTTTGAGCTTCATTTTGCTGATCTGTTACATGAGGGTATGGAGTAAAGTCAATTCCTTTTTTATGAAGGCTAAAATTTATGAAGAAACCTATGGATCCTTTTTTTTTTAAGGGGCATGTACACACAGTATACTTCACCACCACTCTGAGGAGTTCACGGATTTTAGGCTAGATCTCTATGATTCCTTCTAACTCTATGGGAGCAATTCCACTATAAACTGAAGTCAAGCTTCTTTTATTGCTATCAAATCCTGGTTCAAGTTCAAGAGGGTGATGGAAAAATAATGAAGTTGATAACTGTTTGCCTAGAAACGTGCAGGTGAGAATCTAAATGATGTCAAATGGTACTAAGAATATCATGGTTATTCCAAATTTTTTGTTAAATTTTATTTATTTAATTAGTGGAAAATCGCTTTACAATTTTGTGTTGGTTTCTGCTGGACAACAAGGTGAATAAGTCATAATTATATATATACTGCAGGTAAACCTTAACTCCTCAAATGCCAACACTGCAGTGTAGAAGTCTGGCAACATATTAAGCTACTGCAGCAGTGTTTGGCCCAAGATTCTTCTTTCCCATCCCACTCCCTACTCCCCCCACCCTTACACCAAACTCTCAAAGAAACTGCTGGGAGGTTCTTTGTTCTAAATGAAAAGGCTAAATGGCGAGATGAAATGGGCAATGAAATTTTCCGGGTCTTTTTCCTATTCTATTTTCTATTCTATTCTTTTATAGTCTGAATGATAATCACAGAGGAAGTTCCCTTGGCAGTGCTGTGTTTCCATGGTGATAGGAGAGGTCAGGATTAACAAACCGGGGTGCTGGGAACCTTCTGCTGCAGGGTGGATGTGAGGGAAGGGCTGGCAGTCAGAGTGTCACCAGGGGACCCATTTTCACGGCCTCCTTCTTTGAATGTCCACAGAGCCTGACTTGTGCCTTTCTGAATGGACAAACTAGGGATGTCTTGAAAATAATAATAGCTCCATCACTTCCCCCCTATGCAGAAATGTGCTGTGCCCTTCCTCTCAAAGGCCAGGAACTGATGCTTCTCACTAACAACAATCCACAGATTGTTGGAATATGTATGTGCTCTTTGTATTGGCAAGAGCAGCTCAGAGATGCCAAGTTTTAGAATCCAAATGTACTTTAGGAAAGCAATTTGATCTTTGGGAACAAGAGATTCTAAATAAGTTTTGACCATGTCAAGGAAGGTTAAAAGATGAATTCATTAAAAGGAAAGTAGAAAGCATACAGTCTAAATTAAATATCAGAAGACCAAATAATTCCCCTTAGAACATAACTCCATTAGTTTGCCTGAAACCAAATGACTTGATTTTACTCTTTTTGGGTTCCCCTCAATATCCAAGTTTTAATGTCATAACATTTATACAGCTTTTTTGTATCAGAACTAAAGAAGAATGATGGAATCAAGGTGAGCTATAAGAATATTAAAGTAATCGCCTCAAAATCTGTGATGTGAGAGGAGACAAATAATGAAAGATGTGAGTGTTCTTAGAACCCTAGATATGGGATGAAATACCCTTTAGTACATTACAGGGTTGTGGTAGAAACAGTTCTTCTCATTTAAGTAGTACTAAAAGACCTTAGAAGTTCTTCTATCAAAAAGACGTAAGCATTTCTTACTTGCTTTGTCTCCCATGACCATCTAAATGCTAATAACTCTCAAAATCGGAATCAGACTTCTAGATCCATATATCTAATTACCTACAAGATCTTCTGTTTGAATGTCCATCAGACACACTTAACGGGAATAGAGCTGAACTCTTTGTCTTCACCCCTTCATCTGCTGCTCCTCTCTATCTCTGTGTGCTCTCTTAATAAATAGCCCAGCTAGAAATCTGGGATTTACCCTCGCCACCTCTTTCTCCCTCACCCTGAACAATTGAAAAGTCTTGTCTATATTCCTCTCAAATCCATTCCTGTCTTTCTGTCGCCATCTCCACTCTCCTTATTTAGGCTCCAACACTTTTCCTAATGATTATCCCATTCTCCTGCATTGCGTTTTCTGCCTCTGACTTGCCCATATCCACCAATCCAATCTCCACTCTCTGGTCAGAGTAATCTTTCTGAGCTTCAGATATGATTATGATCATTCATCTACATAAAAGTAGTCAATGGTCTTCTAATGCCTTCAGGATAAACCTCATATTCTGTTCTCAGCCTTACATGACTTGGTAGGATCTGGCCCCTACCTACACTCCCGCTTCATCTGTAGATACCCTACCCTCCCATCTGCTCCTTACCCCCACCCTTCTGTCTGCACACACCATGCATATATAAATTCCAGCTGAATAATCTATCTGGTTTCCTGAATGCCATTATTTCTTTTGACTCTGGGTCTTTGTTTATACTTGCAAAAACTTTCCCTGCTCCCTAGACACTTGTTTTCCTGGGCTAGGTCTTGCTTATGATTTAGATGTGAACTTAGTTGTAATTTCTTCAAGCATGTGTACTCTTGCCCTCAAAATTTACCCTATATGGTCTCTGTACTTCCTCCCTCAAAGCATTTTATGCTCTAAATGTGTCATATCAGATTATTATTAACAGAATTACTTATCTTTTGTATCTTTCTTTTAGATATAAGTTCCATGAGGCCAAGGACTGTGTCTGTTTTCACCAGTAAATCCACAGTACACCACACAGTATTATTCAAAAATATTTGTGTAATTTTGTAAAGAATCTCTGCTTATAAATAAACACCTGAAGGAATATCAAAATCTAAATAATATAAAATCCAAAGCTCGTGTGATTTTTTTTTTTTGACTAGCTGTGAAGTCTCAGATACTTCATAATACATTTTTAATATTTAGCATGGTTAATGTTCTTCTTTTCTTACATTCTATAACTATAACTTGCATTCACCTACCACAGATTCCCATCAGAATTACATTGGAAGAACACTCTGGTAGTATCTCTTTTCTAAGAAAATTCCTGTGGATTAAAATTTGGCTCATGTAGGAACTAAGAAATCAGCCCTTCCAATAAAACGTGGGTGGAGTACATTTTCCCAAACATTTTTGACATTTTTTTTCAAGACAGGGAATAACTTGAATGGAGAGAAAATTAAAGATTATCTCCTTTGGAAACAACATATATATAGACAGAGGAGTTTGCCAATTGTCTAAATATTTTTACCATGATGTCTTGGTAATCTCTGTAATTTCTAACAAATGTAAAATGTTTTCATGCAATTAATGTTTAAGAGGATCATAAGCAGTTATCCGATCCTTTCTGTCAATTCCAGTTACGACATCCATCTGAATCCAGGCACCTTTCTGAAACTCAGTGTTGATCACAACACCTTTCCTTGCAAACACCTTTGCTGGTTATTCCAATGACTACAGAAATAAAGCACAACCTTACTACATGGCTTGCAAGACCTTTCATTATAGATCTTACCTCTTTTTGAGATTTTATTATTCTCAAGTCCCTCCATGTATCTTACATTTCACTCACACCCTATAACTTACCACTCTCCAAACACACCTTGCCCTTCTAAGCTTCCATGTTTTTGCCTTCTTCTGCCTTGCACCTGGATTCCCTTCTTTCTTAACCATCTTGGCCTCAGGCAGTTTTATTCATCCTTCATCTGTAATGCTGGACTGGCTAACTGGGACTCGACTGTGCAGGGCTCTAAATTACAGACCAACACAGTTGAACATTATCCCAAAGCAGTGAGTCTGTGGGATTCTGAGTGGATGGATGGTACACACAAAGGTGTGGTTAGGGAACAAATTAAAAGTCCCAAGGACCAGGAAATGTTGGTAGTAACACAAATGTATATCCAGTTATAAGGAAAAGTCATTACTTCCAAGTTTCCTAGAGATGGATCCCAGATATTCTTGTTCTTTTCTCCTAGTCAAATATTTACTGCTGTTAATGTGGTGTTCTGCTTGCCATACATCTGGCCAGCTGTAAATTTCTATTGGACACACCAATATGGACAAATAAATTGAGCTGTCCCTTATATCATCAGACTTCCTTCATGGCTGAGATGGTAAAGAATCGGCCTGCAGTGCAGGTTTGATCCCTGGGTTGGGAAGATTCCCTGGAGAAGGGAATGGTTACCCACTCCACTCTTCTTGGCTAGAGAATCCCAAGAACAGAGGAGCCTGGTGGGTTACAGTCCACAGGGTTGCAAAGAATTGGACATGATTGAGCAACTGACACTATACTACCACCCACTCCAGTACTCTTGCCTGAAGAATTCCATGGACAGAGGACCCTGGTGGACTACAGATCATGCGGTCGAAAAGAGTCAGACATGACTGAGTGACTAACACTTTCACTTACATCATCAGGCCCTTCTTGTGTCAGCTTTGATTTCTCAGGTTGCTACAATTAGCACATCCACCAAGATTTCCCATCAAACATCTGCAACCTACCTTCCTGTTGAAAACAAAAATCAGAGGATGGTAGGTTGACTCAATGCCATGGCAATGTTAAAAATGAAGCAATCTTTCTAGTTTGTCTATATCATCTTGACTTACAGTTTCTATAGTTGGCAAAATAGGGGAGTTGAAAGTTAAAAATAAAATCAGCTTAAACTAAATGGAAGCCAGTAATTTCCAACTGACAACATAATCAAAAACTGCTTGCTGAGAAGGATATGAAATGGCTACACGTTTAAATGGATACAAATATCCGATGATTTGTAAAAGAAAAATTAAAACTTTTCAGTTAAGAGAAGTGCTTTCAAGAGATTCAAGTTGCTTTAGAGTTCAAGTAAATGTCTCCCCAAATAAATTCATCCTAAATGGAGCTATTTAGCTCATGCCATGTGGTCTGTAATTACTTCAGAATTTCCCATTGCTCTTCCTGGTTTGTCTTCTCTTCTCACAGATCAGAGCAATCTGTCATCAGAGGAAAGATGTTCATCTTCTCACACAAGTGCCAAGAACTTTCTTCTTGTCATTTTGCTTTAATTACCTCCACCTGGGGACAAAATTATTTTACTTCTTTGTTAGTTACCTGGGGCTGTTAAATGCAACTTTTAAAAAAAGTTAAGAAAAAAATTAAAACAATGTTGAAATTTAGTCTAACAGGTGTACAGTTATTGGCTTCACCTGCCCACCTAATGCCCCAAAGAATGGGTGCTTCCATTGAATCTAGTTGGGATATTTATGACCTGGCTTGTGTATATTTGAATCCTGCATGAGACTTTCTAAGACTGTGATTTTTTAAGTGGTTTACAATTTAAACAGTACTTCACCATCACTCCTCCCTAGCCACCCCAAAGATTAGCAGGTGTTCCTGTATATTTAGTTTTTGATTTTTGAAGAACCTCATTTACATTTTGTTTTTAAATGTTATAATTTCATGTTATTCTGTGATGGAAAGACACCCTGATGTTTGCAGTAAGTCATATGTGTGCCTGGGAGTAGTATCCCATGCAATAGCCTCCTAGAAGATCCCCAGTGGAGACCGTGGCTCTGCAGGGAGGTGCAGGTGATAGCCCAGTGCAGGTCGATGCCACAAGACATCCTGTTTCTGACCCTGCGAGGGTTTGCTTGAGACTTCCCCTGGTTAAAAACCAACTTCCTGAAGATATTTCAAGGAGATTTCAATGGGTTAACATTCACTGTTTGAAAGGAGCGGGCAAGAAATAAGGAGGTCAAAGCAGAAGGAAGGCTTATCTCTGAGAACATGGTTTGACAGTTGGCAGGCAGCCTCCTGCTGCAGAGGGAGTTACAATCCAGTCTTTGCTTTGTATGAGAGAGTCAGGGCCAAGGTTTGTCAGAACAAAGCTACACAATATCCTAATGCCAAATGGGCAGAATCTCTGGCCTGTTGCAAATGAAATCATTGGAAATTCATTGGAGAAAGCATTGCAGCTCTTGAGCTCTCTGTGGCTACGCCAGCGCAGATGTCTGATTGCCACTTTATCTCTGTAAGGCATGGCCAGGAGCCCGCTGCTGCACTTTTCAAAATCCTTTCAGACTGCTCTCCTTGAACAAAGTCTAAAATCTTCAATTTCCTTTTTTAAGCTTTCTTCAGTTTTGTTCTAGGTACTTTTCCACTCTCAAGTCACAATATTCCATATGCGCCAGACACCCTGGCAGCTACTGGGCCCTTTTCACGCAGCAACCTCTGCCTGGAATGCACTTCCCTCCCTGCAGAGAACCTCCAGGGGAAGAGCTACATCTCCTTCAAGGGCCTGTTCAATGCCAGGTTTTCCTTTCTTATAATTAGCATCTTCTTCTCCCTCTGAACTCTGTTTTAGCATTTCTAATATCGTTGATCTCCAGGGACAATTAAATTTCAGATTTTACATTAAATAAACCTGGGTGAGCAAGATACTAACCTTTCCAAAACCTCAATTTTCTCCTTTGATAAGTGGGAATTATTCTAAAATAGAGTCATGAGGATTAAATTTGAAAATATCAGGAAGAAAACTGTTAGTACCTGGCACCATGTACAAGCTTGCTATCATGTTTTGTTTCTCTCAATAAGGACATACACTACTTGATGCAGATTCCCAAAAGTAAAGTGATTTCCACCTGGTAGGTGCTAAGTAGCTTTCTATTGAATTAATACATTTATTGAGCGCATTCATAGTATGAAGCCAGGAAAATTACACCAAACAAGGCAAATATGTTAGGTCTCTGTGCAGAGTCCCTTCCTAAATTTGGTTTGGTTCAAGGCCACCACTGTAGGCCTCCAGGCAGAGTTTCTGAGTGAGTGAATCAACTCTGCCTCTCCCCTTGCCTGGAAAGTAGGCAAACACTATCTTGCTTTTGCTCACAACCAAGAAAATATGAGATTAACAAATCCCAAATAGGGCCCCTAAAGATAACTATACTGTTTTCCGCATAATTGAATAGGAAAAAATGGTAAAGAGATGATCTATAGCAATGGTTCTCAAACTTTCGGCATTGGGATTTCTTTACATACTTAAAATTATTGATGCTCTCCAAAGAATTTTGTTCATATAGTTTATATGTAAGTATATCTTATTATATTAGAAATTAAAACAGAATTTAAAAATATTTTTTAACATTTAACAACATGCTACATGTTAACACAAATAAGATATATTATGAAAATAACTACATTTTCTAAAATAGAACAACAAATTAGTGAGAAAAGTAGTTTTTTTTTTTTCACTTTTGCAAATCTTTTTAATGTCTGGTTTCATAGAAAAGAACTGGATTTCTATACCTGGTTGTGCATTCAATTGGTTATGATGTGTTAATATGAATAAAATTGACCTCACACAGATATGTGGTGGGAAAAGGGAGGACTTCACAAAGAGTAAATCTTACAGTTTGGTTGCAATGTGGAATGTGAACCGTGTCAGTGAAACTCCCATACCTTGTCATGTTAATATCCACTGGTTGCTCTTGCATTTTAAGTGGACTTTCACCACCCATGTTTTTTTTAACATCACATGTTGATCAATCACAGAATATTGCTTCACTGAGTTACACAGACCTCCAAAACATATAACATTTCACAATACAATATTAATTTATTGATAAATATATTTATTGATATCATAGCTAATCTCATCAGAAAAGTCTTTAAATATTGGGAAGATATTGACCTTGTGGTAAGTGAAGTCAGCTTCTAATTTTTGCTTTATCATTGGTAATGTATGCCATCCGTTGTTTTCCTTGAAATGACAGATTCACTTGGCTCATTTTGAGAGAATACCCAAGTCTGAATAATGATAGTTTGTCCATCAGTCATTCTTCTAAGTGGAAATGGTATTTCATGAAAAAGAGGCCGATTTTGCTCACTATGCAAAAAATTACACAAGTACTTTGTCTTGAGATAATTAATGTACTCTGGTGTGCATCAGAATTTCTTTATATATACTTCTCATTTCACAGCAAAAAGTGTTATTCACTCAGTCATGTCCTACTCTTTGCGACCCCGTGGACCGTAGCCTGCCAGGCTCCTCTGTTCATGGAATTCTCCAGGCAAGTATACTGAAGTGGGTTGCCATTCTCTTCTCCAGGGGATCGTCCCAATGCAGGGATTGAACCTGGGTCTCCTACATTGCAGGCAGACTCTTTACCTTCTGAGCCACCAGGGAAGCCCATTCACAACAGAGAATAATAAAAAGATGAATAATCAAGGGCTAAATTATTTTTATTAATTTATTAAAATTATTTTAAGTGAATTATTATTTTATAAATCACAATTTTATTCTAAAATAATTAGTTGATTTATTAATGATATATTGGTGGTGGTGGTTTAGTCATTAAGTTGTGTCTGGCTCTTGCGACCTCATGGGCTCTGGTCCACCAGGTTCCTCTCTCCCCGGACTTCCAAGGCAAGAATACTAGAGCAGATAGCCATTTCCTTTTCCAGGGAATCTTCCTGACCCAGAGATAGAACCCATATCTCCTGCACTGGCAGGTGGATTCTTTACCTCTGAGCCAGCAAGAAAATGTGCCATCTGATACTTTTGTCTAAATTTGGTCATTTTGAAAGGGACAAGAGCTGAGAATAAGAATGCATGCTTCATCCTGAAGCAACATCATTAAAACTTTTAAATACATTCCAGAAGGTTGAGTCTATCAGCTCTAATGCTCCTTTTCAATCAAAACATCAAAAACAATTACATTACAATGTTTAGCTTACTAACTCAATAAATGAAATTTCTTTTTACCTTCTTGCTGCTGCTGCTAAGTCACTTCAGTTGTGTCCAACTCTGTGAAACCCCATAGACGGCAGCCCACCAGGCTCCCCCGTCCCTGGGATTCGCCAGGCGAGAACACTGGAGTGGGTTGCCATTTCCTTCTCCAGTGCATAAAAGTGAAGAGTGAAAGTGAAATCGCTCAATCGTGTCCAACTCTTAGCGACCCCATGGACTGCAGCCTACCAGGCTCCTGCATCCATGGGATTTTCCAGGCAAGAGTACTGGAGTGGGGTGCCATTGCCTTCTCCATTTTACCTTCTTACTAGTTTGTTATTTGCAATATATACTTTATCAAGAAACACTGGGCTTGTTTGAACCAATGATAATCTTGTGAAAGTGCTGAGAACAACAAGAAACCAAACCCCGCTCTCTGTTCAAAAAGGCAAAGACACTCAGAAGGTGGCTTTCCTGGGCAATATTTTAACCTTTGAGAACTGACCATCAATGCCTCTGGGACTCAGGTTCATATTACTTATCAGGACCTTAGAGAAGTAGGTTGAGTAATACAGAAGGCAACTTGCTCCCAGTAGGCTAGGATTAAATAGATTCCAAACTCATATTTACTTGAAACATTGGGAGGGATCTTGAAGAAATCGTACAAGATGAAATTGTGAATGAATGAATGAATGAATGAATTCATCATGACCCACATTTCATCCTGAACACACTGAATTTATCTATTCAAGAGAAGTATAGGTCATCAGACCTAATCATTTTGTTTTAAATTAGAGATATACTGCTGACTAATAGGAAGCGGTACAGTTTCTTCTGTGCTGTTTCTTCTATGCAGGCCACATAATATTTGCTGTATCTTTTAGCCTTGAGCAGCCAGAATCTCTCCTTTACAGTGGAAGCATCTGTGAGTCAGGAGACATGCGTTCTTTTCTTGACTTTAAACATTGTTGGGTGTGACCTGGGGCAAGTTGCTCTGTTCTTTAGAGTGTGAAACAATCACCAGTTTTATTTAGCAACCCTAATTCACAGATATAGCTTTACAGTCTCATTGTCATGGATTTTAAAGCATCAGAGTACATCTGAGTAAAATAGGGCATTCTTAAGTCTAGGTAAATAAAAATGCCTTGAACATACCCCACTCACTTCTGATTCCAAGGTCAATGTGAATACTTTGGAGACCAGGTTCTCCTGGAACCACTATCTCTTAGTCTGTTTGTTCACTTACATACTAATACTGTCCCCCACATTACCAACTGATGGGGATCTTTGCTTTGCATACTATATACACACACACAGGCACACATGCACACAAACACACACACACACACACACACACACCATGCCTAACATTCTATTATATATTTGAGTACTTATTAAAAGTTAGTGAAGATAAAGAAAGTGCCAGGGACAGACATTACACACATTTTGTAGGTTCCTCTCTCAAAGAGACCTAGGTTTTTATTCTAGTGGCATCTAGACATCTATTAGATAGATAGACATCTATCTAGGCATCTACTGACATCTATAGGGTCACACAGAGTCGGACACGACTGAAGTGACTTAGCAGCAGCAGCAGTAGCTTCATGTATTAGTTGTATGTGAGTGACTGAAGTCACTCAGTCGTGTCTGACTCTTTGCGACCCCATGGACTGTAGCCTACCAGGTTCCTTTGTCCATGGGATCTTCCAGGCAATAGTCCTGAAGTGGATTGCCATTTCCTTCTCCAGGGGATCTTCCCAACACAGGTATCGAACCCGGGTCTCCAGCATTGTAGACAGACGCTTTACTGTCTGAGCCACATGCGTGTCCAATTAGTTGTATAATCTTGGACAATTTGCTTTATCTCTCTGAGCCTTCATCTCTCACTTAAAAGACATAGCTCCTTGATAGAACTGTTGTAAGAATACACAAGATAATGCATGTGCAAGTTAAGTTTCTGAAAGACTTCTAACCTTCCAAAGTTACCCTCTAAAAATAGATATGAATAAAAAAGAATATTGGGACTTCCACATTGGGGATATGGTGTTAATTTAATATTCCTCTCAGTAAATACAACTATAAACCTTGGACATTATAAAATAAGCATAATAAGACTCTGAAGGGTAAGGGGAAGAAGGTTGATCAGCTAGAAATCTTGTGATATGCAGGAAGACACAATGGTGAGCTCCCTAGGCTTTATTTTGCCTTACTATGTTCCAGAATTGGAGTTGCAGAAACTGGAAAATGGGAAATAGCAGTAGACAAACACAATAAACCTCAACAAAAGCTTGCTTCCTGTAGTCAAAGAACCAGGAAAAAGACAGCTGAGTCTCTTACTAGCCTTATTACATAGCATGGAAATGTCCAGGTTTTAATCACTTACACCAAGAATATCTCAAACTAATGAGCAAAGACAATAAATATCAACACTGAGATTCCAGAGAGTTCAGATCTATGTGGAAAAGAGCTTAATGCAGCAATTATAAAAATGATTCTATGAGTAATTGTGAACACTGTTGAAAAAAAATAAGAAAAGCAGGAAGCTTCAGCAAATAAGTTGAAAGTCTCATCAAGGTAATAAATAATATAAAGAAGATATAAATAAGAATAAAGATATAAAGAATGGAAAATACAATAACTGCAGTAAATTGTTGAGTGGATTCATTCGATATTAGAGTGGAGGAGACAGAGAAAAGAAGTCAGTGACCTAGAAGATAGAATAGTAAAAATTTTCCAATTAGAACAACAGAAAGAAAGTAGATTTGAAACAAAGTAAACAGAGCTTTAGGGACTTGTGGGGCTATAACCAAAGATATAACACTGAAGCCCCTGAAAGGGGTGGAGAAAGGAGGTATGGCTGAGAAAGTACACAAAGAAATAGTGACTGAAATATCCATAAATTTGGCAAGAGACATAAATGTACAAATTCAAGAAGCTGCTGCTGCTGCTAAGTCACTTCAGTCGTGTCCGACTCTGTGTGACCCCATAGACGGCAGCCCACCAGGCTCCCCCATCCTTGGGATTCTCCAGGCAAGAACACTGGAGTGGGTTGCCATTTCCTTCTCCAATGCATGAAAGTGAAAAGTGAAAAAAACCTCAAACATGATAAACCTAAAAAAAAAAAAAAAAAAAAAAACCAAGATGCATAATTAAACTTTCAAAAATTCAGAAAAAAAGCATTCAGAATAAACCAAGTCTATACAGGAAGGACAATTTGAATGCCAGTGGATTTTTTTCATCAGACACCATGGAGGCCAGAAGGAAGTAAAAGAATATTTTTTTCAAGCTCTGAATAAAAAGTCTGTCAATTCAGAATTCAGTGTCCACCAAAAATATTCTTCAAGAATGAAGGGGATATTCTCAGATGAAAGAAATCAAAGAGAGCACTTTCCCAGCAAATATATCCTAATATATATATATATTGGTCTATAGGAAATTCTCTAAATAGAAAGGAAACAATAAAAGAAAGAACTCTGGAATACCATGAAGGAAGAAAAATCATGGTGAAATGAAATATAAGTAAATACAATAGGCTTTCCCTCACTTCTTGAGTTTTATATTACGTATAGTGATGGAAACAAAAATTGTAACAGTATCAGATGTGGTTATAAATGTGAAAGACAATTATATTATAAGTTAGGAAGGATAAAGTGTCCTAAGGAAAGGAAAGTTTCCTGCTTTACATTCAAAATGGTAAAATGACAAGACAGTATACTCTCATAAGCTATGTATATTAATGTAATAAATGTTGCAACCTCTAAAAAGGTATACACAAATATATAATAAAATATTATATATAAATGAAAATGAAATTAATAAATATATTCAAGAAACACACAGGAAGGCAAAAAAAAGAAAACAATTTTTAAAAGATAGAACACAAAACATAAAATAACAATGGCGGATTTAAGCCCAATATACTGATGATTACATTAAATGCAAATGGTCCACCAGTCTACCAAGAAGGCACAGCAATCTGAAATGCATGTGCACTAGCCAACAAAGCTGTGAAATATTTGAACCAAAACTGATAGAACTAGAAAAACTGACACATCTATGGTTGTAGTTGAAAATTTCATCTCTCTTCTGTCAAAGACTGATAGAACAAATGGTATGGAAAATCAAAAAAGATATAGAAGAACTTAACATCATCAATCAATAGAATCTAATTGATGACATGACCAGAATGCTCCATCCAACAATAGCAGAGTACAAATTTTTTTCAAGCTTTTTGAAACCTACAGTACGTAAACCATATCCTGAGGCATAAAGCAAATATCAACAAATAGGAGAGAATTAAAATCAGAGTATTTTTCTCCACAAAAGACATAAACTGGAAATCAATAATAGAAAGAACACAAGAAAATATCTAAACATTTGGAAACTAAACAACACATTTCTAAATGATACATGAATCAAAAAGTGTGGAGAGAAATAAGAATATAAATAAAAATTAAATTATATTGCAATTTGTAGGAAACAGATAAATCTATGCTAAGGAGAAGATGTATAACACTAAAAATGCATATAAAGAGAAAAAGGCTCAAATTAATGATTTAAACTCCCACTTCAAGAACCTAGAAAGAAAAGAAGAGCAAAGTAAATTCAATGTTTATAAACAAAGGAAATAATAAAGAGCAGAAATCAATGGAATTGAAAACAGAAACTGTAAAGAAAATCAGTGGAAAAAATAGTGCTAGTCCTTTGAAAGTATCAATTAAGTTGACAAACCTTTAGCAAGACTATCAGACAAAGAATGAAAGCAAAAAGTACACACATTACTGCTGCTGCTGCTGCTAAGTCACTTCAGTCGTGTCCGACTCTGTGTGACCCCATAGACGACACTACTGCTAGGCGGAATTAAACAAAGAGTATCACTACAGACTCTGTAGTCTTCAAGGAGATAATAAAGGAATATTGTGAACAACTTTACACACAGAAATTTGACAACTTAGATGAAATTGACTAACACCTTAAAAAGTCAAAGCTAACATTATTCACCCAATATAAAACAGATCATTTGAATAGCATCGTTACTCTTAAGGAAATTGAAATTATAACTTTAAAATTTTCAAGGAAGAATTATCATCAATTTACAAAATTTACAAAAATCATCAATTTACAAAATCATCAATTTACAAAAACAGAAAATAGAAGAGGAAACATTTTCCAATACATTTTATGAAATTAGCCTTATCCTAATACCAAAACCAAGCATATGTAGTACGTATATGATCTTCACTGGTGGGTCAGATGGGAAAGAATCCTCCTGCAATGCAGGAGATATGGGTTATATCCTGGGGTCTGGGAGATCTGGGGTCAGGAAGATCCCCTGGAGGAGGAGATGGCAGCCCACTCCAGTATTTTTTCTTGGAGAATTCCATGGACAGAGGAGCCTGGTGGGCTATATAGTCCATGGGGTCACAAGGAGTCAGACAAGACTGAGCCACTAACACACACTACACAATCTCTAACAGAAAATAGAAGAGGCAACATTTTCCAATTCATTATATGAAACCAGCCTTATCCTAATATGAAAACCAAAACATAAACAGTAGATATGAAAAGAAAACTATAGACCAATATACCTCAGAAGCATAGATTAAAATATCTTTAATAAAATATTAGAGAAAGTATTTAGCAATATTGATAAAAGAGATAAGAATAACAAAACAAGAAAATGAAATAAAAGGCATGTAGTTCAGAAATGAAGAAAGCAAATAAAACTGACCCTATTGCAAATGACATGATTTTACATATGAAAACCCCAAGGATTCTACAAAAACAATCTAGAATCAATAAAAAAGTTCAGCAAAATCACAGAAAAAGGATGAATATACAAAAATCGAGGTGAAGAAAAAACTGAAGAAAATCTTCAAGGTTTAGGACTAAGCAAAGATTTAACTTAAAATCAAAGGGATGACCTATAAAGAAAAAACTGATAAACTGAAATTTATCAAAATTAAAACTCAGTGAAAGAACCTGTTAAGAAGATAAAAGACAAGCTAGAATGAGAGAAATAGAAGACTTAAATTGAAGAAAGTAGGAAAAACCACCAGCCCATTCAGGTATGACCTAAATCAACTCCCTTACGATTATACAATGGAAGTGACAAATTCAAGGGACTAGATCTGATAGACAGAGTGCCCGATGAACTATGGACGGAGATTTGTGACATTGTACAGGAGACAGGGATCAAGATCATCTCCAAGAAAAAAAAGGCAAAATGGTTCTCTGAAGAGGCCTTCCAAATAGCTGTGAAAAGAAGAGAAGCAAAAGGCAAAGGAAAAAAGGAAAGATAAAACCATTTGAATGCAGAGTTCCAAAGAATAGCAAGGAGAGATAAGAAGTCTTCCTCAGGGACCAATGCAAACAAATAGAGGAAATAGTACAATGGGAAAGACTAGATATCTCTTCAAGAAAATTAGAGATACCAAGGGAACATTTCATGCAAAATGGGCAGAAATGGTATGGATCTAACAGAAGCAGAAGATATTAAGAAGAGGTGGCAAGAATACACAGAAGAACTGTACAAAAAAGATCTTCACAACCAAGATAATCACAATGGTGTGATCACTCACCTCGAGCCAGACATCCTGGAATGTGAAGTCAAGTGGGCCTTAGGAAGCATCACTACGAACAAAGCTAGTGGAGGTGATGGAATTCCAGTTAAGCTATTTCAAATCCTGAAAGATGATGCTGTGAAAGTGCTGCACTCAATATGCCAGCAAATTCGGAAAACTCAGCAGTGGCCACAGGACTGGAAAAGGTCAGTTTTCATTCCAATACCAAAGAAAGGCAATGCCAAAGAATGCTCAAACTACTGCACAGTTGCACTCATCTCACACACTAGCAAAGTAGTGCTCAAAATTCTCCAAGCCAGGCTTCAGCAGTACATAAACTGTGAACTCCAGATGTTCAAGCTGGTTTTAGAAAAGGCAGAGGAACCAGAGGTCAAATTGCCAACATCCGCTGGATCATGGAAAAAGCAAGAGAGTTCCAGAAAAGCATCTACTTCTGCTTTATTGACTATGCCAAAGCCTTTGACTGTGTGGAAAGGACTATGTCAAAGCTGTATATTGTCACCCTGCTTATTTAACTTATATGCACAGAACATGAGAAATGCTGGGCTGGATGAAGCACAAGCTGGAATCAAGATTGCCAGGAGAAATACCAATAACCTCAGATATGCACATGACACCTCCTTTATGCAAAAAGTTAGGAGGAAATGAAGAGTCTCTTGATGAAAGTGAAAGAGGAGAGTGAAAAGACAGGCTTGAAACTCAACTGTCAAAAAACTAAGATCACAGCATCCAGCCCCATCACTTCATGGCAAATAATGGAGAAACAATGGAAACAGTGAGAGACTTTATTTTCTTGGGCTCCAAAATCACTGCAGACAGTGACTGCAGCCATGAAATTAAGACACTTGCTCCTTGGAAGAAAAGCTATGACAAACATAGACAGCATAGTAGAAAGCACAGACATTACTTTGCCAACAAAGGTCCATCTAATCAAAGCTATGGTTTTTCCAGTAGTCATGTATGGATGTGAGAGGTGGACTATAAAGAAAGCTGAGCTCTGAAGAATTGATGCTTTTGAACAGTGGTGTTGGAGAAGACTTTTGAGAGTCCCTTGGACTGCAAGAAGACCCAACCAGTCCATTCTAAAGGAAATCAGCCCTGAATATATTTGGAAGGACTGGTGCTGAAGCTGAAACTCCAATACTTTGGCCACCTAATGCAAAGAACTGACTCACTGGAAAAGACCCTGATGATGGGAAAGATTGAAGGCAGGAGGAGAAGGGGACAACAGAGGATGAGATCGTTGGGTGGAATCACTGACTCAATGGACTTGAGTTTGAGCAAGCTTCAGAAGTTGGTGATGGACAGGGAAGCCTGGCGTGCTGCAGTCCATGGGGTTGCAAAGAGTGGGCCATGACTGAGCGACTTAACTGAACTGAACTGAATGGCTAAAAGACATTTCACTGTAGAATACACACAAATGACAAATAAGCACATGAAAAGATGTTCAACATTATTAGCCATTGGAAAAAGGCCAATTAAAATCACAGTGAAATATGACAGCATATCTATCAGAGTGTTGTTGTTGTTCAGTCTCTAAGTAGTGTCTGAGGCTTTGTGACCCCATGAACTGTAGCATGGCAGGATCCTCTGTCCTCCACTTTCTCCCAGTTTGCTCAAATTCATGTACATTGAGTTAGTGATGCCATCCAACTGTCGTATCCTCTATCACCCTCTTCTCTTTTTGCCTTCAATCTTTCCCAGAATTAGGGTCTTTTCCAAACAGTCAGCTGTTCCCATCAGGTGACCAAAGTATTTGAGATTCACCTTCAATATCAGTCCTTCCAATGAATATTTAGGGTTTATTTCCTTTAGGACTGACTGATTTGATCAGCTTGCAGTCCAAGGAATCTCAAGTCTTCTCCTGCACCACAATTTGAAAGCATTAATTCTTCAATGCTAAGCCATCTTTATGGTCCAACTCTCATATCTGTACATGACTGATGGAAAAACCATAGCTTTGACTATACATAGCTTTGTTCTCAAAGTGATGTCTCTGCTTTTGAATACACTGTCTGGGTTTGTCATAGTTTTCCTTCCAAGGAGCAAGTGTCTTTGAATTTCATACCTGCAGTCACTGTCTGCAGTGGCTTTGGAGCCTAAGAAAATAAAACCTACCAGTGCTTCCACTTTTTCCCCTTTTACTTGCCATGAAGTGAGAGACCAGAGCCATGAACAGATTCTTAATATTTAGTTTCAAATCAGCTTTTGCACCTTCCTTTTTCACTTTCATCAAGAGACTTTATAGTACCTGTTCACTTTTTATTATTAAAATGGTATCATCTGCATATCTGAGGTTGCTGATATTTCTCCTGGCAATCTTGATTCCAGTTTGTGATTCATCCAGACCAACATTTTGCAAGATATACTCTGCATATAAGTTAAATAAGTAGAGTGGCAATACACAGTCTTGAAGCACTCCTTTCCCAATTTTGAACCAGTCCATTGTTTCATGTCTGGTTCTAACTACTGCTCCTAGACCCAGGTACAGATTTCTCAGGAGACAGGTAAGATGGTCTGGTACTCCCATCTCTTCAAAATTTTCCACAGTTTGTTGTGATCCACACTGTCAAAGGCTTTAGCATAGTCGGTGAAGCAGAAGCAGATGCTTTTCTGGAATTCCCTTGCTTTCTCCATGATCTAGTGAATGTTGGCAATTTGATCTCTAGTTCCTCTGCCTCTTCGAAACTCAGCTTGTATATCTGGAAACTCTTGGTTCACATACTACTGAAGCCTCGCTTGAAGGATTTTGCACACAATGTTGCTAGCATGTGAAATGAGTGCAATTGGATGGTAGTTTGAATATTCTTTGGCATTGATCTTCTTTGGGATTGGAATGAAAATTGACCTTTTCCAGCCCTGTGGTCACTGCTGAGTTTTCCAAATTTGCTGGCATATTGAGTGCAGCAATTTAAAAACATTATCTTTTAGGATTTTAAATAGCTTAGCTGGAATTCCATCACCTCCACTAGCTTTGTTTTTAGTAATATTTCCTATGGCCCACTTGACTTCACACTCCAGCATCTCCAGCTCTAGGTGAGTTACTACACCCACATGGTTATCAGGTCATTGAGACCTTTCTTGTATTGTTCTTCTGTGTTTTCTCACCACCTCTTCTTAATCTCTTCTGTTTCTGTTAGGTCCTTACCATTTTTGTCCTTTATCTTGCCCATCTTGCATGAAATGTTCCCTTGAGATCCCCAATTTTCTTGAAGAGATCTCTAGTCTATCCCATTCTATTGTTTTCCTCTATTTCTTTGCATTGTTCATTGAAGAGGGTTTTCTTGTCTCCCTTCAGTATTCTCTGGAACTCTGCATTCAGTTGGGTATATTTTTCTCCCTTGCCTTTCTTTTCTCTTCTCTCCTCAGCTATTTGTAAAGCCTCCTCAGATAACCACTTTGCCTTCTTGCATTTCTTTTTCTTTAGGATGGTTTGGGTTACTGCCTCTTGTACAATGTTATAAACCTCCCTCCATAGTTCTTCAGGCACTCTGTCTACAGATCTAATCCCTTGAATCTATTTGTCACCTCCATTGTATAATCATAAGAGATTTGATCTATGTCATGCCTAAATGCCCTAGTGGTTTCCCCTACTTTCTTCTATTTAAACCTGAATTTTGTAATAAGGAGCTTGTAATCTGTGCCACAGTCAGCTCCTGGTCTTGTTTTTACTGGTATATAGAGTTTCTCCATCTTTGGCTGCAAGTAAAGTCCAATGCTGTGAAGAATAATATTGTATAGGAACCTGGAATGTTAGGTTCATGAATAGGGGTAAATTGAATGTTGTCAAGAAGGAGATGGTAAGAGTGAACTCAACAACTTAGGAATCAATGAACTAAAGGGATGGGAATAGGAAAATTTAATTCAGGTGACCACTATATCTACTACTGTGGGCAAGAATCCCTTAGAAGAAATGAGTAGGCCTCATAGTCAACAAAAGAATCCATAATGCAGTACTTGGGTATGATCTCAAAAAGGACAGAATAATATCTGTTTGTTTCCAAGGCAAACCATTCAACATCACAGTAATCCAACACTATGTCCCAATCACTGATGCCAAAGAAGCTGAAGTTGATGGATTCTATGAAGACCTACAATACCCTCTAGAACTAACAACAAAACTGATGATATGGTGTTATGATGATGTCCATCACAGAGGATTGTGATGCAAAAGTAGGAGGCCAAGAGATACCCAAAATAACATGCAAGTTTTGCCTTGGAGTACAAAATGAAGCAGGGCAAAAGCTATTAGAGTTCTGTCAGGGAACACGCTGGTCATATAAGCATCATTTTGCAACAACACAAGTGATGACTCTACACACGGACATCACTAGATGGTAAATATTGAAATCTATCAGAATGGCTGATATTAAAAATAAAAAAAAAATGGTGATAACACCAAATCTGAAGAGATTCCAAAGAAACTGGGTCTCTCCTGGACTGTTGTTGGGAATGCAAAATGATAGACCTGCTGGAAAACAGTTTGGCAGTTCCTTTAAAACCTAATCATGCAACTCGGAGAAGGCAATGGCAACCCACTCCAGTACTCTTGCCTGAAAAGTCCCATGGGCGGAGGAGCCTGGTAGGCTGCAGTCCATGGGGTCGCTAAGAGTCGGAGACGACTGAGCGACTTCACTTTTACTTTTCATTTTCATGCATTGGAGAAGGAAATGGCAACCCACTCCAATGTTCTTGCCTGGAGAATCCCAGGGACAGGGGAGCCTGGTGGGCTGCCGTCTATAGGGTCACACAGAGTCGGACACGACTGAAGCGACGCAGCAGCAAACATGCAACTACCTAACAACCCAGAAATTGTATCCTGGGAATTTATTCCAGAGAAATGAAGACTTATGTCCACACTGAAACATGTCCATAAATGTTTGTAGTAGCTTTATTTGTAATACCCTCAAGTAGAAAAAAATCCAGATGAGTAAACAGTGATTAGTGGGTCAATAGCTGAATAAACAGTGTATTTCCATGCTGTGGAATACTACTCAGCATTAAAAATGAATTATTGATACAGTGCAACATCCTTCATCAATCTCCAGATAATTATGTTGAGCAAAAAATGCCAATTCTGAAAGGTTACATCCTGCATGGTTCCATGTATGTAACATTCTTGAAATGGCAAAATTATTATTATTACAGGAAAATTATTAAAATTATTAATAATACAGGAAAAAATTAGTGTTTTCTAGGGGTTAAGGAGAGAATCAAGGCAGAAGGGAAGTGGATGTGGCTACAAAGATGAAACTTGAAGGTTTTTGTATACTGTGGTGTTTCTGGATGTAACTATATATTTGCTTTTACTTTAAGTAAATCCATGTCTTTTATAGTTTCAGCCTTTGGAGTCTCTCTTAGAAAAACATCTCACACATTATGGTTTATATCAAAGGGTGCTCTTCTTGTGTTCCCTTCTAGGAATTTTATTTCAAGTCTAACATTTAGGTTTTTAATCCATTTTAAGTTTATTTTTGTGTATGTTATGAGGGAATGTTCTAGTCTCAATGTCTTATGTGTGTGTGTATGTGTGGGTGTGTTAAGTCACTTCAGTTGTGGCTCTTGGCAACCCTGTGGTCTGTAGCACACCAGGCTCCTCTGTCCACGAGATTCTCCAGGCAAGATGACTGGAGTGCATTGTCATTTCCTCCTCCAAGGGATCTTCAAGGTCCAGGGACTGAACCCATGTCTCTTATGTCTCCTGCATTGGCAGGTGGGTTCTTTACCACTAGTGCCAGTTGGAAAGCTGTCCAGTTTTCTTGGCACCATATTGGGAAGATTGTCCTTTCTCCATTGTATATTTCTGGCTCTTTTGTCATAGACTGACCAGAGATGCATGGGTTGTTTGGGAGCTCTCTATTCTGTTCCGTTGATCTATGTGCCTGTTTTTGTGCTGGTATCATGCTATTTGGCTACTATAGCTATGTAGTATAACCTGAAATATAGGAGTGTAATAACTCAAGCTTATTTTTTTCTATAAGATTTCTTTGGCAATTGTGGATTTTCTGTGGTTCCATACATATTTTAAGATTATTTGATGTAGTTCTGTGGAAAAGGACCTGGGTATTTTGGTAGATAGATAGGTCAGTTTTTGTTCAAATCCCGAAGAAAGGCAATTCCAAAGAATGTTCAAACTACTGCACAATTGCACTCATCTCACACACTAGTAAAGTAATGCTCAAAATTCTCCAAGCCAGGCTTCAGGAATACGTGAACTGTGAAATTCCAAATGTTCAAGCTGGTTTTAGAAAAGGCAGAGGAACCAGAGATCAAATTGCCAACCTCTGCTGGATCATGGAAAAAGCAAGAGAGTTCCAGAAAAACATCTATTTCTACTTTATTGACTATGCCAAAGCCTCTGACTGTGTGGATCACAATAAACTGTGGAAAATTCTTAAAGAGATGGGAATACCAGATGACCTCACCTGCCTCTTGAGAAACCTATATGCAGGTCAGGAAGCAACAGTTAGAACTGGACATGGAACAACAGACTGGTTCCAAATAGGAAAAGGAGTTCATCAAGGCTGTATATTGTCACCCTGCTTATTTAACTTATATGCAGAGTACATCATGAGAAATGCTGGGCTGAAAGAAGCACCAGCTGGAATCAAGATTGCCGGGAAAAATATCAATAACCTCAGATATGCAGATGACACCACCTTTATGGCAGAAAGTGAAGAGGAACTAAAAAGCCTCTTGTTGAAAGTGAAAGAGGAGAGTGAAAAAATTGTCTTAAAGCTCAACATTAAGAAAACTAAGGTCATGGCATCTGGTCCCATCACTTTATGGGAAATAGATGGGGAAACAGTGGAAACAGTGTCAGACTTTATTTTTCTGGGCTCCAAAATGACAGCAGATGGTGATTGCAGCCATGAAATTAAAAGACGTTTACTCCTTGGAAAGAAAGTTATGACCAACCTAGATAGCATATTCAAAAGCAGAGATGTTACTTTGCCAACAAAGGTCCATCTAGTCAAGGCTATGGTTTTTCCCGTAGTCATGTATGGATGTGAGAGTTGGACAAGAAAAGCTGAGCACTGAAGAATTGATGGTTTTCAACTGTGGTGTTGGAGAAGACTCTTGAGAGTCCCTTGGACTGCAAGGAGATCCAGCCAGTCCATTCTAAAGGAGATCAGTCCTGGGTGTTCATTGGAAGGACTGATGCTAAAGCTGAAACTCCAATACTTTGGCCACCTCATGCAAAGAGTTGACTCATTGGAAAAGACCCTGATGCTGGGAGGGATTGGGGGCAGGAGGAGAAGGGGACGACAGAGGATGAGATGGCTGGATGGCATCACCGACTCGATGAACGTGAGTTTGAGTGAACTCCGGGAGTTGGTGATGGACAGGGAGGCCTGTCGTGCTGCAATTCATGGGGTCACAGAGTCGGACACGACGAGCAACTGAATTGAACTGAACTGAACTGATTTTGATAGAGATTGCATTAAGTGTGTGGATTTCTTTGAGAAATGTGTCCATTTTAACAATATTGATTCTTCCAACCCAACAGCACAAGATATCCTTACATTTCTTTATCATCTTCAGTTTCCTTAATCATTTTAATTTAACCTTAATATTTTATGGTTTTCAGAGTATAGGTCTTTCACCTCCTTGCTTAACATTTTTCGTAGGTGTTTTATTCTTTTTCATGTGATTTTAAATGGAATTCTTTTTTACTTTCTTTCTGATATTTCCTTATTATTGTATGTAAAAGCAACAGATATCTGTATATTATTAGTGTATTCTACAATTTTGCTGAATCCATTTACTAGTTCTAACAGTTTTTGATGGAGAATCTAGGGTTTTCAATATAAAGCATCATGTCATCTGAAAATAGTGGTAATCAACTTCCTTTCTTCCAATTTAGATGCCATTTCATGTTAATTGCTTTGGTTAGAACTTCCAATACTATGTTAAATTGAAGTGGAAAGAGTGGGCATACTTGTCTTGTTCATAAATTCAAGGGAAAAGTTTTCAACTTTTGACTATTTAGTAGCATGTTAGCTGTGGGTTTACTCTTTATTACCTGGAGTAATAAAGAATAAATATTCTTACCTGGAGTAATAAAGAATAAATATTCTTTATTATATTGAGATATATCCTCTTTCTACCTACTTGGATGAGGATTTTTTTTTATCATGAACTGATGTTTAATTTTATCAAATGCTTTGTCTATGTATATTGAAATGATCATGTACTTTTTATCCTTCCTTTTGTTAATGTGGTGTATCACATTGATATACAAATTTAGGAATCATTCTTCTGAATTTGGAATAAATCCAACTTGATGGTTTAAGATCCTTATTATGTATTGTTGAATTCAGTTTACTAATTTTTTTTGAAATTTTGTTTGTATATTCATCATCATTGACCTGTAAAATTTTGGTAGTCTATTAGTTTGGTTTTGGTATCAGGGTAATTGTGACCTCACAGAATAAACCTAGAAGCATTTCATCCTATTAATTCTTTGGAATAGTTTGGGAGAAATAGGAATCAGCTCTTCTTTATATGTTTGGTAGAATTCTTTTGTGCAGCTGTCTGGTAAAGAACTTCTGTTTCTGGGAGATTTGTTTGTTTGTTTGTTTTTGTTTTTTGCAAATTCAATTTCACTACTAGTGGTAGGTCTGTTGTCTCTCCTGATTCAGTCTTGACAGGTTGTATATTTCAAGAAATTTGTCCATTTCCTCTAGATTGTTCAGTTCATTGGCATACAACTGTTCATACTATTCTCTTCTATTTTTAAATTTTATTGGTTGTTATTTATCTTCTCTCATTTTTTACTCTATTTGAGCCCTTTGTTTTTTCTCTTGGTGAGTCTGGTTAAAAGTTTATCAACTTTTTCATCCTTTCATAAAACAGTTCTTGTTTTATTGATAGTCTCTATCTACTGTGAGCAAGAATCCCTTAGAAGAAATAGAGTAGACCTCATAGTAAACAAAAGAGTCCAAAATGCAGTACTTGAGTGCAATCTCAAAAATGACAGAATGATCTGTGTTCATTTCAAAGGCAAGCCATTCAATATCACAGTAATCCAAGTCTATGTCCCAACAAGTAATGCTGAGGAAGCTGAAGTTGAATGGTTCTATGAAGACCTACATGAATTTCTAGAACTAACACCAAAAAAAAAGATGTCCCTTTCATCATAGGGTCTGGAATGCAAAAGTAGGAAGTCAAGAGATACTTGGAGTAACAAGCAAGTTTGGCCTTTGAGTACAAAGTAAAGCAGGGTAAAGGCTAACAGAGTTTTGCCAACAGCACGCACTGGTCATAGCAAATGCTCTTTCAGCAACACAAAAGAAGATTCTACACATGGACACCACCAGATGGTCAATACTGAAATCAGATTGATTACACTTTTTGCAGCTGAAGATGGAGAAGCTCTATAAAGTCAGCAAAAACAAGACTGGAAGCTTACCGTGGCTCAGATCATGAACTCCTTATTGCCAAATCCAGACTTAAACTGAAGAAAGTAGGGAAGACCAGTAGACCACTCAGGTATGACCTAGATCAGATCCCTTACAATTATACAGTGGAAGTGACAAATAGATTCAAGGGATTAGATCTGATAGAATGCCTGAAGAACTATGGATGGAGGTTCATAACATTGTACAGGAGGAAGTGATCAAGATCATCCACAAGGAGGGAAAAAATGTAAAAAGGCAAAATGGTTGTTTGAGGAGGCCTTACAAATAGCTGAGAAAAGACAAGAAGCTAAAGGCAAAGGAGACAAGAAAAGATATACCAATCTGAATGCAGAGTTTCAAAGAATAGCAGATAAGAAAGCCTTCCTAAGTGATCAATGCAAAGAAATATAAAAAAACCAACAGAATGGGAAAGACTAGAGATCTTTTCAAGAAAATTAGAGATACCAAAGGAATGTTTCATGCAAAGATGGGCACAATAAAGGACAGAAATGGTATGGACCTAGCAGAAGCAGAAGATATTAAGAAAAGGTGGCAAGAATACACAGAAGAACTATACAGAAAAAGATCTTCTTGACCCGGATAACCATGATGGTATGATCACTACCTAGAGCCAGACATTCTGGAATGTGAAGTCAGATGGGCCTTAGGAAGCATCACTATGAACAAAGTTAGTGGAGGTGATGTAATTCCAGGTGAGCTATTTCAAATCCTAAAAGATGATGCTGAGAAAGTGCTGCACTCAATATGCCAGTGAATTTGGAAAACTCAGCAGTGACCACAGGACTGGAAAAGGTCAGTTTTCGTTCCAATCCCAAAGAAAGGCAATGACAAATAACGTTCAAACTACTGCACAGTTGCACTCATTTCACACAACTAGCAAAGTAATGCTCAAAATTCTCCAAGCTAGGTTTCAAAAGTACATGAACCAAGAACTTCCAGGTGTTCAAGCTGGACTTAGAAAAGGCAGAGGAACCAGAGGTCAAATTGCCAACATCTGTTGGATCATAGAAAATGAAGAGAATTTCAGAAAAACATCTACTTCTCCTTTATTGATTATACCAAAGCCTTTGACTGTGTGTATCACAACGAATTGTGGAAAACTTTTAAAGTGATGGGAATACCAGACCATCTTACCTGCTTCCTGAGAAACTTGTATGCAGGTCAAGAAGCAACAGTTAGAACCAGACATGGAACAATGGAGTGGTTCAAAACTGGGAAAGAAGTACGTCAAAACTGGATATTGTCACCCTGCTTATTTAACTTCTATGCAGAGTATATCATGGGAAATGTCGGACAAGATGAAGCAGAAGCTGGAATCAAGATTCCCAGGAGAAATATCAATAACTTTAGATATGCAGATGACAACACCTTTATGGGTGTTGAAGTGAAGAGGAATTTCACTTCAGTGAGGAGGAACTAAAGAGCCTCTTGATGAAAGTGAAAGAGGAGAGTCAAAAAGTTGGCTTAAAACTCAACGTTCAAAAATGAAGATCATGGCATCCCATCATTTCATGACAAATAAATGGGGAAACAATGGAAACAGTGACAGACTTTAGACTCTGACTTTATGTCCACTCTTTGAGACCCCATGGACTGTAACCTTCCAGATTCCTCTATCCATGGGGATTCTCGGGCAAGAATACTGGAGTGGGTTTCTGTGCCCTCCTCCAGAGGATCTTCCCAACTGAGGGATCAAACTCAGGTCTCCCGCATTGCAGTCGGGTTCTTTACAGTCTGAGCCACCAGGGAAGATATATCATACAGAATACTTGATGTGTACTTGAAAAGAATGTGTATTCTGCTTTTTTTGGATGGGATGTCGTATAAATAACAACTAAGTTCAACTGGTCTATTTTGTCATTTAAGACCGTCGTTACTTTAATAATTTTCTTTTTGGATGATCTTTTTGTGTGCCATCAACTCATCATTGATGTCAAAGTGGTATTAAAGTCCCCTATTATTATTGTATTATTATCAGTTTCTCCCTTACGTCTGTTAGTATTTGCTTTATATACTTAGGTGCTCCTGTATCGGGTGTATATGTGTTCAGTTCAGTCGCTCAGTCGTGTCCGACTCTTTGCAACTCCATGAATCGCAGCACACCACGCCTCCCTGTCCATCACCAACTTCTGGAGGTCACTCAAACTCATGTCCATCGAGTCGGTGATGCCATCCAGCCATCTCACATCCTCTGTCGTCCCCTTCTCCTCCTGCCCTCAATCCCTCCCAGTATCAGGGTATTTTCCAATGAATCAACTCTTCGCGTGAGGTGGCCAAAGTATTGGAGTTTCAGTCTCAGCATCAGTCCTTCCAATGAACACCCAGGACTGGTCTCCTTTAGGATGGACTGGTTGGATCTCCTTGCAGTCCAAGGGACTCTCAAGAATCTTCTCCAACACCACAGTTCAAAAGCATCAATTCTTTGGCGCTCAGCTTTCTTCACAGTCCAATTCTCACATCCATACATGACTACTGGAAAAACCATAGCCTTGATTAGACAGAACTTTGTTGGCAAAGTAATATCTCTGCTTTTGAATATGCTATCTAGGTTGGTCATAACTTTCCTTCCAAGGAGTAAGCATCTTTTAATTTCATGGCTGCAATCACCATCTGCTGTCATTTTGGAGCCCAGAAAAATAAAGTCTGACACTATTTCCCCATCTATTTCCCATGAAATGATGGGACCAGATGCCATGATCTTCGTTTTCTGAATGTTGAGCTTTAAGCCAACTTTTTCACTCTCCTCTTTCACTTTCATCAAGAGGCTTTTTAGTTCCTCTTCACTTTCTGCCATAAGAGTGGTGTCATCTGCATATTTGAGGTTATTGATATTTCTCCCAGCGATCTTGATTCCAGCTGTGCTTCTTCCAGCCCAGTGTTTCTCATGATGTAGTCTGCATAGAAGTTAAATAAGCAGGGTGACAATATACAGCCTTGACTTACTCCTTTTCCTATTTGGAACCAGTCTATCGTTCCATGTCCAGTTCTAACTGTTGATTCCTGACCTGCATATAGGTTCCTCAAGAGGCAGGTCAGGTGGTCTGGTATTCCCATCTCTTTCAGAATTTTCCACAGTTTATTGTGTTCCACACAGTCAAAGGCTTTGCCATAGTCAATAAAGCAGAAATAGATGTTTTTCTGGAACTCTCTTGCTTTTTCTATGATCCAGCGGATGCTGGCAATTAGATCTCTGGTTTTTCTGCCTTTTCTAAAACCAGCTTGAACATCTGGAAGTTTACGGTTCATGTATTGCTGAAGCCTGGCTTGGAGAATTTTGAGCATTACTTTACTAGCGTATAAGATGACATTCTTTGGCATTGCCTGTCTTTGGGATTGGAATGAAAACTGACCTTTTCCAGTCCTGTGGCCACTGCTGAGTTTTCCAAATTTGCTGGCATATTGAGTGCAGCACTTTCACAGCATCACCTTCCAGGATTTGAAATAGCTCAACTTTTTATGTGTTAATGAGTTTTAAATCCTCTTCTTGTATTTTTCCCTTTATCATTATATAATACTTATCTTTGATTTTGTTTTAAAGCCTGTTTTATTTGATAAGAGTATCGCTACCCCTGTTTTCTTGCCATTTTCATTTGCTTGAATTATCTCTTTCCCTTTCCTCACTTTCATTCTGTTTGTTTCCTTTACACTTAGATGTGTATCTTATAGGCAGTATAAACAGGAATCTTGTGTTTTTAATCCAAATTGCTACTGTGTCTTTTGATTGGAGCATTTAGTTCAGTGACATTTAAAGTAACTATTGATAGTATGTACTTACTGCCATTTTATCACTTTTTTGTAGTTCTCTGTTCCTATCTTTTTCTTTTTTGCTTCTTCCCTTGTGGCTTTAAGATTTTCTTTAGTAGTATGCTTGTGTTCTTTTCTTTTTAGTTTTTGTATATCTGTTGTTGATTTTTGATTTGTGGTTACCGTTGCATCTATATATCTTTACTACAACTATATCTGCTTGTTTTAAACTAGTAATCATTTAAGTTCAAACATATTCCAAAATATCTACATTTTTTACTTGCCTCCCTCACATTTTGTGTTTTTGAAGTCATGTTTTATGTCTTCATGTTTATCCCTTAGTTTTTGTTATAGTTACATTTGCTTTTATAGTTTTTTCATTTTTAATCTTTAACTGGCTTAAGTGATTCAGGTTTGGTCCTTACTATATATTTACTTTCTCTAGTGAGATTTTTCCCTTTCCTATAGAGTCTTTTTTTTTTTAACCTCTTAGAGAACATTTTTTTTACATTTCTTTCAGTGTAGTTTTCATATTGATTAACTCTTTTCATTTTTATCTGCTGCTGCTAAGTCACTTCAGTCGTGTCCTACTCTGTGTGACCCCATAGACGGCAGCCCACCAGGCTCCCCCGTCCCTGGGATTCTCCAGGCGAGAACACTGGAGTGGGTTGCCATTTCCTTCTCCAATGCATAAAAGTGAAAAGTGACAGTAAAGTCGCTCAGTCATGTCCGACCCTCAGCGACCCCATTGACCGCAGCCTTCCAGGCTCCTCCATCCACGGGATTCTCCAGGCAGGAGTACCGGAGTGGGGTGCCATTTATTTATCTGAGAAGTCCCTTATTTCTCTTGCTATTCTAAATGATAGACTTGCTCAGTAGAGTATCTAGGTTGTAGGTTTTTCCCTTTCAACACTTCAGGTATATCATGCCACTTCCTTCTAGCCTACAAAGTTTCTGCAGAGAAATCTTTTGATAGCCTTATGAAGATGCACTTGTATATACTCTTTGTTTTCCTCTTGCTGCCTTTAAAATTCTGTTTCTTTAACTTTTGCCATTTAAACTATGATACATCTTAGTGTGCTTTTCTTTGAATTCATCTTGTTTGCACCCTCTGTGCTTCCTTTACCTAGATATCTGTTTCTGCCTTCAAGCCTGTGACATTTTCAGCCATAATTTCTTCAAATATATTTTTGATCCCTTTTTTCCCTCTTCTCCTTCTGGGACCACTATAATATGAATATTGGTACATGTAATGTTATCCCAAAGATCTATACCATTATTATTATTATTTGCTATTCTGATTGGGTGAATTCCAATATTCTCTCTTCCAGATCACTTAGGCATTCTTCTGTGTCACTTAGTCTGCTATTCATTCTTTCTAATGTGCTTTACTTTTAGCTATTGAATTCTTCATGAATGATTTTTTAAAATATATTTTCCAGTTCCTTGTTAAAATATTCACTGTGTATATCTGTGCTTTCCCTTTATTCAGTTAACATTTTTATTAACAATGTTTTTAATTGTCTTATACATAATTTTTTCTGTTTCATATTTCTCTTTTAAGGGTTTTTTTCTGTTCATTTTTCAATTAAGGCTAGGTTCTCTGTCTTATTTTGCCTAACCTTCTTTGCCTCTTAAATTTTAGGCGAAAAAGTTAACTATGATGCTCTTAAAATGGTATACTTATGTTGGAGCATTCTTATACAGAATCCATGTGCCCAATGCCTTTGGTGGAAGAGCTGGACTTGAAGTCGATGCAAGCTATGCCTTTCCTCAGGATGTGCTGGCAGCTACCATTTTGGTAGAGGGTGGATCCAGAGATGGAGGGCAAGAGCTGGAGCCAGCTGAGAAGTGGGACTCACCCTGCTCAGTGGCTGTCATTGCCTAATCAGGGGGAACACCCGCCCCCAGGTTGCTTGAGTAGCAGCTTTGAGGTCTGGGCGCCAGCTGACTCCATTCCCTTTAAGTGTATGCTTTCCATCTCCCTGCACCTGGTCCTTGGCCTTAGCAGGAGGAGAGTACTGAAGCAAGCACACCTCGTACAGGCTCTCAGCTTGTATCTGCCAAGGACAGTTGTCTGTCCAAGTTGCCTCCAATGCACTGCTTGTGCAGGTAACAGCAATTGTTTTCCTCACTCCAATCAAATGCAGACCTGTGTGCAACTCTCCTTTGCCCCTCGTAGCCAATCACACCACCAAGCCTCTGCCACCCCTGCCCTCTTGTGGAGCCACACTGCAAGGTAGTCAGGGTTGCTTGGATCTTTGATGTGTGTAGGGAGGTGAGCTGTAATGGAACTGCCTCTGTCAGAGATCTGGGCTGCTTCTGATGTGCTTCTTGAATAAGTGCTAACAATGGCCACCACTGCCCACCTTGGCTTTACCCAGGAAAGAGGTAATCTCTGCATCCCAGGGTCTAGTTTTCCCCTTGATCATGGCCACTCCAGATCCAGTGATGCACTGTGATATTAAGTGAGTGGGGCTAGAACGTTTTCTCAGTTAGGTCTGGGATGTGTGCTAGGTCTGTGGTTATAGGAAACCTAGCATCTGCGGGAGCAGACCCCTCTCTTCCCTGCCTTGTAGGGAGGGCTGGCACCTGCTTGCTCCTCCCAAGTGGTGTCCAAGCTTCCCATGGTCCTCATGTTAGTGCCAGCTGTCCTCCAACCAGCAGATGGGCTCATCTTCCCCCACATGACACCCTGGGGCTGGGTCACCCAAACTGTGGCTCGCACCACTCTCTCCCCAGGGTAGGTGTCTGTTCATGTAATCTCTGTTTTCCTCTGAGCCCCCTCCCAGTGGCAAAGGTCCTGACCTATCTACTCTTCTTACAGCCTTGGTGGTACCGGAGTCCTTCCACAGTTTCCAGTTTGTTTTCAGTGAGAATTGCTCCGCAGGTAGATGTATTTTTATGTCTTTTTTAGGGGAAGGTGAGCACCGTGTTCTCTTACTCTGCCATCATCATTGATCTCTGTAAGATAGTTTTAGCTTAAAAGAAGAGATACGAAAGCAGTGCACAGACTTCCAATATATCCTTCACTCAGCTTCCTCTTACATTAACATCTTATATAACCAAAGTGCAATTATCAAAATTAAGTTATTAGTCTCAGTACTAAACTCAACTTTATTAAGATTTCACCAGGGTTGTTTTTTTTTTTTTCCCCCCATTAAGGTCTATTTCTAGATCCCTGATCTTATCGAGATCTCACATTGCATTAGTTGTCCTATATCCTTAGTATATTCTCCAATCAGTGACAGTCCTTCAGCCTTTCTTATTCTTTGTTGACTGACACTTTTGAAGAGTACTGTTCAGTTATTTTAATAACAATCTTTTTCTCTCAAAATAAAGTTATTTTCTTTTAAATCAGTAGCATGTCATTGTTTTTCATTTTCTCAGCGGGTGACTGGTTGACACATAGAGCTAAAAGCACTGCTGGATTTTCCTAACTGAAGGAGATTGGATTCCAGAGTCCCAGCTCCTATTATTTATGCACTTTGGTTCCTAAATGTCAAAATAAAAGGAAAGCTAAAAGCCTCAAGATGTCTTCTAAAATTTAAAAGAAAAGGAAGGAAAATGATGTAACCCTCTGCTCCTCTTCCTCGACACAACTATAAAGGGTTAGCTTGAATTAGGACCATGGAAGTCAGAGTGAAACCTCTACATTTTCTCTAATTTCACACATTATGCATAGTTACTGTTAGCACATATGCTTTCAATCATCCCTTGTCTTAAGAACAGTGCAAATGTGGGTGTTAAGAGAATTGAACCTGCCAAAGATATTTGACATCACAATGCCCTTGAAAGAGCTATCAACTCAACCCAGATATATACAGATGTACATCTCAGCAGTTCTATTTTATTAAACTCACAACATTTCCACCCAATTTAAACTCACTCTGATAGCACACGTTGTGATGGATTTGGGTGGTGGTTTCCTTTCCAGTTGGCTCTGAAAATGTCCTATTAAGCCAGACCACAATCAGATGCCAAGTTCATAATTAGCTTTCTCCTTCCACTTGGGTCTCTTTTGTTTTTTGAGCTGACATGCAGGGATGAGGTGAGAATAAGATCTGCTAGAAGAAATGTGACAATGGCTGTGCAAATCCATTTTAAGAACAGTGGCTCTTGTTACTTTAAATGTTAGCTGTGGATTTCCAGCTAAAGGCTGTATTTCTACAACAGTGATTGAAAACCGGTGGCCTCTGGGTCAAATATGGCTCACAGATGTGTTTTATTTGGCTAGTCCAATGTTATGAAAGCATCTGAATTTGTGGCCAACATTTACATATTAAGAGAGTCTACAGAAAATATGGATTTCTGGAATCTTGTGAAATGATGTGTCCACATTGGGCCTACTTTTCCACATGGCAACAGTTGGCTGGGGCTGAAGAGCAGCTGGCCTTTGGAGATGAAGTATGTACCATCTGGTTAACATAATTTCTACCCATCTCACTTCTCCTGTTTATGTAACTTGCCTCATCTCTGTGGGTGTTTGGATTTTCAACACTAGCTTATAATCAAGGATAAAGAGAACTTTGATTATTTAAGCTTCTGGTTCCACCAAGGTGATAAAAAACTGGAGTGAGGAAAGACAATCTGTGACTTAGTCTAGGATCCTTCAGAAGTAGACCTTGAGATAAGGGCTTTGTTCATTGTTCAGTCGCTAAGTTGTGCCCAACATCTTTTGACCCCATCGACTGCAGAACACCAGGCTTCCCTCCTGCACTGTCTCCTGGAGTTTGCTCAAACTCATGCCCATTGAATAGGTGATGTCATCCAACCATCTCATCCTCTGTCAATCCCTGCTTTTCCTGCCCTCAATCTTTCCCAGCACCAGGGTCTTTTCCAATGAGTCGGATCTTCATATCAGGTGGCCAAAGTATTGAAGCTTCAGCTTCAGCATCAGTCCAATATTCAAGGCTGATTTCCTTTAAGACTGTTTGGTTTAATCTGATTGCTGTCCCAGCACCACAATTCGAAAGCTTCAATTCTTCGATGCTCAGCTTTTCTTATGGTCCAACTCTCACATCCATACATGACTATTAGAAAACCATGGCTTGGACTCTATGGATCTTTGTTGGAAAAATGTTGTCTCTTTTGTAGTATTCTAAGTTTGTCATAACTTTTCTTCAAAAGAGTGAGTGTCTTTGAATTTCATGGCTGCAATGACCATCAAGGATTTAAGTGTGAGTGATTTATTTGAGAGATGACCCCAACTGGCAGTATAATAGAGAAGTAATTTAAAGAGAAAGCAACCTATAACAAATGCATTATCAATTAGGTAACTGCTGTGGGAAGGAATTTAATCCTTCTTGTGTCTAGAGGACAGTGTGAAGTATGAATGTTGGAGTTACCCAATCCAAGAGGCAAGAGAGCAGTTATTTCCAGCAATTATTGATAGATGGCTGCTTCCAGACACAGAGAACCCCCAGCATGTCCCAATTTGCCATTCCTATGAGTAGATCATGCTTGGAGGTCAGAGAAAACCCTTAGGCAAAGAAGCAGGTGACAAAAGTTGGAAACTAGTGCCACAGACCCTGAGATGAAAGCCCAAGAGGACGGGTGCAGGGTGGGGGCAGCAGCAGTAGCCACGCCACGCTTCTGAGGCTGACACAAAGTGGCGAGGTAGAGTTGTGATTTTTTCTCATGGAACAGATGGGGCATTTGATATTTGCTGACCAATAACGTAGAGTTTCTCTTCCTCTTGAGAACTGCTCATCCTTTAAACCAGCTCCAAAAGTTCCCCAAATTAGCCTTTGCTCCCTGCTAAGGTAAAAAATGTGGCTCAGTTGAAGTACCCAAAGCATGAGAGTTGTGAGTATAAAGTGTCCTTTGAAGTCTACCTGGGTTTCAGTTCCCTTATTCATATTTATTCCAAAGCAGGACATGTGAGCACTTCCATCGTTAGCCCACAGTCAGAATTCAGATGTGAGTAGAGGCCACATTTGTGGTTTATTGCTAATGATGATGACTCACATGAGAACTGGATGTGACTCAGACATGAGCCTGGTGCACGTGAGCACTTTAGTCATATCAATGTTTCCTTTGGTGAGAATCCTCCTCAAGCACTGTGATGTGTTTACAGGGACTTTAACAAGAACAGCACAAAATTACAAATTGTGTAATTATTTACATGGAGTTTCAAATCACTAATTGATCCAGTCCTGCTGGTATGACAGCTGGCATCACTCAGCTACCCAGTGAAAACTGACAGAATCTCCTGAAGAAAAAGGACAACATCATCAGCAAAATAGGATCAAAACTAATGAGGGGATGTTATAGGAAAACACTCTGCAAAGAATCACTTTCTAGCCATCACAGCACTCAAATATGGTGTTGGGATCTCATAGTCCTTCTGTCGCTGAGGCTTTCAGATAGAGGTAGGACTCCTCACGTTGGTATAGAGAGAATTCTTACCATAACTAAGGCATTGGGTAGGGATATTTGAAGTTTATATTTCAAACAGCTGTGTGTGTGTGTGTGTGTGTGTGTGTGTGTGTGTGTGTGTGTGTGTGTGTGAAGTAGTAGTAATAGTAGTCAGAGAAAGAGAGAGGGGACACAGACACAGCTTTGGAGGAAGGTAGAGAAGAGACTGGAAGTTTCTGGTGTATGAGTTGCCATCCGAAGGCTGGGTCTGGCTGTGACAGTATAGAAAAAGATTCAGGCTAGGATGGGGAGGAAAAAAGGGTTATGACTTAGCATAATAAGGAAGAGCAAAAGACCAGGAACAAAAGCCTGGCTCTGGGACTAGACAGACCTGGGTTCAGATCCCATCTTGCCATCTTTTAGCATGATGTACTAAATAAAGCACATGAGTTTCACTTCAGAGTCTCCGTTTTTTCATTCATAAAATGAAATAATATTTCCTTCCTCAAGTGGTTATTGACAGAATTAAGTGATATGGAGTTATACACACACACACACACACACACACACACACACACACACACACACACATATAGCACCTAAGTACAGTAGCAAGGATATAGGTTGTTTGATAAATGATTATTATTGTCAGATTCTTACCATGAACAGTAATTTCCCCTGGGGTCAGTCCTCTTCTTGACTTATCTTGGCTGGATTGCTTCTAAAGATAAAATATCACTATCAAGGTCTTTTAAACTTGGGGAAATCACTTCTCTTCTATAAACTCGATTTTTCCCCTGATAAATGAAAAGACTGGATTAGATGCTTCTAGAACTTTCCTCTCAACCCCACTCCTTGTATTCTATTTCATTATCACTGATAAGCACACCTCACTCTCATTATTGCCCTCACAGGACCCTGGCTCCCTGCTCTCACTACCCCTACAGCATAAGCACATGCGTGCACACACAGACACACACACATGAGCACACATAACCAATTACTTCTGCTACTCCCTTTCTAGATAAATCTGGCATCTCTGGTTGAGTCATGTTTTTCTATGAAATAAATGAGGCATAAAATTCCACTTGGAAGGAAGCCAGGATTCTCTAAGCCTCAGGGGGGAAAGTGTCTCTTGCTGAGGGGGCACCGGTGCCGGGGAGGCTGCTGCAGACATGGGCTTTCCTACTGTCCCGAGGGACCCAGCGAGAGAAGGAGTGCTGCCAGGTTATGGGTTCATTGGAAAGGCCACAACTCCAAAATATCCCAGATTCACAAGAGGAGCAAATCCTATCTCTCCTGTGATCATTCTCATCTAGAGGATTATTGTCATCTCTAAGAACCAGAGGTTATACTTCTTCACAACCCTTAAAATTCATAGTATGTGGCCTCCAGACACACAGTTTTTAAGAAGTCTTAACACACTCCTGTAGGCTTTCTGGTGTGTGTGTGAGAGAGAGAGAGTGTGTGTGTGTTTGAGGGAGAACACTCGACTCATTGCTGTGATCAGTTGGGAAGCTTAGAGTTAACCTTCGCACATCAGCACTCACATAGCAAACCTGGCCTCAGCCTCAGCATTCCTGGGCTGCCATCATCTGTCTTAGGGCTTCAGTGTGCCTCAAGTTCTGTTTCCTGTTTAAGTCTGCCCCGCATCTAACACCTCGTGAGACCCAGTGCAGCTTTGCTGTTTATTAAAGAATGGTTACTATCTAAAGAGGGCGGGTGCCCTTACCACACACCCCCAGGGGAGATGTGGAGATGCAGAGGTAAGGATCAGTTTCATGGAGAAAACCCACGCAGGCACAAACACCAGAAACTGGTATTTAAACCCCAGATTCATAAGGGATCCCATGTTTTCACTAGCTGGCCTTGTCTGTTTCACGTCATCAGCAAACATATGTTCACCATGGAAGCAGCCCCGAGCCCATCTGAATCAGTTGCTATTTCTGTAAGAAGTGGAAGGGGAGGAGAAAGGGAGGAGAGACTGTTGCACGGCAGGCCTGTGAGGTGGTATAAATAGTTGCCGTAGAAAGCTCTGGGTTGTCATCTGCATGAAGGATACCAGGAAGGCCAATGTGGTTCTCTGAGCAGATGCAACTCTTAATCCACCCTCAGAGCACTGCCAGGTACTGGGCCGGTTCTAGGGGAAGAGTGACTTGGTTTGAATCCCAGATGTGCAACACAATCTTGTGCGCCTTTGGGAACAGAAATTGCTTCCATCATCCAGTTTCAGCTCTCCCACTCTGACCACCATCTTCTACCTTTCCAATACCGCACCTCCATCAACACTTCAACTCCGTCAGCTCTTTGACTCCCATCAGGACCTCGGGTTCATTGATCTACTAGTGTTTCACCATCCCTCACCACCTTCATGACTTTGTCTCACTCATTGCCCATCTTAAAATTCCATGGTCATTCAGTCATTATTCCCTTGCAAATATCCTTCATTTCCTTGTTCCTCTCTTTCTTTGACACACTTGTTGGGATAAAGCAAAAATGTAGTTGTATTCTCTTCTTTGCCTTCTCCACGCCTGCAGCTATGGGTTCCCAGGTAGTTCAGTGGTAAAGCCAATGCAGGAAATCCATGTTCAATCCCTGGGTTGTGAAGATCCTCTGGAGAAGGGAATGGCAGTCCATCCAGTATTCTTGCCTGGGAAATCTGATGGACAGAGAAGACTGGTGGGCTACAGTCTATGGGGATGCAGAGAGTCTGACACGACTTAGTAACTGACCACACACACCTTCAACTGGACCATTGTCCCTGGCCCATTCATGATCTACTTTCCTAACTATCTTGTGCTTTTTTTTTTTTTTTTTTTTGCTCTCTTCAAATCTATTCACCCATCTTTTCTCTCAGTTTCTGGCTTCCTTTCCACTTTTCTGAGAAAATTAAGGAATCAGAAGAAAAGTGCCATAAATTCCCACCTCCACACCCACCCATCTTCCTATATCTGATTTCTGTTACAATGGACAAAATCTCTCCATTCTCAGTTAAGGAAATTCCAGCATGCTGCTATACCATCTTATTGTTCTGACCTCCCACTTTCCTGTATAGGTATAGCTCCATTTATCTCTTAACCTTTACACAAAATTCTTTAAGATACTGACCTGGGCAATAATCACCATTTCCAAAAGTTTTTTTTTTTTTTTTTTAATTCTTTCTTTTACTCATTTTAATCAAGTTTTTGCTCCAATGAAAGCACTCTTATTAAGGCCACTGGCAATTCCCATCCTGCTAAATGCAGTAGAAGGCCCTCAGCTGATATTTACAGAGTGAATGAATGAAACATCCTAAGCCTCATTTTCTTCATGTGTAAAATGAGATAATAACACATAGTTTTATGGTATTGTTATGAATATTAATCAACATTCTATAAGCAAAAGATTTAGCAAAGTAAGTGCTAAGTTAAATATTGAGCAAAGGAAGTTTGCTACATTTAGAGAGAAAATATTTACCTGCAAAGCCTGTGAAGCTTCCCCCAATACTTAACCTATAAGGAAAGGTGTTGATCATATAAGGTAGCTACCTCTGGCCCAGATGGTAAGGTTTCTTCCAGTTCCAGCAAAGAGGACAGATTTAATTTTTATAACTTGGTTATTAAATGTTTCATTGATATACTGAAAGATGAGAATTTATATTGTTTTTTAATGAGATGGTAGGACTTCTTTCCAGAGAGGGCAAAGTTAAGATCTGGGTAAATGAGATATCAGTACATTGAGTTTGTTCAAATAATGCATATCAGAATATAAAGAATATGTGTGAAACCATCAGAGAATAAGTGACTCCTGAGAGAGAGAGGAAGAAAGAGAGAGAGGTGGGAAAAAGGGGAGGGAGGGAGGCAGTAAAAAGAAGTGGCTAAGAACTGAGCTATAGCTCTTTGGTTGGAAACACTGGAAAGATGGTCTGGCCAAGCCACAAATAAATAGGTGAGCCATGGAAAGGATTCTAGGGGATGCAGCATTTCTCTGTAAGACTCCCATCATATCCTTTTGGAGGGAATATACATTTCTGAAAACTTTGAGGGCAATTTGGCAATGTGTGTGTGTGTGTGTGTGTTTTTACTATTAAATGCTTTTTAATTTTTAATTATGATCAGGACAAGATGGCAGAGTATTTTTAATTGGAGGACAATTTTTAATTGGAGGATAATTGCTTTACAATATTGTGTTGGTTTTATTTCACTATTCATGGGGCTAGACAAAACAATCAATGGAAAGGAATAAAGATCCCTGAAAAAGGCTTATGCATATTGTTGTTGTTCAGTTGCTCAGCTGTGTCTGACTCCTTGTGACCCCATGGACTGTAACACGTCAGGTTTCCCTGTCCTTCACCATCTCCTGGAGTTTGCACAAATTCATGTCCATTAAGTCCACGATGCCATCCAACCATCTCATCCTCAATCGTCTCCTTCTCCTCCTGCCTTCTATCTTTCCCAGCATCAGGGTCTTTTCTAATGAGTCAGCTCTTCGCATCAGGTGGCCAAAGTATTGGAGCTTCAGCATTAGTCCTTCCAATGAATATTCAGGACTGATTTCCTTTAGGAATGTGTGTTTTAAAATTTGAAGCAAAACTGTCTTTTGATCTAATCACTCCATTTGTAGAAACTTATGCTAAAGAATGCCAACAAAAGTCTGTATAGTCAAAGCTATGGTTTTTCCAGTAGTCATGTATGGATGTGAGAGTTGGACTAGAAAGAAAGCTGAGCATGAAGAACTGATGCTTTTGAACTGTGGTGCTGGAGAAGACTCTTGAGAGTCCCTTGGATTGCAAGGAGATCTAACCAGTTAATCCTAAAGGAAATCAGTCCTCAATATTCACTGGAAGGACTGATGCTGGACCTGAAGCTCCCATATTTTGGTCACCTGATATGAAGAACTGACTCATTGGAAAAGAACTTGATTCTGGTGAAGCCTGAAGGCAAGAGAAGAAGGGGACGACAGAGAGTGAGATGGTTGGATGAGATCACTGACTCAATGGACATGAGTTGAGCAAGCTCTGGGAGTCAATGATGGACAGGGAAGTCTGGAGTGCTACAGTCCATGGGGTCACAAAGAGTTGGACACGACTGAGTGATTGAACTAACTGATGCTAAAAAATGTTAATGGATGTTCATAGAGATTTAGTTACAAGACAGTTCCCTGTAACACAAGTCCATCGTATATTAAACAAAAAAGTCTAAATGTCCACCAATAAGAAATTGGTTAAATAAATTGTATAATATACCTATATAATGGCATTCAGTGCAACCATTACAGAATGTACCAGAAATTATATTCTTACATTGAAATATGTTCACAATATACTAATATTGTTAAGTTAAAAATCAGGTTATAAAATAATATGTAAAGAACAAGTTATACTTTTGTAAATGTATAGGGAGCAAAGTTTGAAAGAATGTACAGCTAAATATTCATAGTTGTGGAATGGCAATGATTTTCATTTTCTTCTTTTTATTATGTTTTACAATTTTTCTACAAGTATGTATTATTTACATAATAAAAGTTAAATGCAGGGATGTCCCTGGTGATCCAATGGCTAAGACTTCTCACTCCCAATGCAGGGGCCCAGGTTAGACCTCTGGACAGGGAACTAGATCTCATATGCTGCAATTAAGACCTGCCACAACCAAACAAATAAATAATTTTTTTTTTTAAATTAGGGGACTTCCCTACTGGTCCAATGGTAAAGAATCTTCCTTGCAGTGCAGGGGCCGCAGGTTCCAACCCTAGTCAGGGAACTGAGATCCCACATGCCACGGAGCAACTAAGCCTGCATGCCACAGCTACGAAGACTGCACACTCTGGAGTTGACACGTCAAAACCCAAGGCACATAAACAAATAAACATTTTTAAAAGTTAAATACAGAAAGCAAAGTTAGTCCACCATTTAGTTTAGAATTCACCATTTTTCCCCTTTCTCTTGGTCCATAGTGACCATATACAAATAAAGTTGGAAAATAGTGACATACACATTAATAAATGTACACCAGGAGGTAAGATATTTGAGAAGAATATCTCTCCATTCATTCATTAAATAGTTATAAGTATGACCCGTGGCCTGGACACTGTACCATTATCCAGCCAAGAATGAGAGTGATGTGTACTCCCCTGCTCCATGTAATTTTTCATCCACTGGAGAAAACAGATGTTAGGTAACTAATTATGTAAGTACAAGGATTGTTACATAAGTTCAAAATGGGAAGGAAATCCAAAAAAGAGGGGATATATGTAAATGTATAGTTGATTCACTTTGCTGTACAGCAGAAAATACATTTGTAAAGCAACTATACTCCAATAAAATTTAAAAAACAAAAATGACTTCAGGTGTGATGGGAGCACGCAAAGTCTTGAATCCAGTCTCAGTTCAGTTCAGTTGCTCAGCCGTGTCCAACTCTTTGCGACCCCATGAATTGTAGCACGCCAGGCCTCCCTGTCCATCACCAACTCCCGGAGTTCACTCAAACTCACGTCCATCGAGTCGGTGATGCCATCCAGCCATCTCATCCTCTGTCGTCCCCTTCTCCTCCTGCCCCCAATCCCTCTCAGCATCAGGGTCTTTTCCAATGAGTCAACACGTCGCATGAGGTGGCCAAAGTATTGGAGTTTCAGCTTTTTTTTTTTTTAATTTAATTTTATTTTATTTTATTTAACTTTACAAAAGAGTTTCAGCTTTAACATCATTCCTTTCAAAGAACACCCAGGACTGATCTCCTTTAGAATGGACTGGTTGGATCTCCTTGCAGTCCAAGGGACTCTCAGGAGTCTTTTCCAACACCACAGTTCAGAAACATCAATTCTTTGGTGCTCAGCTTTCTTCATAGTCCAACTCTCACATCCATAAATGACCACTGGAAAAACCATAGCCTTGACTAGATGAACCTTTGTTGGCAAAGTAATGTCTCTGCTTTTGAATATGCTATCTAGGTTGGTCATAACTTTCCTTCCAAGGAGTAAGTGTCTTTCAATTTCATGGCTGCAATCACCATCTGCAGTGATTTTGGAGCCCCCAAAATAAAGTCTGACACTGTTTCCCCTGTTTCCCCATCTATGTCCGATGAAGTGATGGGACCAGATGCCATGATCTTCGTTTTCTGAATGTTGAGCCTTAAGCCAACTTTTTCACTCTCCTCTTTCACTTTCATCAAGAGGCTTTTTAGTTCCTCTTCACTTTCTGCCATAAGGGTAGTGTCATCTGCATATCTGAGGTTATTCATATTTCTCCTGGCAATCTTGATCCCAGCTTGTGCTTCTTCCAGCCCAGCGTTTCTCATGATATACTCTGCATAGAAGTTAAATAAGCAGGGTAACAATATACAGCCTTGACTTACTCCTTTTCCTATTTGGAACCAGTCTGTTGTTCCATGTCCAGTTCTAACTGTTGCTTCCTGACCTGCATACAGATTTCTCAAGAGGCAGATCAGGTGGTCTGGTATTCCCATCTCTTTCAGAATTTTCCACAGTTTGTTGTGATCCACACAGTCAAAGGCTTTGGCATAGTCAATAAAGCAGAAATAGATGTTTTTCTGGCATTCTCTTGCTTTTTCCATGATCCAGCAGATGTTGGCAATTTGGCCTCTGGTTCCTCTGCCTTTTCTAAAACCAGCTTGAACATCTGGAAGTTCATGGTTCACGTATTGCTGAAGCCGGGCTTGGAGAATTTTGAGCTTTGCTTTACTAGCGTGTGAGTCTAGGTGCATGCAAAAAGGTTCCTCTGGGTGAGTAATATTGAAGCTAAGACCTGAGGCTTAGTAAACTTGGCCACACATAGAGGAGGGAAGAGAATTCAGTGCAGAGGGAGGGAAGAAAGTTCTCAGCAGATAAATGAGCATGTGCAAAAGGCCCCTGAGTCAACAATAAAATAATGCATTTGAGACAATGAAAGAACATGAGGGCCCTGAGAACCCTTGGGGAATGGGGAGAGACAGGTGTGCCTCTGGGCAGAGTTCCTGGAGCTTTAGCACTAGAAACAACATTCTTGATGGGAAAGCTGCCCATGCCCATGAGAATGGAATGAATGAGCCACATCTAAACCAGATGGACACTGCAGAGTTTCAGAGGGTGTTGGCCCTAATGTTCTTTAATACCACACATGCATGACCTCACTTCACTTTGCCCACCATTCTATGAGGTGAGTCCTCTTACCACCCCAGTTTTACATATGAAGAAACTAATGCTTGGAGAGGTTAAGTGTCCCAAATTAAAAGACAAGTGAATAACAGAAAGGGAGTTCAAACCCAAGAAAGTCCATGTTGGCCCCTAAATGGGTGGAGTGAGGGAAAGGAAATTTAGGACTGGACGTGTACCATCAGTCTCTAGATGCAGATGTGCAGGGGAAATTCCATTTCTTTCATTCCTTGCACAAAGTTTGAAGCCTTTGGTTTAATGAGCTGGTAAGAAACTTGAACTCAGCCTTCTCAAAGTCTCCTGCTCTTGCTGGGGCTGTGGTCTGGCTGTGGGGTTTCAGGCAGAACCATGGTTCTGGGGCATCCCCTCTCTGTGGTGCCTGCTGCTGAGTCCTCTCTCCTGGGCCTCCTCAGTCCCAAGACATGGGGTACAGGAGCCCTTCGTGAGGCTGGGGGTCTCAGGCCTGGAACTTGGTCTTCCTGGTGCCACATGCTGAGGTCCTGACCCAACCTATAGGGGCTGCAAGGACCCACAGCCCACCCTTCCCTCCTGACCCCTTGCTCTTCTAGGCTGAGGGGGTCTCTCCTCCATGCCATCCTCAGAGACCCCGGACTCTGGCTCCCAGACTCTGGCCTGCTTCCTGGATTATGCCTTTGGAAAGAAATCTATAAAGAAAAATGCCTCGATAGACAGGTCAGAGGCAGCTTGACTCCCAAGTTATTCCCAGAAAGTCACTTCATATCCTTGGGATGATTTCCTTCTCAGAAGCCCTTCTGTGGGTTTCCTCTGAGCCCTCTGAGCACATCCTCTATGAGGACCTGCACCCTGACCTCCAGGCCCCATTGTCTTTCCCGGTTTCAGATCCATTGGAAGGAACATACCAGCATTGAGCTTGGCCTGATTTCTGCCTACCTGATCTCCATTGTGAGTGTCTCTGGGAAATTGCCAGTGTGCTTTGGCTCCACATTGGTCTACTTCTGGTCTCTAGAGTTATAATGACCTTGCAGACTCAGTTATGAACCAGGAGTCAGGAGTCCTGGTTCTAGCTGTGTGACCTTATACAAGTTACTTCATGTCTGGTTTTACTCTCAGCGTTTGCAAAATGATCTGGCTGGATGACTGTTGATGATTCAACAAAGGCCCTCTGGTACTGCATCAACCTGAGGGGCCAGGAAGATTGAGAGTGGCTACAAGAGAAGCTGACATGGAAATTGGTCAAAGAAGTGAGTAGCTGGCCTTGGTTAAGGTAAGGTAGGGGCAAGTTAGAGAAGATTCCCAGAGCGGGGAGACTCAGGTCTTTAAAGATGTACAGGAGGTTTTGAGAGATAAGCAAGGCAGGCATTTGGGGAGCAGGAATGAACAAAGGCTTAGAGGTGTCACTGGGTTGGTGTGGGTGGGGGCCTGTGAGTGTCCGTGTGGCAGGAGACAAGGCTAGTGTAATCAAGGAGAAGACACAGAATGTGAGCCTAGAGTGTGAGCGAGATCAGATGGTGAGGGGCTATGTGTGACTAAGGAGCTGGGACTGTGTTCTAAGGACAAGCAGAACTGTGGAAGGCTTTAAGTCAGAGAACTAGTAGATTCAAATGTTTAGAAAGTTCACCCTGATAGCAGTGTTGAGGATATTAGGGAGGGCCAGACAGGAAACAGGGAGTCCAGTGAGAAGGTGCCGTTATAATCCCAAGAAAGAGTGAGGTGTAAGAGGGGGAGGTTAGAGGATAATCCAACATGGAACGTGCAGACAGAGTGGTCCAGACTCGGTGACTGACTGACTGAATCCAGGAAGCAGGGATGCCTGGCCTGGCCAACTGGGTAGACTCACTGAGATCAGGAGGAAAGGCAGGCTTAGATGGGGAAATCATGGATTCCACATTGGCCATGTACAGTTTGAGTTGCTATTCACATGCTAAAGGGAATTTTCCAACAGGCAGTTAGGTATAACATTTCTAATGCTCAGGAAGTAGGTCTGGGTGAAAGATGTGTTTGAGAGCTATTGCTTATTAGCACTCACTGAAATCATGGGTGTGGATGGGACCACCAGTGAGGAAATGTAGGACGAAAGGGAAAAAGAGGACCAAGGCTGGATGTTAGGGCACCAGCACTTAAGACACACATGGGAAAGAAGGAGGCAGCAGGAGAGAAACCAGAAACAACAGCCAGAGAAGGGAAGACAAAAATCGAGTTGCTTTTCTATTTCATATCTTCCTTTCTTACAGGTGAAGGACCGGGTGGAACATCACATTTGGTCATTTGGGAAGGAGAAGAATCTCTTTGACTATATCCAGGTAGAAATGGAGTGGGTGGGAGGTGACATGTGAAAGTGGGGGGTGGGGATTAGATTCCCAGTGTGAATTGGGAAGTAAAGGGAAAATACTATGTAATCCCTCACCCTACTGCAAAGAGACATGTGCAACACTTCATGCCTAGACCTGTACTGAAATGTCTGCCATTTAGCATGTGACATAGGTGAAATCATCATTAATCCCGGGGACACAGAATCATCTCTTTTTAGCAGACTTACCTTGAGGCCATTTCAAATATATGTCTGGAAGGGAAAAAGTTGGAATTAGCCAGATATTTTTTGGCTCAGTAGAGTCAGAAGCAAAGTATTTTTAGTGATGAGCCAGAGAGCACCACAAACATGCCAGCAGTAGTCACCCTCCAGGCGGGGTGCATGCTCAGCTCTGCCCTGCATGCATGCCAGGGACACTGGCAGCGTGCCAGCTGCAGAGAAGGGTGGCGTTTACTTGAGCTTTTGTTTCTGTGCTTTAGAGTCTAGAGGTTCAAGGAGTGCTAGGCTAAGTCCCCGTGCCCATCTGGCAGAGGCTGTGGGCAGCTGGCAACACTCAGCACACAGTAGGTGCTTGGTAAATCTGACAGGGTGAAGGGAAAGATGAGGACCTGATTAGCCCCCCTCATTGGGTAAGTTCGACCTCACTGGGATGTTTGACGACATAGAGTCTCCAGTCAGAGAGCATGACAGGAGTGTGGAGTATCTCTGTTTTCCACAGCCCAGGTAGGGGTGGGACCAAGCAGGACGGTGTCAGGATGGCAGGACATTAGATGCTTTTTGCTTTAGCACTTCCTCAGAAAGCAATGTGTCTGGACAGGCCCAGGCGGAGTAAATGTGTTCTCAATTCTCCTTCAGTGGCTCCAGACCAATTGCATGATGGTGTTTGGCTGGGAATGATTTTCAGAAAAGCATAATGGACATCATTTATATACCTGAATCAGGGTAAGCTTACTAAAGTGTTGTTTTTGTTGTTTTTTTCCTGCTGTTGGAATTTGAGCATCTTCATTCGGTAACACTGCTTACTCTATCCTTCTCACATCTTGGCTGAAGCCTGACTTCAGAATAAGATAGTGCATGCATTCACCACTGATTGGCTGGGTGATCTCAAACAGGGTACTTAATCCCTCTGAGCCTCTATGTCTTGAGCTGAAAAGTAGAGAGAAGGCCATGACCGGTTGACAGAATTACCGTGGCGATAAATGAGAGTGTGAGAAGTACCTAAGCAGAGCTTTGGTCACAGAGGGAGCTCCCGATGAGGGATGGTTCCTCCGGCTGAACAAATAACAGAGAAATGAATGATTGCTTCTCATGCTTTCAAATTGCTGCAGTATGCACACGCACCTGTGCACAGGGCTTCAGACACAAGAGGGCACACCTCACTCTGTCTGAGGGGGTGGAAGGGCCTCAGGCTGGAGGTGACAAGTGAGCAGAGAACTGATGGGTGTGGGGCAGAGGTGGGGCAAGTGGAAAGAAGCAGAAAGCACTTTTAGGCAAAGAGAGCACCACCCAGAACAGGCAGGCAACTCGAAAGTACTTTACAGACTCTGTATGTAAAGGCATGTTTTACATGACTGAGATAAAAATAGGCAGTGGGTGGTGAAGCTGGAAAGGGGGGCGAGACCTCCCGAGATGTGGGGCTGGATCCTGAGCTGGCCACTGGCCTGGCCAGGTCTGTGTTCAGAGAGGGAACTGGCAGGTGCAGAGGATGGAGTGGGGAGAGGCTGGAGACTGGGAGATTTATTACAATTATTTAACTTTGTCACTAGCAGCAACAGTTACTTTTTATGGAGCACCTGTAATCTTTCAGGCAGAGCATTTACACAGCTTTCCTGTTTCATCCCTGACCCCCTGCTCTGTGTGATAGACACATTTATTCCCAACTACAACTGAGACAGCTAGATGCAAAGAGGTTAAGGAACTTGCCAGGTCACATGATGAGTAATTTCTGAAGCTGGAATTCTACCTCAGGTGTGTGTCCGACTCCCAGGCCTGTGCCATCCTGCTGCCCCTGGTCAATGAACAGGTGGAGAAGAGAGTCCTACCCTTGAGACCCAGGTCAGTGGTGGGGTCTCTGCTGCCCTTTGAGAGCTCTGATGACAAGGGCCTTCCTGCCTGATCCTCAACCACATTCTTGGCTACAGGGACCTACCCACCTGGGGTGGCCTTGCCACCTCACTCTCTACCCATTCCATAAACACACACACACACACACACACAGTCACAGTATTTTGACCTGAGATACTGTTTTTGCTTAAACTACATCCTAATTTGGCCTCACTTCTTGGATACTATGCTTTTTCTGAATCTTCCCTCAGTGTCTGCTGTTTGGACTGTCCCCTCTCTACCTGCTCCAGGTTAGTAAAGACCCAGATTTTTGGTCCTCAGCCCTCTTAGTCTGACTGTCCTGAAATAATGGTCAGGCTATACCCATTCCAGTTCCAAGATGTGAAACAACTGTTGTGTATTTAGTTCACCTCAAGTTTAAAGGAGAGGTCACAAAACTGAGAGTCAGAATGTCTTGGTTCAAATGCCAGCTCTGCCACTTCCTAGCAGTGTACCTTGAGCAGTTTCCAGAATTTCCATGAATGTGCTAAATAGAGCAAGCAACAAAAACCTATTCTTGTGTATGTAAACAAAAGAATAGAATTCATGGGGAGGACACAAATCACTCACAGAAGCAAGTAGTCAAATCACCTGGCCGTGGGAAGGACAGGAAGCAAGAGCCCTCTAGGGGTCACAGAAGCAGTGACCTACGGGCTCTCCCGGGCTGGCCAATAGGACCTGCTTCCTGTGTTGTGATGATCATCTAGATTCTGGGCTCCAGGGGATTGCTTGCCTTGGGTCAGTTGCCCATGTTCCTTGATGTCATTATGACTGACAAAACACTAGAATAATAAGGCAGGAAGCCGGAATATTTTCCCTGAGGAACAGCAGAATACTACTGCCAGCAGGGTAGTACTTCCAGCTCAGAAGGAAAGAAATCTGAGCATGCGTGAACAATCACTGTCCTCTACTCTGAGACTCAGCTGCCATGTAAAAAGGGCCAAGGTGTGATGTGGGAATGTTGTGCCTATTCAAAAGATTGCTGTTTTCAGGATCACATCAACTGAGAATAATCCTTCCAACTACAAGACAATATACAGTGTAGAGGCTGATTTTTTTCTTCCACATTAAAAAACAGAGATAGATTTTAAGGCACTCTCATCTTAAAATATTAAAGGACACTGTACTCTCTTCCCCTCCTTGAAGTTAATTAAAAGCTACAAAAAAAAAAAGTGAAAAACAGAGAAATCACCATCTTTGAAAAAATTAGAGAAAAAACACCTGTAAGTCCCCAAACAAAAACACTCAATAAAAATATAATTTTTCAAGCAAAAACATATCTTTAAATATAGTGGGCAGAATACCGAGTTCTCAAATGGTAGTTGGCACAAAGTTTCATCCAAAGATGGCTGGCACACGTTTTCAATGCCTGTGAGTGTGAGAGGGCCCCAGAAGCATCCCTGACTCCATTCCCTGTTCCAGGACAGCAGAAGAGACAGGGAAAGATGCACTACAGATGTGTAACCTCTCAAAGACATCTACTGGAAGGGTGGCAGGAAGAGGAGAGAAAGCAGCAATAGCAGGTTTGTTCTTGTTATCAAGACAAATCACCCGTTACATAGAAGGCTTCATTGTAAATACATCATCCTTATCTTAATGTTACCCTAAAGGAACAACACCTAAAGCTGAATACATGTATCCTAGGCAGAGGAGGCAGCATATTAAGAAAGAAGGCATTGTGAAACAATGCACCCAAATTGCAGTCGCCAACCAGCCCATTCCTCTGCTTTCTGCCCCTTTCAGCAACATTCTGTAGTAAACGGCTCTCCCAGATGGATTGGTGCCCTTCAGTAATGAATAATTACCAGAAACAATCCAGCATGAGATCTATACTTCAATTCAGTCACTCAGTCGTGTCCGACTCTTTGCGACCCCATGAATCACAGCACGCCAGGCCTCCCTGTCCATCACCAACACCCGGAGTTCACTCAAACTCATGTCCATCAAGTCAGTGATGCCATCCAGCCATCCCTTTGTTGAAAGGACTGATACTGAAGCTGAAGTTCCAATACTTTGGCCATCTGATGTGAAGAGCCAACTCATTGGAAAAGAACCTGATGCTGGGAAAGATTGAGGGCAGCGGGAGAAGAGGGCAGCAGAGGATGAGATGGTTAGATAGCATCACTGACTCAAGGGACATAAATCTAATCAAACTTCAGTAGACAGTGAGGGACAGGGCAGCCTGGCGTGCTGTAGTCCATGGGGTCACAGAGGATCAGACACGACTTAAGAATTAAAGAACATCAACAATTATGGAAAAAGAGAATTAGTCAATAATAAGCAGGTAAAGTTCAGAAGAGAGGTTCAAGAAGGAAATAAAGCCATCACCAAAATGAAATGAAATTTTAATTACAATATACCACTTTCACCTATCAGACCAAGAGAGATTCAATCATCAGATAGTCCACACTGTTACCAAAGTTATAAGTGGATAGATAACAGTTCTAAACGAATAGGTAGCAGATTCCCACAGTACGAGAAGTGGGAATGTCAGAGGCCAAATTTGGCATTATTAACATTAGAACGCTACAGGCACAAAAATAGTCTTGCAGCATTCTTTTTAACAGTAAAAATTTGCAAGGAACCTAAATGTGGACCAAAAGGAGACTGGCTGAAGTTGGATAAACTCGAACAAAATAATTTGACATAGTTATTAAAAGAATAAGGTGCTTATGAGCAAATATCTCTTAAATTGTTAATCAGGTTTAGAAGAGGAGCTGCAGAATAGCATATATAAAATAAATTCATTTGTGTAAAATGAAAAAGGATATATATTATATCCATTTTTATGTTTAAATGCATGCACATGCATACAAGTTTCTGGAGGATTACACAAGAAACCGTTACTTATAAAACAGATAATAAATGGGAAACTACTTTATAGCTCAGGGAACTCTACTCAGTACTCTGTGGTGATCTAAATAGGAAGGAAATCCAAAAAGGATAAGTATATGGATACATATAACTGATTCACTTTGTTGTACAGGAGAAACTAACACAACATTGTACAGCAACTGTACTCCAATAAAAATTAATTTAAAAAATACATACTGCTATATATGCAAAATAAATAACAAGGACCTACTATGTAGCACAGGGAATTATATTCAGTATTTGGAAGGAATGATGCTAAAGCTGAAACTCCAGTCCTTTGGCCACCTCATGCGAAGAGTTGACTCATTGGAAAAGACTCTGATGCTGGCAGGGATTGGGGGCAGGAGGAGAAGGGGACGACAGAGGATGAGATGGCTGGATGGCATCACCGACTCGATGGACGTGAGTCTGAGTGAACTCCGGGAGTTGGTGATGGACAGGGAGGCCTGGTGTGCTGCGATTCATGGGGTCGCAAAGAGTCGGACACGACTGAGTGACTGATCTGATCTGATCTTATAAGAGAAAAGAATCTGAAAAAGATCAGATATATGTATATATAATTGAATCAGTGTTCTGTACACCTGAAACTTACACAATATAGTAAATCAACTACAGGTCAATTTAACAAAAGAAACTGTTACTAGTGTTCATCTGTGGTGAGTGGGCTTGGGGACTGCATTGGAAGGAAACCTCTTTTCAATGAATAGACCTTTGTACTTTAAAAAAAAGTCCTATGTAATTATCAATTTTTAATTTAAGTAACTACTTAAAAAAGAAACAGAGAGGAAATAGGGGAGGGAAGGGGTGGTGGCTTGTTCTTAGGTCTTGTTCTTCCTCTGGCTTCTGTCCAGTTTCAGTGATCTGAGGAATTGTAAACTTCTCTAGGGATGGAGGAAGGGAAAGAAAATTCCATTGGTATATGAAAGTAGAGTAAGCAATTGTAGAAGGGGGTGGGTGGTGAAGGGGAGTGGCTTGAGATAATCAAAAGTTTAAAGATGTAATCAATATTTGTGAAATGCTTGCAGGTAGCAAAGCCCTTCATATGCATTATCTCCATCATGTCTCTGAGCATTGCTATAAGTTATGTGCTTGTCAGACCCACCTTATAAACAAAGGCCTAAGTGAATATAAGACCTCTCAGAGAAGGCACTGGCAACCCACTCCAGCACTCTTGCCTGGAAACTCCCACAGACGGAGGAGCCTGGTGGGCTGCAGTCCATGGGATCACCAAGAGTTGTACACGACTGAACAACTTCACTTTCACTTTTCACTTTCATGCATTGGGGAAGGAAATGGTGACCCACTCCAGTGTTCTTACCTGGAGAATCCCAGGGACGGAGGGGCCTGGTGGGCTGCCGTCTCTGGGGTCGCGCAGAGTTGGACACAACTGACGTGACCTAGCAGTAGCAAAAACACTCAACTAGTAAATGGCTGAGCTGGGATTGAAACCAGGCCGTGCCCTCCAGAGCTACTGTTCTTTGCCCACACTGCGCTTCCCAGCACGCGAGCTGAGGGTCCTGAGAGGCAACGAGAGGGATTGTGTGGATGAGGAAGTCAGAAATTGGGTGGTGAGGCAGTTTCTCTGTATGTTTTCTCAGGACAGGCTCTGAGGAGGGCTGCCAACTCTATGTGTCTGAGAAGACAAAACCAGCCAAGAGTGAAAATTCATCCCACTGAGGAGTTTAAAAAATAATTTCCAGCTGGAAATTGCATTTCATCATTTCATCCTCTAAAGTTCAGCATTCAACTCCCCATGGTTGACTTGACTTAAAAAAAAAAAAAAATGATTCCAGCATCTCAATTCAATACACAGTGAGTCAGAAGTCCTGTGCATCCATGCTGAGAAAGGCTGACTGACTTGGCACGTCCTGGCAAATAAGACAGGAGACTGCACACCCGTCAGGCATCTGAACCCATTTTCATCATTCATTATTACTAAAGAAGATAGATTTGTGCTCGTGTGGAGACAGTGGATAATACTAATCTGCAGTGAGATATTCAGAGACTAGGAGGTTCTTTATCACTAGTTTCCTGGGAAATGGTTTTTCTAAATCTAAGAGCCAACCAGACAAAGAAGAAAGTCCAAAAAAAGAGGAGATATGTGTATCCATATAGCTGATTCACTTTGCTATACAGTAGAACCCAATACAACATTGTAAAGCAACTATATGCCAATAAAAATTTTTAAAAACCAAAAGGAAAAAAAGACAATGACTAAGAGATTTTCTGAGCTCTGTTTCTGCCCAGAGAGCCGCAAACCTGAACAGAGAGGAAATCAGTTAAAAGGGAGCATTGGGTTGGAGTCAGCCAGATTGGGTTTAAGCCCTACCTCTTCCCATTCACAAGTAATATGACCTTTGGCAAGTTCTTTCCTTTCCCTAAGCTTCAATACAGCCCTGAAGTTTGATTTGCTCACTTCCTAGGTTTTATTGTAAGGATCAAACAAAATAGCCTATGTAATCAATAGCAACTTAAACTTATGTGTTCAATCAACTACGTTTACTTTAATCAAAGTAGTAGTTCAGAGGAAATGAAAGACCTTGATTGGGGCAAATCAGTCAGTTCAGTTCAATCGCTTAGTCATGTCTGACTTTTTGCCACCCCATGAACTGCAGCACACCAGGCCTCCCTGTCCATCACCAACTGCTGGAGTCTACCCAAACCCATGTCCATTGAGTCGGTGATGCCATCCAGCCATCTCATCCTCTGTCGTCTCCTTCTCCTGCCTTCAATCTTTCCCAGCATCAGGGTCTTTTCAAATGAGTCAGTTCTTCACATCAGGTGGCCAAAGTATTGGAGTTTCAGCTTCAACATCATTCCTTCCAATGAACACCCAGGACTGATATCCTTTTGGATGTACTGGTTGGATCTCCTTGCAGTCCAAGGGACTCTCAAGAGTCTTCTCCAACACCACAGTTCAAAAGCATCAATTCTTCGGTGCTCAGCCTTCTTCACAGTCCAACTCTCGCATCCATACATGACCACTGGAAAAACCTTAGCCTTGACTAGACGGACCTTTGTTAACAAAGTAATGTCTCTTCTTTTTAATATGCTCTCTAGGTTAGTCATAACTTTCCTCCAAAGGAGTAAGTGTCTTTTAATTTCATGGCTGCAATCTCCATCTGCAGTGATTTTGGAACCCAGAAAAATAAAGTCAGCCATTGTTTCCACATCTATTTTCCATGAAGTGATGGGACTGGATGCCATGATCTTAATTTTCTGAATGTTGAGCTTTAAACCAATTTTTTCACTCTCCTCTTTCACCTTCATCAAGAGGCTCTTTAGTTCTTCTTCACTTTCTGCCATAAGGGTGGTGTCATCTGCATATCTGAGGACACTGATAATTCTGCCAGCAATCTTGATTCCAGCTTGTGTTTCTTCCAGTCCAGCGTTTCTCATGATGTACTCTGCATATAAGTTAAATAAGCAGGGTGACAATATGCAGCCTTGACGTACTCCTTTTCCTATTTGGAACCAGTCTGTTCCATGTCCAGTTCTAACTGTTGCTTCCTGACCTGCATACAGATTTCTCAAGAGACAGGTCAGGTGGTCTGGTATTCCCATCTTTTCAGAATTTTCCAAAGTTTATTGTGATCCACACAGTCAAAGTCTTTGGCATAGTCAATAAAGCAGAAATAGATGTTTATGTTTTTCTGGAACTCCCTGGCTTTTTCGATGATCCAGCAGATGTTGGCAATTTGATCTCTGGTTCCTCTGCCTTTTCTAAAACCAGCTTGAACATCTGGAAGTTCACAGTTCACATACTGCTGAAGCCTGGCTTGGAGAATTTTGAGCATTACTTTACTAGCGTGTGAGATGAGTGCAATTGTGTGGTAGTTTGAGCATTCTTTGGCATTGCAAATAGACCCACTTCTATCCAGGAGACATTCTGATCAGAAAGAGCCTAAAGCAGAAGGTGAGAAGCAGCAGAAGGAAGTAGAACCTGGGATCTCTAAGATAAGCCTTTGCCCCAGAAGCGAAGGTGCAAGGAGGAGCCAGCAGGGCTGGAGCCAGGTCAGGGCGAGAGGCTGACTCACCCTTGGTCACGTGCCAGCTCCAGCAGGGACTATTGACAGAGTAAACTGGTCAAGGAGACAGGCTGAAGTGGATACCATTCTCCCCTGGGGCTGGCCAGAAACACGTCCTAAAGCCTATGATACAGAGTGAAGTAAGTCAGAAAGAGAAAGACAGATATCATATATTAATGCATACATATGGAATCTCGAAAGATGGTACCAACAATCCTACGTGTGGGGCAGTAAAGGAGACACAGACATAAAGAACAGACTTTTGGACTCAGTGGGAGAAGGGGAGCGTGGGAGGAGTTGATAGACTAGCATTGAAACATATACCCTACCATATGTAAAACAGATAGCCAGTGGGAGTTTTATGTATGATACAAGACACCCAAAGCTGGTGCTCTGTGACAACCTGGAGCAGTGGGGTGGAGAGGGAATTGGGAGGGGTGTTCAGGAGGGAGGGGACACATGTGTGCCTATAGCCAATTCATATTGATACATGACAAAACCCATCACAACATTGCATAGTAACTATCCTTCAATTAAAATAAATAAATAAATTTTTAAAGGGAAAAGAAATAAATCATAGGCTCTTGTCAGGGCTCACAATGGCTAGCAGGAGACTGTTGCCAAGGATGTGAAAACTGCAAGCAAAACAAAGAGGCAGCCTGGGGATGGGCTGCTGTGGGGTGGAGAAGAGACTTTTTTTAACCTCACTTTTCACTTTCACGCATTGGAGAAGGAAATGGCAACCCACTCCAGTGTTCTTGCCTGGAGAATCCCAGGGACGGGGGAGCCTATTGGGCTGCCATCTATGGGGTTGCACAGAGTCGGACACGATTGAAACGACTTAGCAGAAGCAGCAGCAGCAGCAGCAGCATGAACCATCCAAGGTTACTGAGGATGAGCTGTTTCTATTAGGAAATCACCTTTCTTGCTGCTGTGATCAGGCCAACTAAGCTATTACTGATATTACAAAACATCCCTGTGATTAGCCAGGATTAGAATGGGTAGAAGCAGGTGGAGGGGCCAATTCTCCATGTACATTAACTTAGATCCTTAGAGAGCCTGGCCCTTACAGAAATGGTTTCCCTGAGTCATGGTCTAATGTTCATCTCTAGGCTCTTATTGTGAGTCTATGAAATAGCCCCAGGAAGGCTATTTCCTACACTATTCATTATGTCATTCAAATTCTTTAATATAAAAAAACAAAATTTCCATTTGGCAAATTCCTTTTAGAATTGACAGAAACAGTAGACAGGGCATAGAGTTTTTGATTAAAGAGACTTTTAATTGGAATGGTAGCTCTTCTATACACTACTGACACTCTTGACAAATGGTGTAGCTTGCTTCTTAAATGGAGATAGTAACTCTACCTGGAGATGCTGTAGGAATCGCAGGTGCTATTTGTTGGATGTTTACAATGTGCAAAGCATTCTGCAAGCGCCTAATAAGCAGCTCAGTGAATTCTCACAGCAAATGTGTGAGTGTGGAATCATCTTCTCCCCAGCTCACAGATAAAGAGATCGCAGCCCTGAGGCAGAAGGTACTTGCCTGGTGTCTCCCAGTCAGCAAGGACAAAGGTGATGCATGTGAAAGTTCTTGCAGTCATTCAGTGGGTGCTGAGCCAATGTCAGCTGCCTTGTCCTGTTTCCTGAAAAACCTGAAATATTACCTTTTCAATGACTGAAAGACCGAGTTCTAATCTTCCCTGTTTTTCCCTCAAGAGCAATTCAAACCAGTAACTCTGATTCAGGAGTATTTAATCCCCACCCAAGTCACTAACGGAGAAGGCAATGGCACCCCGCTCCAGTACTCTTGCCTGGAGAATCCCATGGACGGAGGAGTCTGGTAGGCTACAGTCCATGGGGTCGCGAAGAGTCGGACATGACTGAGCGACTTCACTTTGACTTTTCACTTTCATGCACTGGAGAAGGAAATGGCAACCCACTCCAGTATTCTTGCCTGGAGAATCCCAGGGACAGAGAAGCCTGTTGGGCTGCCGTCTATGGGGTCGCACAGAGTCGGACACGACTGACGCGACTTAGCAGCAGGAAGTCACTAATGGCTTTGAAGTTTCTATTATAATAGCTCTATTATACGTGTATTTATTGAAAGCCATTTTACATTCTTTTTGAAATAGATTATAAATCCAGTGTCCTTAGATGAGTAACTAACTGCAAGATGACTGCATCCCTGAGTATAAAATAAGTCATTTTTTAAGAAATTCAAACATATTAGAATTCCTGAATCCAAATAAGGACTGTCCTTCAAAAGGGAAACATCCAGAGGCTAAAGACATAATTCAGTGATAAATAATTAAAAATGTTAAAATGACTCCTCTTTGGGAATTGCCTTTAGTATCTATGGCATAATTTTCACATCCCCCAAATAATGGCAAATTCATGTTGCAAGTGGGGGGTTTAATTTTTAGAAACATAGCAGTCGTTCAGAACTAAAACTCTAGACAGAGAAGAGTGATTAAACTTGGAAAAGTAGACTGTGGTCCAAAGCCAAATGACTACGTAAAATATGTCACACCTAAGCTTTCTAATGAAGGTTATGAATCAGCTGTAAAGACTTTGTCAAATCCTAATCTGCAGACAGATGCTTCAGAGGAATTTGCCTACAAAGCCACTAAGAAGATGGTCACTTGTGAAGGTGGGGACCACCCTTCCAGCTGCAATGATGACTGGAGGTGGGAAGGTCCCAGTGAGGGAGACCAGGGGTCTCACGTGACTGCTATGAGAAGATGGGCTCAACGTAGCCAGAAAGCATTTGAATTAGGCATCTCAGACAAGGGAACGTGGAGAGGATGATGCTAAAAGTCATCAGACCCCTGCTTTCTCATTTAGTACAGATCAGATTGCTGTGAAGAGAAATACCAGGAACTTTCATTTAAAGGGCCGAGCTTGAGTGAAAGATGTGAAAGAGGAAGGAAGTTCAACCTTGAGGCCACAAGTGCAAAGACAGGAAGAAGAATCTCAGGCTAATCTCAGGAGTCACTGCACCTGAGCTAAATGTCACAGAACCTTCACATATCATGACTCTGAGACACTGCGTTTATCATGCCCAGACCTAGTTGAGCAGTAACCTTCATCGTTCAAAGGACTTTTATATTCCTGTTTCAGTGAACCCTTAAATACCCTTGTGAAATGGATGGGGTGAGTAATGTTATGAAGCCCACTTGATAGTAAAAAGGATGAGACTTAGATAAATTAGTTAACGAATTCTTCAGAGTCACTCAACTTATAACTAAACTGTTACCAGGACCTTGATCTGCTGTCCTCGACTTCTGAATTTAACTAAATTTCTCTTCTCTTTATTGGTAAAGACAAATTTTGAGTTATTTTCTACAAAGAAATGATCATAGTGACTTTAGCAGTCTTGATTAGCATCTCAGAAATTATATCTAAAAATTGCTTCAAAAATTAGGGAAGCCTCTGCCTGACACCTTGTGTCTGAAAATCTAAGAAAACATGCACACCAAAACATTAAATTGTATGTCACCATCTTCCTCTTGAACGAAGCAAAAAAGTCACAAATAACATTCCTAGTGGTTATAAGCTGTACCCCCTTTTCTAAAATACCATCTTCAATAAGCAGTCAGCTAGTCTTCCTAAAATGTACCCTATGGGAGAGATCCCATGAGTCAGACTTGTCAGACCAATCTAGCTAATTACCCACAAGATGCAGAGCCCAGGGTCAAGCTCAGGCTCTCCCAGCTGCCTTCCGGCTCACCTCGCAGCCATCCAAACAAGAGCCCAGTATTTGAGCTCTGGCAGCCTTGATGCTCAAAGCAAGTCATTTTACTCCTAAATCTGAATTTGAGCCAAATTCCTAAAAAATGCAAGGAAAGTTTCAAGTGTGTACTCCTCAAGAAAGAGATTTCTCACTAATTTCTTTATCCTCAACATCAGTGGGATATCTGCAACAAAGCTGGTATTTAGGAAGAACCTGAAGTAGATGAAGGGAATAAAAGGGGGGAAAGATGAAAGCAAGGAGACAGGTAGGGAAGGAAAGGCAAAAGGAAGGAGCAGGAGAAGGAGAGTGAGTCAGAAGGAAAACATGCGTCCCGCACCAAGTGCAGCTGGGTCAGTTCAGCAGTCCCTGTTCCTGGACTTCGTGGCAAGGCAAAGAAGTAGCCGCGTCAGCTCCAGCCTACTCGCCAGTTTTCAGCCCTCAAGGATTTTTAATGAAAAACAGTTATACAAACACATGGTCTCTGTTCACAAACACAGCCGAAGAACAAAGAAAAATGAAGACGGGGAGTTGATTCTACCCAAGAGGCATTTCACCAGGAATTCTTGGCTTACTTTCTCTCTGTGAGCTATGCCCACCTCAGGAGACATCATCATGGCAAAACAGAGATCCAAAAAAGGGAAAAAAAGGAAACCCACCAGGCCTTGTGGAGTCCGGTTTCCAGTTGCACTCTGTCTTTTTGGGTCATGTTTACTGAGGAGATGGTGGAGGTCCTGATTCTTCCAGGGACAAGCATATCCTCTCTGTAAGTTCTTCTGCCAATCTGCCCCCATGACTATGCTGATGCTGTCATCCATAGCCAAATAGATCCCAGGAGATACTTTCTCTACTATGGCTTACGCAGATTTTTTTGCCTCACACATTCATTTTTTGCAATTATTTCTTGATTGTTTGCCATCCGGCAGGCACTGTGCATTATTACTCATCCTTTGCTGTGCAACAGCATCATGGGGGAAAGCAGAAGTCTATGGCTGTGAGTGACGCCTCCCAATGACCTTTTGCTCATTTACAATCTCCTTGGACTTCTCCCCAGGTACCTGTGGAGGGCAGCAGAACCCTTGAACCCACTGGAAACAAGTTCTACAATGGCTCCTAATAACTAATATACAAAGTCAAAAGTCTTCCCTGGCTTTCAAGATTTATGTCATTCAGCAGCACAAGCCTAGCCCTCCCTTGCTGCACAGGAGTGCCAAGTCCCTCTCAGTCTTCTGGACCTTCTTTTCATGTCAAGGTCACTGATATCCCATATGGTGGCTTTGTAAGAATTTAGAAACAAATATTCCTTCCTGTCTTCCCTAGTGGCTCAGAGGTTAAAGCGTCTGCCCGCAATGCGGGAGACCTGGGTTCGATCCCTGGGTCAGGAAGTTCCCCTGGAGAAGGAAATGGCAACCCACTCCAGTACTCTTGCCTGGAGAATCCCATGGACAGAGGAGCCTGGTGGGCTACAGTCCACAGGGTCGAAAAGAGTTGTGCACGACTGAGCAACCTTACTTACTTACTTACTATTCCTTCATGAAGACTTTTTTTCCATCTGATGCAAGATTGGTCAGAATAGATAATTTTGCTAGAACAAAACATTTAACTCTTATCTTAAAGAAAAGTCTCATAATAGTATACACATGCCCTCCACCATGTGAATGTTCCTCTTTAGATTTTGTGTCTTTGTGTATGTGTGACAGTGCACAGTGGCACTATGCATTGCCTTTCGGTTGAGTGGCTCCATCTCTCATTCTTTCCATACAATTTCTCTGATTCACATCGCAAGTCTTCCACAACTATTTCCCTAATTGCTTATTCATACATTCCACAATTATTACTAGGCCCTGGGAATACAGCTGTAAACATGATGGGTGAGGTCTCTGCTCTCATAGGGAGGGACTATACACAAATATTTGTGAACAAATAATTACAGAAAGGGAAAGGGCAAAAAAGAAGATAAGTGTGATGGGCTTGCATGCAATAGGGGGACTTCATAGGAGGGTTCAGAAAGTTCATTCTGAACAGCTGTTGCTTGAGTGATGAGAAGTCAGTCATGCAAGGATTTGGGGATGAATATTCCCTGGTGGCTCAGGGGACACAGGAGACACAGATTCAATCCCTGAGTCGGGAAGATCCCCTGGAGGAGGGCATGGCAACCCACTCCAGTATTCTTGCCTGGAAAATCCCATGGACAGAGGAGCCTGGCAGGTTTTAGTCCTGGGGGCTGCAAATTGTCAGACGTGACTGAGCATCTGAGCGTGAGCATCCCAGTTAAAAGAAAGAGCAAGGATAAAGGCTGTGGGGCAGGACTATGTTTGGCAAGTTCAGGGCCCAGAAAGGATGACCACTATAGGGAGAGTGGTAAAAGTGATAGGAAATAAAGTCAAGAGGTAGGCAGGGCCTAGGGCATATGAGGTTTCATAGCTGTATGAAGGAGTTTGGATTTTATTCTAGGATTTAAACAGAATTTAAACAAAGTGGTATCATCTGATTTAACTGTTTTAGAAATCCTTCTGTCTGCTCTGTGGAAAATGAATTGTAGGAGCTAGAATGGATCAGGAAAACTAGTTAGGTGTGGAGAAGTCTGTCTAATGTATAAGGATTCTTTCTGACTCTGCCTCACCAGTGATCCTCACCATGCATATGGTTCTGTGTTCCTAGTTGCAAATGGCAGGCTCCATTTTAAGCAGAAAGGGGATTAATTTTAGATTTTAAGTAACTCCCAGAATATAGAAAGAGGCTGAAGAAGCGGTCTTGAGGTCAAGCTTCTTGGAGGTCTGTCCCAAACCATACAGGAGGACCAGCTGGGGAAGGACACTGCAGTAACTGCTTTGCTGAACTCTGAAAGCTGGAGCTCAACTAACCTGTAGCCTCTGGCAGTGAGGCCACTCCTGTGTCAAGGCAGCCATGGGACACTGCTGTCCTTGCTGTCTCCATTGCACAGGTAGGGGCCCAGTGGTTAGAGGTGGGAATTGGGCTCCACCAGTAACTAAGGTGGAGCAGGCAGTTTCTTCCCAAGACTTTAGAAGGCCTGGGAGTCAGAGGTGGGAGGTCAGCCAGAGCTTGTATAAGCAAGCATAAGTCCATATACCATGAAGATCAAGGCTGGATGCCAAGACTAAGGAAACCACGGGTATGGGACAAGTCTTTGATCATAACCCTAAGTGGTTGGGCTGAGAATGTGACATCCAATTGACAGGACAAGGCCAAGCTAAGACACTGCCACAGACACATTCTGAACTGGAATGGCCTCTCCTTTACAGATTTTCTGCCCGTGGGTACACAGTTCATTTTTTACTATTTATTTATTTGGCTGCATTGGATCTTAGCTGCAACATGTAGCATCTTTGGTCTTCGGTGCAGCGTATGAGTTCTTCTTCTTTTCTTTTATTTTTTTTTAAGTTGCTACATGCAGGATCTTTTTTTAAAAAAGTTGCAGTATGAAAACTCCTAGTTGTGGCATGTAGGATCTAGTTCCTTGACCAGGGATCAAACCCAGGTCACCTGCATGGAGAGTGCAGAGTTTTAGCCACTGGATCACCAGGGACGTCCTGCCTCACACAGTTCTTACTCCCTTCTTTCCAATGCAAATATTCTTCAGCCTCACCAGGATCTTCTATGTTGATATGACTCTACTTTCTCCCATTTTGTTTCCTATTCAACACAGACCTTAGACCATCAGTCTTTACTCATTTACCCACGTTTTTCTTTGAAACACTCATCTCTGGATATTTCCTTCAAGCATACTTAAATTGAAAAGAATCTCAGAGATTCTTTTATCTAGTATCTAGATATCTAGTATCTAGAATCTAGTATCTCAAATGATGGCTCCCCAACTTTCCTCTGGGGAGTTTCCCCTGCCACCCGTTTGTCTATGAAGCCACAGGGCTCAAGCCTTCAATGTACTACATTCACTCTGACCCCGGAGATAGATTCAGGAATAGATACATGACTCAAGCCAATCAGGCCCAATCAGAGTGGGTGCCAGGGCTTTTGTTGAAAGGATCAGTAATAGTGAGGACTTTCGGGCTGGAGTCAGAATGGTCTGTTTCAAAATGGATCCAACCCACAGGGAACAGAGCTGAGAAACAACAGATCCTAATGACATCATTTGGTTCCTGTACCAGATTTATTGATGACAGCCTTGCATTTGTATTTTCAGTTCTTCAGCTAACAACACAGCCACTATTTAAGCCAATTTGGGTTGGGTTGTTTGTCACTTGCAATCAGATAAATTCATTCTTAATTAAGTCTCCTGGATCATTCTTGCCATTTTGCTTCTCTGCTTTCAGGATGGTTAATGAGTGTACATGTATTCTCGGTCGCTTCAGTCGTGTCCGACTCTGTGTGGCCCTATGGACTGTAGCCCTCCAGGCTTTTCTGTCCATGGGATTCTCCAGGCAAGAATACTGGAGTGGGTTGCTACTTCCTCCTCCGAGGGATATTCCCAACCGAGGGATTGAGCTCACATCTCCTGCATTTGCTGTGCTGCAGACCAATTCGTTACTGCTGAGCCACTGGGGAAGCCCAGTTAATGAATACCTTGCTCTAAATACGTGATCTCTAATTACTATTCTAAACCCACCTCACAATTCCACCTCACATTCTCAGTAACATAGTCACTTTTGTATAAATGATTGCTCCCAACTTTAACTACTCTCCTCAAGCATCCACATTATTCTTCTCTTTATAACTACCAAAGGGCTTGCCTGCTGACCCAGTAATCAAATTGAAGCTTTCTTTATTTTCCCAGTCTTGCACTTACAAAAGCCACCAGCAACTAATAACAATTGTTGTGGTACTCTATAAATGTTACTTAAAGAAGACTCTCTTTCTCCCTTGTATCTAAGAAGCTGTATTAACTTTATTTTATAACCCAAGACCTAGTATAGCATCTGGAATATCATGACATCTGGTCCCATCACTTCATGGTAAATAGATGGGGAAAAAATGGAAACAGTGATAGATTTTATTTTATTGGGCTCCTAAATCACTGAGGAGTGTGACTGCAGCCATGAAATTAAAAGATGCTTTCTCGGAAGAAAAACTATGACAAATCTAGACAGCATATTAAGAAGCAGAGACATCCCTTTGCCAACAAAAGTCCATATAGTCAAAGCAATGGTTCTTTTCAGTAGTCCTGTACAGATGTGGGAGTTGGACCATAAAGAAGGCTGAGCACCGAAGAATTGATACTTTTGAACTGTGGTGCTGGAGAAGACTCTTGATAGTCCCTTGGACAGCAAAGAAATCAAATCAGTCAATTCTAGTCAATTCTAAAGGAAATCAACCCTGAATATTCATTGGAAGGACTGATCCTGAAGCTGAAGCTCCAATACTCTGGTCACATGATGTGAAGACTGACTCATTGGAAAAGACCCTGATGCTGGGAAAGATTGAAGGCAAAAGGAGAAGAGGGCAGCAGAGGATGAGATGGTTAGGTAGCATCACCAGCTCAATGGGCATGAATGTGAGCAAACCCGGAAAGATAGTGAAGAACAGGGAAGCCTGGTGTGTTGCATGACTGCAACACACCAGGGAAAGAAAGGAAATGGGGCCTCAAAGAGTTGGACACAACTGAGCAACTGAACTGGACTTTGAAACTATGACATCGTTATGGCTGAAAATGATGGAAAGAAAGGAAACATAGGGCAGTTTCAATTACTGTGTGCTGCAATATATACACCTGGAAATGTGGGAAGAAGGTCTCTGATGGGGAATGGGGCTCAGTTGAATCACTTTGGTTTAAAGGGTAGCAAGGCACAGAAGTGGAGTCAGTATTACTCCCGCTTTAGGAAGGAGGGAACGGAAACTGCCCTGGCTAAGAGAACCCGTGGCCGTGGTGAACTCTGGTTACAGCTACCAATTACTAACTGCTCTGCAGAACTGGACAGCCCCTACCAAACCTTTGCAGGAACTGCTGACACATCGCTTCATTTCTAAGGTTTTTACATCTACATATGCCTTCGATCTTACAACAATTAAACAAAAAGGGTACTTTCATTTACTTTACTTCAATTGGAGATTATTTCCCAAAATGTTAATGAAAAAGGCAAACAGAAACAACCCAAACTTTGCAGGACTGGGAAATGTAGTTTTTACCGGAGGTGTCGACTTTGGGAATGTGAGGATAGATGTATTTTAGAGGATTTTGGGGAATTTTCAACCATAATGATGTCATAGTTTCAAAGTCCAGTTCAGTTGCTCAGTCGTGTCCAACTCTTTGAGGCCCCATGGACTGCAGCACTCCAGGCTTCCCTGTCCATCACCAAATCCTGGAGTTTACTCAAATTCATGTCCATCGAGACAGTGATATCATCCAACCATCTCATCCTCTGTCACCCCCTATTCTTCCTGCCTTCAATCTTCCCCAGAATCAGGGTCTTTTCCAATGAGTCAGTTCTTTGCATCAGGTGGCCAAAGCATTGGAGCTTCAGCTTCAGCATAAGTCCTTCCAAAGAGTATTCAGGACTGATTTCCTTTAGGATTGACTGGCTTGATCTCCCTGCTGTCCAAGGGACTCTCTAGAGTCTTCTCTAACACCACAGCTAAAAAGCATCAATTCTGTTAAGCTTTCTTTATGGTCCAACTCTCACATCCATATATGATCACTGGAAAAACCATAGCTTTGACTACATGGACCTTTGTCAGCAAAGTAATGTCTCTGCTTTTAATATGCTGTCTAGGTTGGTCACAGTTTTATTCCAAGGAGCAAGTGTCTTTTAATTTCATGGCTGCAGTCACAATCTGCAGAGATTTTGAAGCCCAAGAATATAAAGTCTGTCCCTGTTTTCATTGTTTCCCCATATATTTGCCATGAAGTGATGGGACTAGATGCCATGATCTTAGTTTTTTGAATGTTGAGTTTTAAGCCATCTTTTTGACTCTCCTCTTTCACCTTCATCAAGAGGCTGTTTGGTTCCTCTTCACTTTCTGCCATAAGGGTGGTGTCATCTGCATATCTGAGGTTATTGATATTTCTCCTGGCAGTCTTGATTTCAGCTTGTGCTTCATCCAGTCTGGTACTTTGCATGATGTGTTCTGCATTGAAGTTAAATAAGCAGGGTGACATATACATCCTTGATGTACTCCTTTCCCAGTTTGGAACCATTCAGATGTCAGCACATGGCAGAGCAGACAACAGCCTTTGTTGTAAGGTTCTACAGAGTGGAATCTCACCTCTCCTGGAAAAACAGAAAGCAGGGGAATATTCATGTTCCTGCAGGCACACTCTGTGGCCATTCACCCTGCCCACCTTCTCTTCACTGCTTATAAAATTAGACCAGCCCTCCCTTGCAGTGTGGACAGTACAGATTGCCACATGATGGAGGACACCCATGTAGGCTGTGAGAAATTCATGCCAGCCTCCTCCGGAACAACTGTAACAACTAATATTCAAACCCACTGAACACATGAAAAACAGAACAGACCACTCACTTTTGAAGAGGGAAATACCAATAACCAAACTCAATGCTAATTTCACATGAATAAATAATAGTGACTATGTACCATTTTCATAATTGTCCTCCCAGGAGAAAGTTATTCCTCCAAGGTGGCTTGTGCTGAATCTTAAAAAGTTCCCTGGTATTTTATCCTTTAGACACAGTTGTTCCTTCTTTTTGCTGACAAAAACCTATGACATACTTAAAAATAGAGCAAGGCATAGTTTTTTTTCTGATCAAAGACTAAAATTCATTGCATTTGCATTTATTGCATTCACAAACAACAGACGTAAATTTGTTTTGAATATGTCAATAGTGCCTGAAATACTCATATAGATTTAAAGTAAATAACAATACTCTATGAAAAATGTAAAAAACCAAAATTATTTTCCACACTATGAAACTAAATATGCTTGAAAAGAAAAGAGAATGTTATAAATGGTGCTGCTGTGAACATTGGGGTGCATTTGTCTTTTCAAGTTGGAGTTTTCATTTTTTCTGGATGTATGCCCAGAAATAGGATTTCTGGATCATATGCTAGCTCTATTTTTAGTTTTTTGAGAAACCCCCATGCTGTTTCCAATGGAGGCCTTCACCAATTTACACTTCCACCAACAGTGTATGGGGTTCGCTTTTCTCAACACCCTCTCCAGAACTTATTATTAGTGTTCATAGTGAGTGTGTACTCCATCATGTCCAACTCTTTGTGATCCCATGGACTGTAGCCTGCCAGACTTCTCTATCCATGGGATTCTCCAGGCAAGAGTACTGGAGTGGGTTGCCACTTCGTACTTCAGGGGATATTCCTGACCCAGGAATCAAATTCACATTTCCTGTGTCTCCTGCATTGATTGGCAGGTGGATTCTTTACTGCTGAGCCACCCAGGAAGCCCATTAGTGTTCATAGCAGCACTATTTACAATAATCAAGATATAAAAGTAAACTAAGTGTTCATCAACAAATGAATGGATAAATAAATGATAAATGGTAGATGAATTGATGTGGTATGTATTTACAATGGAATATTCTTGGCCATAAGAAAGAATGAATCTATGTTGCTGTTTGCAGCACCATAGATGAACCTAGAGATTATCATACTAAGTGAAGTAAGAGAGAAATAAAAATCTATATGGTATCACTTTTATGTGGCATCTAAAAAAATAATACAAATGAATTTACTTACAAAACAGAAATAGATTCACAGATGCAGAAGATACACTTATGGTTACCAAAGGGGAAAGGTTTAGAAGGAGATTTTTTTTTAAAAAAAAGAAAAAATATGTTTATCTGTTCATGTTACGAAGAAAAAAATATCCTTTGGAACTGAAAACAAATTTTTAAAAAACTGACTCAGGAAAAGGAGGAAGAACAAGAACTATGCAAACACCATTTGGTGATACTACTAAAAGCATATAACCTTAGAAACAACTTTCAGCTTAGTAATTTTATTACATGCCAACTAAATGCCTGGGATTATGCCAGGCCCCAAGACTAGAGAGATGACTAAGACAGGACCTTTGCTCTCAATAAGCTTCTACAAGACTCCCCCTTTCTTCCTACTCCTGGGTCTCATTAAAGCCAGTAACCACTCCTTCCTCTATTCCCTCCTATATCCTGTCATATTTCCATTTTAGCTTCAATAATTTTTTTTTTTTTTTTTTTGGCAACTGTGGTTAGCTTTTCTTCTCAGGCTAAAGAGCTCTTCTCTAGTTTGAAATTTACCAGGATATTCCTTGCCTGGTGACGTATGTCATTCTATTTATATCCCAAATCTTTCTCTGTTTCTCCATCTGACTTCCTCTAGTCATGACCACTTTTTTCCTAAATCTGAATGCCCTCCCCAGTCAGAATTCACCTTCTTCGTCTCCTTTCCACCATATCTATGAACATAAAGCTAATGTACTCAGTGGCCTGGTTTTCTTTTTTCCATTCCCAAAGCCCACCCTTTCCTTCTGTGCTACCAAAGTTTGGAATTACTGCATGCTCCACATCTCCCAGACTTCTATTCTCTTGTTTCAGAGTCTCCTCCCTGCAGTCAGCAGAAGGGAGAAATTACCCACCACCCGGATCCAAGAGAAATACCCTTTCCTTGCCAAATGAGTTGAAAAGCAAATACCTCCAAACAAAATCAAATCATTTTAAGGGCAGGATTTAACCAAGGGGGAGCACCCATTCTTCATTCCTGCTCCTAAAATCAGGCACATAACTCAGGAGGCATAGACTTTCCCTGTCTCTGTTGTATCACCTGAGTGCCCTAAGCCCTCACTTCCCCATGACTACAGTGAGATTACAGCAATGAAACAAAGATACTCTCACTCTCAACCTTCAAGAAAGTTGAGGTACTTGAGATTCTTCCCATATAGCTGTGAGAAGACACAAGCTTTGGCTAACACATGCCTGTCCTGCCCTTCCCTTTTCTGTTCTGCTCTGAACCACAGTAATGCTGATTTTCATTGCTGTCATTAATAAAGGAGCAGTTATGCTGATGGCTTATGGCATCCCTGTCAGGGCCTCTGCCTTGGCCATCGACTGTCCAGGGCAGGTCTCCGTACCCAAGGCCCTGGTGCTCCATTTCTGACATGCATGACACTTGCTGAAGTCGGGGGAGAGAGCTGATTCTGATCAACATCCACCCTGCGTCTGTTTACTCTTCCCTACCCATACTCCTACCACTTCAGGGACACGTATGTCAGCAACAAGAGAGCTGTATCCTGTTTCTGCTGGCACTGTTCTGCTGATATCTTGGGCTCTCAATAGCCCATGGAGATTCTAGCAAACCAATCTTTCTGGTTGTTTTTTACTTTAATTGCAGCTCCCTAAACCTAGGACTCGTATGTGAATCAATAGTTGATGGATCATTAACAACTGAGTGATAAACACTTGAATTTAAAACTTCTCTTCCATTTCTGCACTTCTCCAGCCCACCCTTTAGCTAAACCCTTTCTGCTAGATTCTCTTTTTCCTTAGAGTGAATTCTGCATCTCACATAAACAGAACTTTGGCAGACCTGTCCTGCCATTCCTCCCAACCATGTCTAAAGGAAATACTAAAAGTCCATTAAAAAGTGCAGGGGAGAACCTAGCTATGGATGAGTGACCGGGAATCAGCACATGAGTCCAGAAGAAAGACATCCTCTGATAACATCTTTCAGATGCATTTGGCCTAACAGTGATTCTCAACTGATGAGCTGCTTCAGAAGAAAATAAGTTAGAAAAGTCACTAATGAGAACCCTGTTTGTTCTTCCAGCTGTTTGTTTCTTCTGAATAAGAGCTTTATGCCTTAATTACAGCTCGTAGTGACTGCCAGTGACTATTATTGCACAATTTCTTAGAATTCACCCTCCTGTGATTGTAAACAGTCAATATTTCCACAGAACCAAAGTTCTCAGTGTTGGTTAGAGGCTTATTTAAAGTTAATAACTGAGCTTCACGACGGCACCACAAGCTCAATATGCAATCTGACTTCCTAGTGCCTATTCTTTCAGGTAGATATTTGCAAGAGAGACAAACCCTTACATAATTTGCAGATCCTTAGGAGTTCTGGGATTCTTCCAAGGTGCTTACCTACTATGTTCATTCACATACCGCTTTCTCTCTTTCCTAGGAGAATTTATTTCCCCTGAAGATTTTCTCAAAAGATGTATTTCTTTCTTATGGGGAGTCCTGTTGCTTATGTAAACCATCTTCACTTTTCTTTGGTCAAGCTGTGTAAAGCAGGCTGTATCTGTTTCTAATTGTTTTCTTACTCTTGGCTTTGAACTCCATACACTTTCAGCTGGTGCACTCTTTAAATCCCTTCTGCCCTAGGAGTGCAGCATTGCTAATGCAAACCATGACCAGCCCTTTGGGCCAGTTTTTATCTGCTCGGGAATATCTTGATCAAAGATTGCAATTCTTATATCCCACTTGTGTAACCTTGGATATAATTTGATTTGATTCTATTAGACCAAGTTCATGGTAGACTGTCTTCTTTTCTTTGCTAACCTGATTTTATTACATTTTTCATGTGCCAGTGGTTCCCAACAGCACCACACCTAACCTTTCCTCTGAGGACATCTCTTTGGTAATTTATCATAAAATTGCACATGGACTTTGCTTGGGTATCTTTGTTCAGCTTTCTCCTTATCATGATTACTACCCCAATCTGCAGACATCCAAATCAAGAGAACGAATAGAAGGGGAAAACCCACAGAACTAGGAATTAAGAGTCTTTTATAAATATTGTTTATGAGAAAAAGTTAAAGGTAAATTTAATTCTCCCCCCAAAATTTTATTTGAATGTAGGTAGGTGTGAGGACTCTTCAAGTTTTATATTTCAACCATATAAAGGCTTTTAATTTCTCTGGGCTTTAGCTTCCTTCTGTGGAAAATCAGAATGGTACTATCTTCCCTAAGATCTCTTAGGATTAGAATTATAAGAGATGATTGCATGAAGATAATTTCAAAATGTATAGAACACCACTCACATGTAATTTGATAATATTGTCACTAAAAGGACAGAAATAACATTGCTAGGAGAAAAAGTTTATTTTCTCATTACATGATTTCCACTTAATTCTCAGGATCAGCCTTCTGATAAACAGAATAGACAATTCCTGTGTGGTGAAATTCTGAGAGACTTGGACAGCATCTCAGACTGAAAAGATGTGTTTGCCACCTGCTCATCGATATTTGAAATTCAATCAATCACCAAGGACACATTTGTTAGAGATGAGGCTGGCAAAGAGGAACTTTTGAAAGAGAGAAACTGACATGGATTCAAAACTATGATGTTAATTAAAAACCAGTTCTAGAACACATCCTAGGAGCAGGTTTTGATGTTAAGGAGTGGGCTGATCCTTGCTTGGTATACCAGTCTTCTAAAGGACATGTATCCTGGCTTTCTCTGGGCAGTTTCTCACCTCCTGGTCATTAGTTCATTATTAAAATGGCAGAGAAAGGTGGTAAAACACAATTATCTCCCATGATCAGAGTTGACCATTGGCCCAAATAAGTACCCCCATCCAATACCTCCAGTACATCCAATACAGGGGATGTAGGTCCACAAGCTGGGTGGGGATATTCAAAGTGCTCTTGCCAAGATCACTGTGAATCACAGAATGCCAGAAACAGAAAGTCATTTGAGAGACTATAATGAAGGACTCAGCAACACAGATATCTACAGGGGTTACATAGGTAATATAGAGATGTAAATCAGGTGGTATAAAGTAACAGGGAGTGATAGGGTCTGTGGCAAAACAAAGAGAGAATGTCATGTGTCTTATAGCATTTAAATTCCCATTTAATTAAAAGTTGTGTTGATCAAACCAACCATCTCCACAGAGTGATGTGTTTGTCCCCAGCTGCCAGTCCTGACCCAACTCGCTTGTGATAAAGGTGACCCAATGGCAGTCACATGAGCACATGAGGCATGAGTTACCATGGTTGAGCCTGATGGGTAAACTTCAAACTTATACCCCTCCCAGGAACCCCGGTTGTTCCTGGGGTGCTTCACAACTTTCTGTCTTTAGAAAGCCTGTGCTGTCTGCTCTGCTCTTAACCTCTTTCTCACTTCTCTATCTCCTCATAGACTGCTGACCTCAAACCTGGTGAAGAAATATTACTATGGCTAATGCGGAACCTACTCTTGTGGAAACACCATTGTCTGTTCCAAGGAAGTTACCCTAGTGCCCTCAACGCCACCATTTCCCAGGCTGCAGAGAGAGGAGGATACTTCTCTATCCAACTCAATGCTGCACTTTAGCAAATGGACCCCAAAGCCACACTGGGTGAGCCCAGAATAGCAGAAGGCCTCCTATGAAAACAGCCCCATTGCCTTCTTTTCTCTGCGTGCATCTCTCATGCTCAACTCTGAAACAAATACACAAACACCATCTATCTCTGTCAGAAAGAGCCACAGTACAGGCACAGTGCAAACAGTGCCAAGAAACATTTTCCCCACCCAGCCCACTACCAAATAAGAGCAAATCTGCAAAGACATTGTTTTGACTAAAACATACACAAGAGTTTACGTTAACTAAAAGAACCCAGCTTCTTTGTTTAAAGCCTCATCATTAAGAAAACTGTCAAGTCAGTGTAGTGAATCAAGATTTGATTTACAACTGTGCAGCTCAAGGGCCTATTTAATTGATCCTGCCAGAGCAGAGGAATAGGCTTCTCTAGGAAGTATTGAGTAATCTTCAGTAAGACAGACAAATTCTGGCAGTTTTCAAGTGAATTGTTTCAGCTTCTACCCATAACACCTTAAAAAAATCTTGAGGTTGAGTTTTAATCAGCATATTTGATATATTTCTATGAAGATATTGAGACTCCAGGAGATGCGTCTGCAAATGATACCACCAACAGAGTGAAAAGACAACCCAAAAAATGAGAGAAGATACTTGCAAATGATATATCTGAGAAAGGATTTCTATCCAGAATATGTAAAGAAATCTTGCAACTCAATGATAAAAATATAACTAACTCAGGAGAACAAGATGGCAGAGGAGTAGGTGGACATGGAGTACATCTCTCTCCGTGAATAGGTCAGGAACACACCTTCAGACACAAGTGCGTGCAGAACACCAGTGGAGAACGGACAGGAGTACCTGACCAGCAGAAAAGAATACGTAGAACCACGTAAAAACCGGTAAGACAAGGAACCAGGGGGGAAAACAGGAGTGTTAGTTGGGCTTCTCTGGTGGCTCAGAGGGTAAAGCATCTGCCTGCAATGCGGGAGACTCAAGTTCGATCCCTGGGTCGGGAAGATCCCTTGGAGAAGGAAATGGTAACCCACTCCAGTACTCTTGCCTGGAAATCCCATGGACAGAGAAGCCTGGTAGGCTACAGTCCATGGGGTCACAAAGAGTCGGACATGACTGAGTGACTTCACTTCACTTTAGTGGGACTGGACCTGCCCTCGGCCAGTGGGGGAACTGAAGCAGAGGTCCAATCCCCACATCAGGGCAATTGTCTGAGTCAGAGGAGAAACATTTAAGGCTGAGAGTGAAACAGGTGATCTGTGGCAGCTTAAGTGGAATGAGATTCAGGCAGCCCTTGCTACAGCCATACATCCCTAGACAGGGATGCAGGTCCCCTGGAAGGCACAGTGGTTGGGAGCTGGAGTTAGGGATTGTGGAGCAATCCCAGGGCAAGGGGTGCTGTTGACTGCAGAAAGATGGATCAAGGGGATGGGAGGGAGGAGATTGTGGTGGGAAATGCCTGTGGAGAAAAGCCAGACAGCCATGGAAGCAAGGCAATACTGCTGAGGCATGCGTAGAGCATGGAGCCATCACCATAGCTCTCTTCCCCCACACACCAACATCGGCAGCTGAACAATAGAGAGGCTGGCCCATCAAATGCCTGAGGCACTGACCTACAGAGTTGGACCCCAGCCAAGGGGACTCCTCAATGTGTCTGATGTGCCAAATAACAGAGAAGGACCACAGGTGAGGGAGCCCTCTAAGTGTCTGAATGGGTGGAGCTATGGACAAAGACTGGCCAAAGAAGCCTTCTGATCACCAGCTACAAGAGGCTTGAAAAAAGACTCTGAGAGGGCTGTAATTCCTGCGATGGAGACAGTCTGTGTCCCTGACACTTGGTTCTGCCAGGGTCCCTGCAAGCCAAGCAGCTACGCCATCTTCATGCTCAACTCTCCCTGGGGCAGAGCTGCCACAAGTAAAGGAAAGTCTTGTGTCTGTGTGTGCAGGGTTGCTTTGGTAGTGTCCAACTCTTTGCAACTCTGTAGACTGTTGCCTGTCAGGCTTCTCTGTCAGGGAAGGGGTTCTCCAGGCAAGAATACTGGAGTGTATTGGCCAATACTGGTTTCCATACCCTTCTAGAGCACTATATTTCCTGCTGCCTTAGCTGCCAACTCCCCTGAGCACCTGGTGCTGCCAGAACCCCTGCAATTCACGCAAATGCACCACCTCCACATCTGGCCCTCACAGGGGCAAACCCAAGTCCTCCAGGGCAGCCTCAGGAGCAAACCCCAGTGGACGACCCACATGCAGAGGTGGAATAAAACCACAATTGAAACCCAGGGGCAGTATGGCTAAGGAAGAAGACCCAAAACCTTCCCAGTAGCTGTATAAGCTGCAGATTAAATTCACACATTTAACTAGGGAGATGCTGTGTCTATGGAATATATAAAAGGTCATTGAGACCGCCCACAAAAGAAAACGCACTGCTTCCAATAGCTGTGGACATTGGAGGCAAGAACATACATGAGTAGGAGCGGATTAAAATCTGAGCTTCCCCTGCAGCAGGTCCAGAGATAAGCACAGTGTTGGAGGGCATCCTAGGGAGGTGAGGTGGACTGTGACTCCCAGGGAGGGAAAGGACTGTGACAGCAGTGACTCAAGAAAAACATTTATTATTCTTATGTTTTGACTTGTTCTGTAGATTCTTTTGGATTATTTTCTTTTTTTTTTTTTTTTTTCCTTTTCTCCCCGCTCTGTTGTAGTTGTTGGTTTTATTGGCACTATGAAATCTTAAGCTTTTGAGTTTTTTGTTGTTGTTGTTAATCAGTCACATTTTTATTGTTGTTAAAAACTCTGCCTCTATGTTGGGCTTTTGCAGTTCTGTGGAGTTCTCCTTTTTTTTTCTTTATTTCTTTCTTCCATTTTTTTTTCTTAACTCTTTTTAAAATATTTAATTTTTAATTTTCTCAAGCTTATTATATTTTTGTACATTTATTCCTTTGTTTGCCTTTCCTACTGTTCTTTTTCCCTTGCAGTTAATCTTTAATGTATATAAATCTTCTTCATCTACCTTTATTTAAATTTTCATACCTATTCTTTCTTTCTTTTCTTTCTTTCCTTTCCACTCAACATATTTGTTAGTTTTGTTTTCATTCTTTATTCCTCACTTGGCACCTTGCTCTAGTTTTGTTTTCCAGTTTGTGCTTTAGTTAGTTTTATTCTTAACTGGTAAAGATAATTTTTTATTTCCTTTTTTTGCCAGGTCAATCTATTTACTTTTTGTTGTTGTTGTTGTTGGACTGTTTTGACTTTGCTCGTGGATGTATATATGTATATTCCATTATTTTAATTCTTGTTTGCCTGATTCTGTAGCTGTCATTTCTCTGAAGTTCATCTTTGGTTTCTCATTTTTGGATATTTGTTTTAGTCTCACTTAATGCCATAACAAACCACTTGCAGAATCTTTGTTCCTGACCAGAGATCAAGCCCTGAGCCTTTGGAGTGGGAGCACTGACTCCAAGACCCTAGACTACCAGACAACTCGCCCTCTAAGTTATCAACTAGTGAGAATTCACAGAAAGGAAACCACTTGAATACAAGACTCAGCATCACCCAACCACCAGTAGCACTCTGCAGGATGCCTCATCTAAGCCACAAACGAAATAAAAATCCAATCATCAGCAGACAGGATTACCCCCTCATTAAGCCTTGCCCATCAGAGGAAAAACAAACAAATAAACAAAAACTCAACACAAATCTTACCCTGTAAAATATTTACCCAAACCACTGTACCAAGATTAGGAGGGCAGAAACCAAAAGGAAAAAAGAATTCAGTTTTGAAGCCTGGGCAAAGGAGACCTCAAACAAAATAATTTAAAAAAAAAAAAAAGAAAGAAAGAAAAGGCAGAGAAATACTACACAAATGAAGGAGAAAACTTAGAAACACAGAAGTCCAAACAGATGAAGAAGAAATAGGCAAAGTACCTGAAAAAGGATTCAGAATAATGATAATAGATGATCAGAAACCTTGAAAACAAAATGGAAAAATGTGAGAATCAATTACCAAAGACCTACAAGAATTAAAGAATAAACACACAGAGACAAAAAACACGATTACTAAAATTAGAAATACTCTAGAAGGAATCAATAGCAGAATATCTGAAGCAGAAGAATGAATCAGTAAGCTGGAAGATAAAATGGTGGAAATAACTCCTGAAGATCAGAGTAAACTAAAAAGAATGAAAAAAACTGAGGATAGTCTCAGAGACCTCTTGGACAATATTGAACTCACCAACATTCAAATTATAGGGGTCCCGAAGAAGAAGAAGAGAAAAAGAAAGTGTATGAGAAATTTTTTGAGGAGATTATAGTTGAACATTTCCCCAATATGGAAAAGGAAATAGTCAATCAAGTCCAAGAGGCACAAAGAGTCCCATACAGGATAAACCCAAGGAGAAACACACCAAGACACATATTAATCAAACTGACAAAGACTAAACACAAAGGAAGAATATTAAAAAAGCAAGGGAGAAGCAACAAGTAACATACAAGGAAAACCCTATATGCTTAACAGCTGATCTTTCAGCAGAAACTCTGCAGACCAGAAGGGAATGGCAGGATATATTTAAAGTACGGAAAGGGAAAAATCTACAACCAAGATTATTGTACTCAGCAAGGATTTCATTCAAAATTGATGGAGAAATAAACAGCTTTTCAGACAAGTAAAAGTTAAGAGAATTCAGTACCACCAAACCAGCTTTACAACAAATGTTAAAGGGACTTATATAGTCAAGAAATACAAGAGATGAACAAATATCTCCAAAATCAATCCCCAACAATTAAGAAAATGGAAATAGGAACATATATATCAATAATTATTTTAAATGTAAATGGATTAAATGCTCCAACCGAAAGACACAGACTGGCCGAATGGATACAAAAACAAGACCCATATATATGCTGTCTACAAGAAACCCACTTCAGACCTCAAGACACATATAGACTGAAAGTGAGAGGATTGAAAAATATATTCCATGCAAATAGGAAGCAAAAGAAAGCTGGAGTAGCAATCCTCATATCAGACAAAATAGATATGCAATAAAGAATATTACAAGAGATAAGGAAGGACACTATGTAATGGTCAATGTGTCAATCCAAGAGGAAGACATAACAACTGTAAGTATCTATGCACCCAACATAGGAGCACCTCAATACATAAGACAAACACTAACAGACATAAAAGAGGAAATTGATAGTAACACAATTATAGTAGGAGACTTTAACACCCCATTCACACCAATGGACAGAGCATTAAAACATAATTAATAAGGAAACATAAGTCTTAAATGAAGCATTAGATGAGATGGATCTCATTGATTTCTTCAGGACATTCCATCCAAATTCAGAAGAATACCCCTTCTTCTCAAGTGCATATGGAACATTCTCCAGGATAGACCACATCTTGGGTCATAAATCAAACCTCAATAAATTTAAGGAAATTGAAATCATATCAAGCATCTTCCCTGACCATAACACTATGAGACTAGATATCAATTACAAAAAAAAAAAAAAAATCTGTAAGAAACACAAACACGTGGAGATTAAACAACGTGTTTCTAAATAACCAATAGGATACTGAAGAAACCAAAAGGGAAATCAAAACATTTCTAGAAATAGTGACAATGCAAACAGAACAACTCAAACCCTGTGGGTTTCAGCAAAAGCAGTTCTAAGAGAGAAGTTTATAGCAATACAATCCTACCTCAAGGAACAATAAAAGCATCAAATAGACAACCTAACTTTACACCTAAAGCAACTGGAAAAAGAATAACAACAACAAAAAAAATTAGTAGAAGGAAAGAAATCATAAAGTTCCAAGCAGAAATAAATGAAAAAGAAATGAAAGAAACAATAGTAAATATTAATAAAACCAAAAGCTGGCTCTTTGAGAAGATAAACAAAATTGACAAACTTTTTGCCAGACTCATCAAGAAAAAAAAAGAAAAGAATCATATCAACAAAATTAGAAATGAAAAAGGTGAGGTTACAACAGACAATGCAGAAATACAAAGGATTATAAGAGTCTGTTATAAACAATTATATGGCAATAAAATGGATAACCTGAAAGAAATGGACAGATTCTTAGAAAAGTTCAGTCATCCAAGACTGAACCAGGAAGAAACAGAAATTATGAACAACCCAATTATAAGCACTGAAATTGAAGCTGTGATCAAAAATCTCCCAAAAAACAAAAGCCCAAGACTAGATGGCTTCACAGGAGAGTTCTATCAAACATTTACAGAAGAGCTAATGCCTATCTTTCTAAAACTCTTTCAAAAAATTGCAGAGGAAGCAATATTTCCAAACTCATTCTATGAGGCCACCATCACCCTGATAACAAAGCCAGACAAAGACAACACAAAAAAATAAAACTATAGGCCAATATCACTGATGAGCATAGATGCAAAAATCCTCAACAAAATTTTAGCAAACAGAATCCAGCAACACATCAAAAAGCTCATACACCATGATTAAGTTGGGTTTATACCAGGAATGCAAGGATTCTTCAATATATGCAAATCAATCAATGTGATATTAACCAATTAAAAGATTCGGGATGGGGAACACATGTATACCTGTGGCAGATTCATGTTAATGTATGGAAAACCAATACAATATTGTAAAGTAATTAACCTCCAATTAAAATAAATAAATTTATATTAAAAAATAAAATAATAAAAAAAGAACACTTAAAAAAATCGTATGATAATCTCAATCAGATCAGATCAGTCGCTCAGTCATGCCTGACTCTTTGTGACCCCATGAATCGCAGCACGCCAGGCCTCCCTGTCCATCACCATCTCCCGGAGTTCACTGAGACTCACGTCCATCGAGTCAGTGATGCCATCCAGCCATCTCATCCTCTGTCGTCCCCTTCTCCTCCTGCCTCCAATCCCTCCCAGCATCAGAGTCTTTTCCAATGAGTCAACACTTCGCATGAGGTGGCCAAAGTACTGGAGTTTCAGCTTTAGCATCATTCCTTCCAAAGAAATCCCAGGGCTGATCTCTTTCAGAATGGACTGGTTGGATCTCCTTGCAGTCCAAGGGACTCTCAAGAGTCTTCTCCAACACCACAGTTCAAAAGCATCAATTCTTCGGCGCTCAGCCTTCTTCACAGTCCAACTCTCACATCCATACATGACTACAGGAAAAACCATAGCCTTGACTAGATGGACCTTTGTTGGCAAAGTAATGTCTCTGCTTTTGAATATGCTATCTAGGTTGGTCATAACTTTCCTTCCAAGCAGTAAGTGTCTTTTAATTTCATGGCTGCAGTCACCATCTGTAGTGATTTTGGAGCCCAGAAAAATAAAGTCTGACACTGTTTCCCCTGTTTCCCCATCTATTTCCCATGAAGTGGCGGGACCGGGTGCCATGATCTTCATTTTCTGAATGTTGAGCTTTAAGCCAACTTTTTCACTCTCCACTTTCACTTTCATCAAGAGACTCTTGAGTTCCTCTTCACTTTCTGCCACAAGGGTGGTGTCATCTGCATATCTGAGGTTATTGATATTTCTCCCGGCAATCTTGATTCCAGTTTGTGTTTCTTCCAGTCCAGCGTTTCTCATGATGTACTCTGCATATAAGTTAAATAAATAGGGTGACAATATAGATACAGTAAAAACCTTTGACAAAATTCAGCACCCATTTATAATTAAAACTCTTAAAAAAATTGGGCCTAAAAAGGAACCTACCTCAACATAGTAAAGGCCATATATGATAAACCTACAGCAAACCTTATTCTCAATGGTGAAAAACTGAAAACATTCCCCCTAAGATGAGGAACAAGACAATGGTGTCCACCTTAACCACTATTTGTCAACATAGTTTTGGAACTCCTAACTACGGCAATCAGAGAAGAAAAAGAAATAAAAGGAATGCAGATTGGGAAAGAAGATGCAGAGCTCTCACTGTTTGCAGATGACATGATACTGCACGTAAAAAACCCTAAAGATAGTATCAGAAAACTACTAGAGTTAATCGATGAATTTAGCAAAGTTTCAGCATACAAAATCAATGCACAGAAATCACTTGCATTTCTATATACTAACAACAAAAAATCAGAAAGAGAATTTAAGGAATTAATCCCATTCACCATTGCAACAATAAGAATTAAATATCTAGGAATAAACTTACCTAAGGAGACAAAAGAACTGTACACAGAAAATTATAAGACATTATAAGATTTTATATAAGATATTATAAAATTATAAAGAAAGAAACCAAAGATGACATAAATAGATGGAGAGATATTCCATGATCCTGGGTAGGAAGAATCAATATTGTGAAAATGACTATACTACCAAACACAATATACAGATTCATTGTGATCCCTATCAAATTACCAATGGCATTTTTCACAGAACTAGAACAAAAAATTTCACAATTCATATGGAAACACAAAAGACCCCGAATAGCCAAAGCAGTATTGAGGAAGAAGAATGGAACTAGAGGAATTAAGCTTCCTGACTTCAGATTATACTACAAAGCTACAGTCATCAAGACAGTATGGTCCTGGCACAAAAACAGAAATATAGACCAATGGAACAAGATAGAAAGGCCAGAAATAAAGCCATACCCCTTTGGGTACCTTATTTTTGGCAAAGGAGGCAAGAATATACAGTGGGGCAAAGACAACCTCTTCAATAATTGGTGCTGGGAAAACTGGACAACTACATGTAAAAGAATGAAATTAGAACACTTCCTAACACCATACACAAAGGTAAACTTACTAAATGTAAGATCAGAAACTATAAAACCCTTAGAGGAAAATGTAGGAAGAATACTCAATGACATAAGTCAAAGCAAGATCCTCTATGACCCACCTCCTAGAGTAATGGAAATAAAAACAAAAGTAAACAAGTGGGACCCGATTAAACTTAAAAGCTTTTGCACAGCAAAGAAAACTATAAGCAAGGTGAAAAGACAACCCTCAGAATTGGAGAAAATAACAGCAAATGAAACAACTGACAAAGGATTAATTTCCAAAATATACAAGCAGCTCACACAACTCAATGCCAGAAAAACAAATAACCCAATCAAAAAGTGGGGGAAAAAACCCAAACAGTCATTTTTCAAAAGAAGACATACAGATGGCTAATAAACACATGAAAAGATGCTCAACACCGCTCTTTATTAAGAAATACAAATCAAAACTACAATGATATATCACCTCATACTGGTCAGGAAGGACCTCATCAAAAAGTCTACAAACAATAAATGATGGGAAGCGTGTGGAGAAAAGAGAACACTCTTGCACTGTTGGTGGGAGTGTAAATTGATACAGCCACTATGAAAGACAGTATGGAGATTCCTTTAAAAAACTAGGAATAAAACCACCATATGACCCAGCAATCCCACTCCTAGGCATATACCCTGAGGAAACCAAAATTGAAAGAGACACATGTATCCCATTGTTCACTCCAGCACTATTTACAATAGTTAGAACATGGAAGCAACCTAGATGCCCATCGACAGATGAATGGATAAAGAACATATGTGGTACATATACACAATGGAATATTACTCAGCCATAAAAAGGAATGCATTTGAGTCAGTTCTAATGATGTAGATGAACCTAGAACCTATTATACAGAGTAAAGTGAGTCAGAAAGAGAAAGATAAATATCATAATCTAACACATATATATGGACTCTAGAAGAATGGTACTGAAGATCTTATTTACAGGGCAGCAATAGAGAAACAGACATAGAGAATAGACTTATGGACATGGGGAGAGGGGAGGAGAGGGTGAGATGTATGGAAAGGGTAACATGGAAACTTACATTACCATGTGTAAAATACATAGCCAAAGGGAATTTGCTGTATGGCTCAGGATACTCAAAACAGGGGCTCTGTATCAACCTAGAGGGGTGGGATGGGCAGGGAGATGAGAGAGATATTCAAAAGGGAGGGGGGATATATGTATACCTATGGAGAAAGCTGAGTGTCGAAAAATTGATGCTTTTGAACTGTGGTGTTGGAGAAGACTCTTGAGAGTCCCTTGGACTGCAAGGAGATCCAACCAGTCCATCCTAAAGGAGATCAGTCCTGGATGTTCATTGGAAGGACTGATGCTGAAGCTGAAACTCCAATACTTTGGCCACCTGATGCAAAGAGCTGAATCATCTGAAAGACCCTAATGCTGGGAGGGATTGGGGGCAGGAGGAAAAGGGGACGACAGAAGATGAGATGGCTAGATGGCATCACCAACTCGATGGACATGAGTATGGGTAGACTTCGGGAGTTGGTGATGGACAGGGAGGCCTGGCATGCTGCGATTCATGGGGCCGCAAAGAGTCAGACATGACTGAGCGACTGAACTGAACTGAACTGAACTAAATGGCTAATTCATATTGGTGAGGTTTGACAGAAAACAGTAAAATTCTACAAAGCAATTATCTTTCAATAAAAAAAATAATTAAAGAGAAAAAATATAACTAACTCAATTTAAAAATAGACAAAAGATCTGACTAGACTTTATTCCAGTGAAGACAGCCAAATGATCAATAAGCACAGTGGTGAATAGTTTGGCAGTTCCTCAAAATGTTAAACATAGAGTTACCATATGATCCAAAAATTCCACTCAGCTATTTACCCAAAAGAAACAGGAACATAGGTCACACAAAACATGTGCAAGAATATTCACTGAAGCGCTTTTCATAATAGCCAAAAAGTGAAAACAGCCAAAATGCCTATCACCTAATAAACGGATAAATAAAATGAGATACATCCATACCATGGAATATTACTCAGTAATAAAAAGGAATGAAGTACTGATACATTCTACAACATAGATGAACCTTGAAAACAGTCAAAGAAGCCACTCACAGCAGATCATTTATTATATAATTCCATTTATATGAGATATCTAAGATAGGCAAAAGTGAAGTCGCTCAGTCGTGTCTGACTCTTTACAACCCCATGGACTGTAACCTACCAGGCTCCTCCGTCCATGGGATTTTCCAGCCATGGGGTACTGGGGTGGGTTGCCATTTCCTTTTCCAAGATAGAAAAATCCATAGGAAAAGAAAGATTGGTGGCTATCTAGGACTTGGGGAGAGTGAATAGGGAAGAAAAGTACTACTAATGAGTCAGTACTTCTTTGGGGGGCGGTAGTCATACAGCTCTTGTACATATGCTCTATACCACTGAAATGTACACTTAAAATCAGTGAATTGCATGAAATGTGAATTATGTCTCAAAAAGTTGTTTTAAAAATACATATTTTTAAACATGGAGAATGTGACATGTGGGCAATTCAAAGCCACAGAGTACTCAGTGGCATAACCATATTGGCTCCTACCAATTTGCAATTATAAATAAGTAGCAAGATCTGTAGTAAAATTGGTATAGACAGGGATATGGCTATAGCTCCAAATGTAAACACATCTTTTAACATGTTTTAAATTATTATTACCTTCTATACTGAAATAGTGTGACTCACAGAAAATTTCAGGGATAGTACAGAGAATTCCCATATACCTTTCTCCCAGCTTCTTCTAATGATTATGGTATATGATTAATACCATATCTAATGATTAAGATATGGTATCTTACATTACCATTTACGTTATAAACACAAGTTTTTAAATCATCTCCTAGTGCTTTTCTCCTGTTCTTTGTGACACATTTCTTTGTGTTTGAGAGTCTTCCATCTGTTTTATCCCTGCCTCCAAGTTTGCTTAACAAGACAAAACCTTCTTTACCACCAATACTGCAAACTAAACAAACATTGCTTGAAATTCCTGAGTTTTTCTCCAAAGCTCATAAAAAATTAATATTGCCATCTTATGCCCAGTCTCCTTGGAAATGTCCCTCAGGAAGGCACAGCCCTGTGGCCGGATGCACCACTGGCTGCAGAGCACAGCCTCAGGCTGGGGGCCCAAGTGGAAGAGGGTCTCCTGAGTCCATAACTGACATCTGAGCTGTGCTCACAATCTTCAGAAGTAGGGGGAGAGAGAATAAGTGTGAATGAGACTGTGAAAAGCTGCACTTGACATTCATCCCAAGAGTGGGAAGTGAGAAATGAGGCTGATGAAATGTCAAGTGAGGAAAGAGTAAGTCAGTAACAATGGATGGGCCATGGCAGCTGAACTAGATCCTGGGAGCAAACAGTGAGAGAACGCAATCCTCAAATGGCGGAATGCCAACGTGAGAAAAATGAAGTATTGGCTCAGTGCCAAAGGTAACATCGAACCAATTTCAAACTAAAGTAAAATGCATTAAGTACAGGAAGCACTGCCAGTCAAGTTGATTTGAATAGGAGAATACAGAATATGAGTGGCCTCCTCAAGACTTTTCAGAGTTCTCTTGTCAAGCTCTCCTGGGACCACTGCTCAACCATCATCTCTTAGATACTTTTTAAGTTCAGCTAGAAAGCTGGCAACATAGTGAAAGTGTTAGTCACTCAGTCACGTCCAGCTCTTTATAATGGCGTGGAATGTAGCCCACCATATTCCTCTGTCCATGGGGATTCTCCAGCCTAGAATATTGGAGTGAGTTGCCATGCCCTCCTCCAGGGGATCTGCCCAACCCAAGGATCAAACTCAGGTCTCTTGCATTGTAGGCAGATTCTTTACCATCTGAGCCACCAGGCAAAATAAAGTAGTGGCTACACCGGGCCTTAGAGCCGCATCTATTTCAGCTTTATTGACTTGAACTAGTTACTTCCCTGCTGTGAATGGCCTCTCACCTGTAAATCGAGAACACTAGCAATAATAGCACCTACCTCACAAAGTGGTTGTGAGGATATACAAGAATAAGCAGGAAGTGCACTCAGCATAACACTAGCTGAAAATGTGCCCAAATAGTGGCTGCCATTAACATAAGCATTGCTTTGCAGTGGAGAACCAAATCTATGCATGGCCCTGGAAGAGCTCAGTCTCTCCAGCTGAGGATATCCCCCATGAACCCATCTTGATTGCTCTCCCACTGTGTCATTGAGACAGGAGAGGTGAGTTCAAGCTTAGAAGCTTTCACTTTTCTACTGGTCTGTCCCCATCCATTTCTGAACTATAAAGGGCAGATGAAAGGTCTTTGAAGGCATTGCAAGTATAATCTACAACAGCCAGGACCTCTGGGAACCAGAAAGAACAGAGACCCTTTCCCTTTACCCCTCCCATGCCATCCCTCTTGGAAATAGCCTCTAGGAAAGGGTTGGAACTATTTAGATATAATGTTGCAGAGATGGCATTTAAAGTGGCCTCAGGAGAGAGATTCCTGCAAATCACTGTAAGTGCAAATATTTCAACTACAGAGAATGGAATGAGCATGAGGCTGGACTTTTAGTTATGTGGTTCCACATCCCTCTCTGCTATTGCCTTATTTCTGTGTTTCCCTTACAAACAAACAGTACAATTCCATTTATATGAAATACCCTGAATAGATATATCCATAGAGACAGAAGTAGATTGGTGTTTGCCCCAAGGACCAGAGAGAGTGGGGAATAGAGAAAAACGGCTTAATGGGTATTAGGCTTTATTCTGAGGTGATGAAAATAGTTCTGGAACTAGCTAGTGGTGTGGTTTTTTCACAATACTGTGAATGTAGGAAGTGCCATAGAATTTTCACTCTATAAAGGTTAATTTTATATAAATTTTATCTCAATAAATTACTTTTTTAAAAAACCTGTAAAGAGTTATTTCCACATTCTGCTCTAATTGTTCATCTCTCAATTTCTCTGGACCTCATGCAAATCAGGCTTTCACTGTCACCATTTCACCCAAGCTACTATTGTTATGGTCATCATCACCTCCAGGATACTAAACCCCATGGTCACTTGAAGTGACATGTAGCTGCAAGGAAAGCTGAAAAGTGTAGTCTTCATTCAAGGGAGCCACATCCCAACTAAAATCAGTCCATTGCTAAAAAAGAAGGGGGAGATGAATAAGGAAAAACTAGCGGGCTTAAAGCTCAGCATTCAGAAAACTAAGATCGTGGCATCTGGTCCCACCACTTCATGGGAAATAGATGGGAAAACAGTGGAAACAGTGTCAGACTTTATTTTTGGGGGCTCCACAATCACTGCAGATGGTGATTGCAGCCATGAAATTAAAGGACTCTTACTCCTTGGAAGGAAAGTTATGACCAACCTAGATAGCATATTCAAAAGCAGAGAAATTACTTTGCCAACAAAGGTCTGTCTAGTCAAGGCTATGGTTTTTCCAGTAGTCATGTATGGATGTGAGAGTTGAACTGTGAAGAAAGCTGAGCACCGAAGAATTGATGCTTCCCCCCCACCCCCCGCCCCACCATGAGGAATTTTTTTTTTTTTTTAACTTTAAAATATTGTATTGGTTTTGCCATACATCAACATGAGTCCACCACGGGTGTACACGTGTTCCCCATCCTGAACCCCCCTCCCACCTCCCTCCCCATAACATCCCTCTGGGTCATCCCAGTGCACCAGCCCCAAGCATCCTATATCCTGCATCGAACTTGGACTGGCGATTCGTTTCTTATATGACATTATACATGTTTTAATGCCATGCTCCTAAATCATCCCCACCCCCTCTCCCACAGAGTCCAAAAGACTGTTCTATACATCTGTGTCTCTTTTGCTGTCTTGCATACAGGGTTGTCATTACCATCTTTCTAAATTCCATACATATGCGTTAGTATACTGTACTGGTGTTTTTCTTTCTGGCTTACTTCACTCTGTATAATAGGCTCCAGTTTCATCCACCTCATTAGAACTGATTCAAATGTATTCTTTTTAATGGCTGAGTAATACTCCATTGTGTATATGTACCTCATCTTTCTTATCCATTCATCTGCTGATGGACGTCTAGGTTGCTTCCATGTCCTGGCTAGTATAAACAGTGCTGCGATGAACATTGGGGTACACGTGTCTCTTTCAATTCTGGTTTCCTCAGTGTGTATGCCCAGCAGTGGGATTGCTGGGTCATAAGGCAGTTCTATTTCCAGTTTTTGAAGGAATCTCCACACTGTTCTCCATAGTGGCTGTACTAGTTTGCATTTCCACCAACAGTGTAAGAGAGTTCCCTTTTCTCCACATCCTCTCCAGCATTTATTGCTTGTAGACTTTTGGAGAAGGCAATTGCAACCCACTCCAGTACTCTTGCCTGGAAAATCCCATGGGCTGAGGAGCCTGGTAGGCTTCAGTCCATGGGGTCACTAAGAGTCAGACACGACTGAGCGACTTCACTTTTAATTTTGACTTTCATGCATTGGAGAAGGAAATGGCAACCCACTCCAGTGTTCTTGCCTGGAGAATCTCAGGGACGGGGGAGCCTGGTGGCTGCTGTCTGACTGGCGTGAAATGGTACCTCATTGTGGTTTTGATTTGCATTTCTCTGATAATGTGATGTTGAGCATCTTTTCATGTGTTTGTTAGCCATCTGTATGTCTTCTTTGGAGAAATGTCTATGTAGTTCTTTGGCCCATTTTTTGATTGGGTCTTTTATTTCTCTGGAATTGAGCTGCAGGTGTTGCTTGTATATTTTTGAGATTAGTTGTTTGTCAGTTGCTTCATTTGCTATTATTTTCTCCCATTCTTAAGGCTGTCTTTTCACCTTGCTTAGAGTTTCCTTTGTTGTGCAGAAGTTTTTAATTAGGTCCCATTTGTTTATTTTTGCTTTTATTTCCAATATTCTTGGAGGTGGGTCATAGAGGATCCTGCTGTGATGTATGTTGGAGAGTGTTTTGCCCATGTTCTCCTCTAGGAATTTCATAATTTCTGGTCTTATGTTTAGATCTTTAATCCATTTTGAGTTTATTTTTGTGGATGGTGTTAGAAAGTGTTCTAGTTTCATTCTTTTACAAGTGGTTGACCAGTTTTCCCAGCACCACTTGTTAAAGAGATTGTCTTTTCTCCATTGTATGTCCTTGCCTCCTTTGTCCAAGATAGGGTGTCCATATGTGCATGGATTTATCTCTGGGCTTTCTACAAAGATGCCACAATAAAAGAAAACTACAGGCCAATATCACTGATGAACATAGATGCAAAAATCTTTAATAAAATTCTAGCAATCAGAATCCAACAACACATTAAAAAGATCATACACCATGACCAAGTGGGCTGTATCCCAGGGATGCCAGTATTCTTCAATATCTGCAATCAATCAATGTAATACACCACATTAACAAATTGAAAAATAAAAGCCATATGATTATCTCAATAGATGCAGAGAAAGCCTTTGGTAAAATTCAACATCCATTTATGATTAAAAAAAAAAACTCTCCAGAAAGCAGAAATAGAAGGAACATACCTCAACATAATAAAAGCTATATATGACAAACCCACAGCAAACATTATCCTCAATGGTGAAAAATTGAAAATATTCCCCCTAAAGTCAGGAACAAGACATGGGTGCCCACTCTCACCACTACTATTCAACATAGTTTTGGAAGTTTTGGCCACAGCAATCAGAGCAGAAAAAGAAACAAAAGGAATCCAAATTGGAAAAGAAGAAGTAAAACTCTCACTGTTTGCAGATGACATGATCCTCTACATAGAAAACCCTAAAGACTCCACCAGAAAATTACTAGAGCTAATCAATGAATATAGTAAAGTTGCAGGATATAAAATCAACACACAGAAATCCCTTGCATTCCTATACACTAATAATGAGAAAATAGAAAGAAAAATTAAGGAAACAATTCCATTCACCATTGCAAATAAAATACTTAGGAATATATCTACCTAAAGAAACTAAAGACCTATATACAGAAAACTATAAAACACCGGTGAAAGAAATCAAAGAGGACACTAATAGATGGAGAAATATACCGTGTTCATGGATCGGATGAATCAATATAGTGAAAATGAGTATACTACCCAAAGCAATCTATAGATTCAATGCAATCCCTATCAAACTACCAAAGGTATTTTTCAGAGAGCTAGAATGAATCATTTCACAATTTGTATGGAAATACAAAAAACCTCCAATAGCCAAAGTAATCTTGAGAAAGAAGAATGGAACTGGAGGAATCAACCTGCCTGACTTCAGGCTCCTACAAAGCCACAGTCATCAAGACAGTATGGTACTGGCACAAAGACAGAATTGATGCTTTTGAACTGTGGTGTTGGAGAAGACTCTTGAGAGTCCCTTGGACTGCAAGGAGATCCAACCAGTCCATTCTAAAGATCAGTCCTGGGTGTTCTTTGGAAGGAATGATGCTAAAGCTGAAACTCCAGTACTTTGGCCACCTCATGCAAAGAGTTGACTCATTGGAAAAGACTCTGATGCTGGGAAGGATTGGGGGCAGGAGGAAAAGGGGACGACAGAGGATGAGATGGCTGGATGGCATCACCGACTCAATGGACGTGAGTTTGAGTGAACTCCGGGAGATGGTGATGGACAGGGAGGCCTGGCGTGCTGCAATTCACGGGGTCACAAAGAGTTGGACATGACTAAGCGACTGAATTGAACTGAACTGAACTGAGCAGTCTCTGCCAGTCTCTTTAACAGTAAACCATTTGAACACTTGGAATTAAATGTGTAGCCTCCAAATTTCAGGGGGAGGATGGTTTGAAAAGAAATGCATTAGATTAATTCAATAGAAGATTAAAAAAATAAAAATTTTGATAAACAGAGAACACAAAGTAAGAGAGAGGAAATAAAAAAACAACCATGAAAACAGAGATTGTTTTCATGTAATTGGTATATTTCATCTAAGCTATCAAGCTTGTGGGCCAAGAATTGTTCATAATATCTTTTTACTATCATTTTAATGCACATGGGATCAATAATGATAACCCCTATTTCATTTCTGATATTAATTTGTGTTTTCTCTATCCTTTTCTTACTTAGCCTGGTTAGAAATTTATCAATTTTATGGATCTTTTCAAATAAATAACTTTGTATTTATTGACTTAATTCTGTTCTTGTTTCCCATTTTTTTGGCTTCAGCTCTTATTTTTACTATTTCTTTTCTTCTGCATATTTGGAATGTTATTTTTTTCTAGTTTCTTAAAATGAATGCTTAAATTATTGCATTTAGATCTGTCTTCTTTTCTAACATATATATTCAATGCTATAAGTTTCATTCTAAGTACTGTTTTTGCTGCATCCTGCAAATTTTAAAGTTTTATTTTCATTGACTTCAAAATATTTTCTAATTTCTCTGAGACTTCTTTCTTTGACCCAAGTTATAATTAGATGTGTGTTGTTTAATCTCCAGTATTTTGGAGTTACCCAACTACCTTTCTGTTATTGATTTCTAATTTAATTTCACTGTGGTCCAAGAGCATATTTTGTGATTTTTATGTCTATTTTTTTAAAGTCTGTTGGTATATTTTTAATGGCTCAAATTTTGGTTTATCTTGATGAATGTTCCATGTGAATTTAAGAAGAATGCATATTCTGCTGTTGTGAATTTAATAATCTATAAATGTCATTTATATTCAGTTGATTGATGGTGCTATTTATTTCAACTATATTTCTATTGATTTTATGACTTCTGCATCTGTCATTTACTTACAGAGGGGTCATTGGCATCTCCAACTATACATTTGTCTATTTCTCTTTGCAGTTTTATCAGTTTTTACTTCAAGCTGTTGATCTTCTCTTAGGTGCACATACATTAAGGATTTTTAGGTCTACTTGGAACATTTACCCTTTTGTCATTATGTAATGCCCCTCTTAGAGAAGGCAATGGCACCCCACCCCAGTACTCTTGCCTGGGAAATCCCATGGACAGAGGAGCCTGAGAGGCTGCAGTCCATGGGATCACGAAGACTCGGACATGACTTCACTTTCACTTTTCACTTTCATGTATTGGAGAAGGAAATGGCAGCCCACTCCAGTGTTCTTGCCTGGAGAATCCCAGGGATGGCAGAGCCTGGTGGGCTGCTGTCTATGGGGTCACACAGAGTCGGACATGACTGAAAAGACTTAGCAGCAGCAGCAGCAATGCCCCTCTTGGGCTTCCCTGGTGGCTCAGATGATAAAGAATCTGCCTGCAATTAGGGAAACCTTGGTTCAATCCCAGGGTCAGGAAGATCCCCTGGAGGAGAGTATGGCAACCCACTCCAGTATTCTTGCCTGGAGAATCCCATGGTCAGAGGAGCCTGGTGGGCTACAGTCCATGAGGTCTCAAAGAGTCAGACCCTGAGTGACTAAGCACAATGCCCCTCTTAATCTCTGATGATTTTCCTTGTTATGTAGTTTGTTTTAAGACAGAGGTTTTTGTATTAGAAACAAAATCAAAATAAAATTATTAATTGTTTTTAAAAGAATATACTAAAGAAAAATTTACACAGAAAGGGTAAAAACAAATGGATGGTATTAAAAAAAATTTTGGTGTGGTAACAAGGTAAAACAGAATTTTAAAATGAAAGTATGAAAATAGAATTAAATAGAATTAATAACATTTTCAAATTTAATTAATAGAATATAATTTTATTATTTTAATATAAGTATCTTTACTTATACTATATTATATTATGCTATACAGTAATAATCATGATACAACAAATATATATATGTATGTACCTACCAACTTAATCTTAAAACACACAGTGTAAAACTTAACCTAATTACAAAAAACTGAATAAATCTACATGTATAGTGGAAGATTTTAATATGCTTTTCTAGAAAGAGCAAGAAAACAAGAAAAATATAAGTATGAATAAATTTTTATAATATAATTAATAGATTTAACTTGATGGATATAGACAGAGGATCCTTACTTTAAATAAAGAATATGTTTTTATTTTTCAAAAAGACACAAATAAATTACAAAAAATGGTTACATATTGGTAATTGCTTTTTTCTGCTCAAAGCATATTCGTCTCTAGAATACTGATTTTCTGATTCCACAATATCTTCTTCTAAATAGAACCAAGAAGCCTAAGTAGAGAGGTAAATCAAGTTCAAACATCTAAAGCTGGTCATATAAGTCAGTTGAAGGGAACACGGACCCATCAATGAAGCCTTGCAAAGAAAGTATCAACCTTTACTGGAGAATCAATATCATTTAGAATGTTTTTCCTTACAGTGAATTAATCAAGAAGCATTAAATGTGTTTTTAAGCATAAACATTCCATAAAGAGAAAAAAAACATAAATCACATATTTCCTTATCATTTTCAGGAAATAAGTCTTCAAGTAACTTTCATCTACAAGAAGAGTCATGTTAACAGTTTAAACATCCATTCCTGAACCATAACCATGGAACTCTATATTCTTATCCAGTTGACAACTTTTCCCCTTCTCTAGCTCCAGCCTGCTTCAGCCAAGAAATTACTAGAGAAGCAGGGGATAGCTGGCTTTTTTCTTCTTCTGCATTTTGTTCTCTGCCTCCCTCCCAGGTTGCCTCTGAGCCTGCAGAGTTGGAAGTTGAATGAAAGAGATGCGGGAAGAGAAGAGATAAAAAGCAGGAAACCTCTCACCTGCACAGACCTAACCTGGAAATGGTGTCCTGGGGTGTGGAGGAATGGCCTGATAACTGCTCCTCCCTTGAGGCAATTTGTGGCTTCCTCAGAGACAATCCAAGTGGGATCCTTGGGTTACAACTGCCAGGAAAAGGAAACTGAGGCTCACAGCAGATAGAAAATTGACTCTTCTCAGCCAGAGACATCATAATTCATTCTTCCTGGGCATCAGGTGCACCACACCCACAGGGGTTGTCCTCTTGGAGGAGACTCAAAGGAGCTCAAAGTTTACCCTGCCCCACACAAGTCAAGAACTGTGGTGTTGGAAAAGACTCTTGAGAGTCCCTTGGACTGCAAGAAGATCCAACCAGTCCATCCTAAAGGAAATCAATCCTGAATATTCATTGGAAGGACTGATGCTGAAGCTGAAACTCCAATACTTTGGCCATCTGATGTAAAGAACCGACTCATTTGAAAAGACCCTGATGCTGGGAGGAGAAAGGGATGACAGAGGATGAGGTGGTTGGATAGCATCACTGACTCAATGGACATGAGTTTGTGCAAACACCGGGAGTTGGTAATGGACAGGGAGGCTCCATGTGCTGCAGTCCATGAGCTTGCAAAGAGTCAGACACAACTGAGCGACTGAACTGAACTGAACTGAACACAAGTCAAACCCGGTCGTTGAGAAGCACTCACCCTCACTCCACTGAGAGTGGAGCACATCCCACTCCCAGAACAGCCCTTTCTCTCATTTTACCTGCGTCAGTCTGATCCAGCTAGAGATTCATCAGAGTCCTTATGCTCCCCAATTCTAACAGGGCTATATCAAGATACTTGAGTTTTTCCCATGGGGCACCCTCTTTCTAGCTTAACAAGAAACAGGTCAGAATCACTCCCCTTCTCCACTACCAAAGGTGGGGTTGAAACAAGGAGGTGAAATACACAGCTTTCTGACATCTATCTACTCGTGCTTCTATTGCATTGGCCTCAAACTTGATTCCTCTAAATGATGGGCCAAGGATACTCGAATGAGTTTTGTGCCACTGTCTTTGAAAGACTTGCATAACTGCTCTAAACCCTGTTTTGGAATCTGGGATAGTTGGTCTATTGTTCCAGGTCTTTGAAGCCAGAAAAAGGGCATTTTAAGCATCTGTTACATGACCAACCATGTTATTAAGCAACAGGTCAAATACATCTAGAAGGGTATCTTTGCCTCATTGAGTCTCCACTTCTAGAAATATACATTAAACATCTGCAAGTTATTCTCACCTTAACCTGAAGGCATCAATGTTGCAGATGGCAGGAAGTTGTGGCAGCAGGGAAGGACATCATGTGAAGGCAAGAGAAGATCAGTCTTCTCAACTTTCCTCAAATTTTGAACACTTGTTTAGCACTGTGAATTTACAAACTGCTGTCTTCTTTTTTCATGTCATGTTCACGGGGACAACTCTGAGTCTGTGTTATTGTCCCAATACTTTTTTTTACAAAGTAGCATACTGAAACTCAGAAAACTGACTTCTTGTTTAAGGTCATGCATCTGGTTCACAGCACAGAGGAACTTGAACTCCTGTTCCCACTCTAAGACTCTGTACCCTAGACTGTCTGCATGTGAATTTCACAGTTTTACTTTCTTATTACTAACAGATTGAAGTGAAGTAAATTTTCAAAAGGCAACATTTCAAACAAAGGAGGCTGAATAATCCTGCTAGAAAGCCCATTGTTCAAATTAAGAAATTCTGCTAGGTAATTACGTACGCATTTGGAACTGTGTATTGCAGGGCTTTTCTTAGACATATGGTTTTCTTGGAGCGTGTTTGTCATGTTTAGTGCTCTAGCTCTAAAATTGGAGATAAGTCTTGGAAAAGACTGGTTTAATAAGGAATAAACACTAAGTAAAAGCCTCCAGATAGACAGTGGTCCAAGTTGGAGTGGACAAAGGTTTTGAGTAATTTTGTGATTTACTGCATGTTAATTTTCAGAGAAAATTAAAATATTTCCCTGACTTTTGTGGCCCCCAAATCTTATGTCTGCTTATGACAGTGTCCCTGTCAGCTATAGAAATTTGGAAGAAATAAGTGACCTCTCAGAAGAGTGAAAGAGGGAGTGCAGGATAGTATCGACAGCGTGGGATGAGATTAGTTGGCTCCCAGATGTGTCTCTAGTAAGTGAATTTTCTCAGAGGGCCCATCAACACAATGTATAAAGCAGCCTTTAGGACTGTCACTATTAACCTATTCAGTGTGAATCTTTAACCAAGTAGGACCCTATGGGGCCTTCCAGGAGTAGACTCTTCCCCCATATCCTCTGCTGTAGCTCCTCTCTGAAGTACACAGATATAGGAGTCCATGCATATTTACTCAGTTTTTCAGATGTTAAAACCCACCACACCAAATGGAAGAAATTAACTATTTGATGATCATGAGCACATAGCCTCCAGACCATCTGGCACCTAAGGATTGATTATCATAAACCAGAGACTTGTGCATGAGCTGATCACATACCCTGAGATGCCCCTTTTCCACCTGACTGTTGAAAATGCTTTGCTGAATAGAGATTAGACCCTCAAAAGTATAATACAAAACAAAACAAAATCGAACACAAAAATTAAAAAAAATATATTGTGGAGTTAGTTCAGTGTCTGATAATCCCTCATTCACAATTGTACTTGTTCTCAAAGTCTACAGTTGCCCCTAAAATGCAGTCTCAGCTTAACTGCAGGATTTTAATCTGTTCCACCTGCCACTTCCCAAGGCAGTTACCCCACTGGGCATACACCCCAAAGAAACCAGAATGGAAAGAGACACACATAGCCCAAATGTTCATTGCAGCACTATTTACAGTGGCTAGGACATAGAAGCAATCTAGATGGCCATCAGCAGATGTGTGGATAAGGAAGTTGTGGTACTTATACACAATGGAATATTACTCAGCTATAAAAAGTAATAAATTTGACTCAGTACTAATGAGGTGGATGAAACTGGAGCCTGTTATACAGAGTGAAGTAAGTCAGAAAGAGAAAGACAACTACTGTATATTAACACATATATATGGAATTAAGCAAGAGAGTTCCAGAAAAACATCTATTTCTGCTTTATTGACTATGCCAAAGCTTTTGACTGTGTGGATCACAATAAACTGTGGGATATTCTGAAAGAGATAAGAAGCAACAGTTAGAACTGGACATGGAACAACAGACTGGTTCCAAATAGGAAAAGGAGTACGTCAAGGCTGTATATTGTCACCCTGCTTATTTAACTTATATGCAGAGTACATCATGAGAAATGCTGGGCTGGAGGAAGCACAAGCTGGAATCAAGATTGCCAGGAGAAATATCAGTAACCTCAGATATGCATATGACACCACCCTTATGGCAGAAAGTGAAGAAGAACTAAAGAGCCTCTTGATGAAAGTGAAAGAGGAGAATGAAAAAGTTGGCTTAAAGTTCAACATTCAGAAAACTATGATCATGGCATCCAGTCCCATCACTTCACAGTAGATAGATGGGGAAACAGTGGAAATAGTGGCTGACTTTGTTTTTCTGTTCTCCAAAATCACTGCAGATGGTGATTGCAGCAATGAAATTAAAAGATGCTTACTCCTTGGAAGGAAAGCTATGACCAACCTAGACAGCATATTAAAAAGCAGAGACATTACTTTGTCAATAAAGGTCTGTCTAGTCAAGGCTATGGTTTTTCCAGTGGTCATGTATGGATGTGAGAGTTGGACTATAAAGAAAGCTGAGCACCAAAGAATTGATGCTTTTCAACTGTGGTGTTGGAGAAGACTCTTAAGAGTCCCTTGGACTGCAAGGAGATCCAACCAGTCCATCCTAAAGGAGATCAGTCCTGGGTGTTCATTGGAAGGACTGATGTTGAAGCTTAAACTCCAATACTTTGGCCACCTGATGCGGAGAGCTGACTCATTGGAAAAGACCCTGATGCTGTGAAAGATTGAGGGCAGGAGGAGGAGGGGATGACAAAGGATGAGATGGCTGGATGACATCACTAACTCAATGGACATGGGTTTGGGTGGACTCTGGGAGTTGGTGATGGACAGGGAGGCCTGGTGTGCTGCGGTTCATGGGGTTGCAAAGAGTCGGACACAACTGAGCAACTGAACTGAACTGATGGAATTAAGAAAGACAGCACCAATGATACTACATGCAGGGCAACAAAGAAGACACAGATGTAAAGAACAGGGTTTTGGACTCAGTGGGAAAAGGTGAGGGTGGGATTTGAGAGAATAGCATTGAAACATGTGTATTACCATGTGTAAAATAGATGACCAGTGCAAGTTCAATGTATGAAGCAGGGCACCCAAACCCAGTGCTCTGAAACAACCCAGAGGGTTGGATTGGGAAGGAAGGTGGGAGGGGGGGTTCAGGATGAGGGGGACACATGTATACCTCCCTGTGGTTGGTTCATGTTGATGTATGGCAAAAACCATCACAATATTGTAAAATAATTATCCTCCAATTAAAATTAATTAATTAAAAAATACAAATTTTTAAAAAATGCTTTGCTGAAACCCTTCAAGGAGTTCAGGGGGTTTTCTGATCATGAGCCACCCATTTTCCTTGCATGACCCTGCAATAAGCCTTTGTCTACATCAAACTCCAATGTTTTGGTAGCCTCACTGTGGGTCGGGCACATGAATCTGTGTTTGGCAACAGATTCTTTGGGGCCTTCCTGGTGGCTCAGATGGTAAAGAATCCACCTTCAGTGCAGGAGACTCAGATTCAATGCTTGGGTTGGGAAGATCCCCTGGAGAAGGAAATGGCAACCCACTCCAGTATTCTTGCCTGGAGAATCCCATGGATCCCCTTTCATAATCTGGAGAGAGGAGCCTGGTGGGCTACAAGTCCATGAGTCGCAGAGTCGGACACAACTGAGCGACTGAGCACACTCACACAGGTACTCAATGGGCTTCCTGATGGCTCAGTGGTAAAGAGTCTGCCTGCAGTGAAGGAGGCCCTGGAGATGCGGATTCAATCCTGGTGGAGAAGATCCCCTGGAGGAGGGAATGGCAACCCACTACATTATCCTCGCCTGGAGAATCCCGGGGACAGAGGAGCTTGGCAGGCTACAGTCTTTGGGATCACAAAGAGTCAGACATGACTGAAGCGACAGAACATGCACACACATGTACTCAGCAGGTATTATCTACATTTTATGTCTTCTTTTTCGTACATGCATAGGTACATAGACCTAACCTGATGAAACAGTCAAGATGAGGCAGAAGGAAAGATCAGAGAACATGTTATCTAGATTATGAAAGGGGATCTGGTTATATCTGAGTAGTATTTAGATGAGTAATCATCAGTATTTTATGTCCTATGATATACAGACACTGTGCTGGGCACCTCATGGTCTCTGATAGTCTCAGCTGTCCTTCAAGGTGGATAGTAAGCTATTATTACTCTGCTCATTTTGCGGATGAGGAAAATGAAGTTAAAGCAAGTTGTCCAAATACAGTGACCCCAATTCAAACCCAGCACATCTAAGCCTCAAAGACCTGTGGTTATTGTTCCAGAGTAAGCTGTGGTTCTTCTCTGCACTCCTGGGCTAGGTGGGTGCTCTGCTGGGTAGATGCTTTCCTTTACACAATGTCTCCGTACCTCCAGCCCACAGAATGGGTACCACCACTTCCACTTCTTTTCTCAAAGAGCCAAGCCAAGCCTTCTACTTTACGCTACACAGAGCTCACCAGCAACAAGGAGGTGGGGTGCATCTGAAATTTTTCAGAGTAGGAGTTGAGATGACATTGCTGACAACACTAGGATATATTTATTTCCAGCCTTGCCAACTGGCACTCTGGCACCTCGTGGTGAATAATGAGCCTCATTCAAGTTGGAAGGATGACTCATCGCCTGTCAGGGTTAACTAGTGAGCCTTGCTGACTGCAGCCTGAAGCACTTGGAGATGGTCCAAGGACCCTCTCTCATTAGTGCCAGGGGGACGCCCTCCCCCCACTCCTGGCATGAACATGTCTCAGGGCTTGGAGTCCCCAGAACCACTTCCAACCTCAACCCTGCCTGCCGTGAGAAGGCAAGGCAAGGAGAGATGCATGCATGGCCTAATTACCCTAACTAATGGCCTGTCACAGCACAAGAGACCATGAAATCTTTTCCTAAGGGTGGATGCCCAGGATTACATATTTATTTTTAATTATGACATCTCATAAAGTTACAAGTGGTTGGAATTTGCTTTGCCATGACATTTAGGATTCCCAAATCCTATTGTGTTTTGTTTATTTTGGGTGAGTCTTCTTATTAGGTATGCTCCTCAGCGGGGCTGACCATTTGTGGTCATCACACATCTCATGTTTGCTTGGCTGCAGCAAGAAGCAGTCTGTTGCAATCACTGGTCATTTGTATCTGTTTGAAAGATTCATAGGGAGAGGGTGTTACGGCAGAAAGCAAGTTTTTAAGAGGAGGCTGCAGGGCTCATCTCTGCAATCAACCTGCTGGCAAATTTACTACTCTGGTCCTCAGTTTTCAAATGTGATTTTTTTTTTTTTAATTATTGCTAAATTAGGTGATTTCTAAGGATTTTGAAATAATTGAATCCAACTTCCAACTCTAGAAACATCCACACCTGACTCTTGCCAAGGAGAAACTATTCTGTTTAAAATCCTGCAGAGAAAAATGTTTCTCAACCTCTCCTTTCCTGGCCTCCTGTGCTAAGGCATTCCTGGAGTTGACAAGCTGTCTCATAAGCAAAATGGTTTCTTAAACATTCTCTTCTTGGCACCCTTTCTACAGCATTGTCTGCGGTTTTCATAAAACCTGAGCCTATTCATTACCATAAACCTGTCCCTCTCTTCCTCGCCTGTTAGAGCTGCTGGAACTGTGGAATCAGGTAACCAGGATCAGAGGAATTGCTCCCTCCATGTATGGTTACCTAACCCTTATAGGTAGGAGGAAAAGTGAGAAAGACACTGTTCTTCATCTCTCCTCCCAGGTTAAATCACACCTGTGCTGCTAGGGACATCGTAAAAAAGGGAACAAAATCAAAGACTTTGGAGGCGTAAAGACAAGATTCAGTTCCCAGTCCTGCATTTTTTACCTGTGTGATATTAAGTGACTGTTCTCTCTGAGCTCTGTATCCTTATCAATGGAATAAAGGTAAAAATACCTGACTTGCAGAGTTGTTTGAAGAATTACTAAGGAACACACAAATAAAGGACCTACATCCACTCAGATAATTCCAAGAACTTTCAGAACTGAAATCTGAGTCCCCCAATTATCAACCATATCCTCTTTCCCCATCTGAAGGTGGGGTCAACCTCTTCTTCCTAATCAGGGTCCCCCTGTCTTCACTTCCTATTCTAACGTGGTGCTGCCCACACTCAGACAGAGATTGCCCATTCAAGGATTCCAGCCTGATTTTGAAGAGCATTAACAGTCAGTCCTTAACACAGGCAGGAATTTCTGTGGCAGGAAGCTTGTCAGTAGTTTGAAAACCCAGAAAGATACTGGAAATGGAAGATCATGGTATGCCCTGGGGAGTGGAAAGGGAAGCACTCCTCTTCCTACTGGTGGCACAAAGACCTGTAGGGGTCATCCTGCTCTGGGAGAAATGGAGCGTCGTCTAGAAGCCAGTCATCATTCATTTGCTTCCTCTAGTCTCTAAACCGTGGAAACTGGCAGTGCTCAAACATGTTGCTTTTGGCTCATACAGTGGTTTTGAAAATATGTATTAGTTGCCAAGATTTTAAAATTCAGAGAGAACATATCAAAATTCAGGTTTATAATTTCTTTTTTTAACTTTACAATACTGTATATTGGTTTTGCCATATATCCACATGAATCTGCCACAGGTATACACGTGTTCCGCATCCTGAACCCTCCTCCCTCCTCCCTCCCCGTACCATCCCTCTGGGTCATCCCAGTGCACCAGCCCCAAGTATCCAGTATCGTGCATCTTTTTCTTAATCTAAATATTTCTGCATAACAGCAATTGCCCAGGATGGAATAGATACAACTCTTCTAGGCTAGGAGCTCTCTCCCTAGCCTCCACTTTCCCCTGTTGCTATATCTCATCTTCTTAATATGTTAATCAATGGCTCTTCCATGGACCTGAGTTGGAACCTGATTCATTTAACAAATCTTGCATCAGGTACTATGCTGGACACTAGATGTACAAAATAGACTATATGCAAACAACAGCACTGGAACCCAGGAACTCTAACAGATATAGACAAAGGGCTATGGGAATCCAGCAGTGGGAAAGACTAATTACCTAATAATAATAAAAGCTGTCATTTATTGTTTACTATATGTCAAGCACTTTGTGTGATTGAGGAATCAGGGATGGCTTCTCATGAAGGTTTCCCTTCAACAATAAGAAAATTGTCAGCTAAAGAAAGACATTTCAGACAAAACTCCATATTTAAAGGCTTATGAACAAATCAAGTGAGTTCAGTGAACAGATGAAAACTGTGATGTGGTTGCAGCCTGAGTTGCATGAGTGGCTGGGACAAAGGAAGGAGCCATAAACTTAGTTTGAGACTAGAAGAGACCTGAATTCTATCTTATAACCAAAGGGAAGGCATCCAAATTTTAACTGGCTCCTCCATGGCCCTTCCTGAGGGAAGGCTTTGTTATTATTGTTCAGTCACTCAGTCATGCCCAACTTTTTGCAACCCCATGGACTGTAGCTCATCATGCCTTCCTGTCCTTCACTATCCCCCAGAGTTTGCGGAAATTCATGTCCATTGAGTCAGTGATGCCATCTGATCATCTCATCCTCTGTCATCCCATTCTCTTCATGCCCTCAATCTTTCCCAGACATCAGGGTCTTTTCCAATGAGTCGGCTTCTTACATGAGGTGGCCAAAGTATTGGATCTTCAGCTTCAACATCAATCCTTCCAATGAATATTCAGGCTTGATTTCCTTTAAGATTGACTCGTTTGATCTTCTTGCAGTCCAAGAAACTCTCAAGAGTCTCTTCTAGCACCACATTTCAAAAGCATCAATTCTATAGCACTCAGCCTTCTTTATGGTCCAACTCTTACATCCATACACGACTACTGGAAAAATGATAACTTTGACATATGAACTTTTTTGGCAAAATGATGTCTCTGCTTTTTTAGGCTTAGATGGAGCTAACAGATCAAGGAACCTGTAAAGGAGGAGGGGCAAAGGGATGGAGCCACTGCTCTGCCTGGACCCTTGGGAAAGTACACTGGTGTGGATTAGCCTAGACTGGCCCCCACCACTCCTCACCCAACTCTATTTTTGTTCAGGAAATGCAAAGTTGCATATATATTAATTAGTCCAGTTCAACATGGTAAGGAAGGTAAAACTGCTGCCAAACATACTGACAATGCATTTGAAAACCAGTGATATTTATTTCTCTCTCTCTCTCGGCTTGATCATACTCCTCCTGCATCGGAACAGATGTTTGAGTCTTTGCCGTCTATGGGGTCACACAGAGTCGGACACAACTGAAGCGACTTAGCAGCAGCAGCAGCATAGCATACATATCTCCACTCAAAACTCATGCTTAAAATACCTTTCATAAACATGTGTTTTCATCATTGCTCCTTCTAACATTTTCTCTATGTTTTGGTAAATCCTTCTTTGTGAATCACTTCTTTTTGGAAACATTCATTCACACTAATATGCAAAGGGGTCACAGGGCAGGTCTGGGGCCACTTTGCCATGCAGATTATTTAGGAGAAGCAACACGAGAGCCCTTTGGGAAATTCTCGCATGTAACTAAATCAGAAAGTAATATCCTGTTTTGTCTGCACTCTGCACTAGTCCTCGTGTGTCCTGTAGAGGAATCCTGGAGTTTCTCCCCTCTGGCTGAAAGATAAACAAACTGCTGGCTCCCAGCCTTACCCTAGAGCCATCCTAGGGAATTACACTGAAAACAAAGTGTCATCAAAACTGAACCAAAACGATGAAAACAATACTTTAAAGATCTCACTAACTGCTAACTTCACTTCTTATAGCAGAAAGTTTGATTTTTGCATGAAAAGCAAGCATTTATATCCAGAGTTGTTAACTCTCAAACTCTTCATTTAAGAGGATCCCTTTTTTAACTTACAACACTTTCAAGAACTCTCCGGAATACTGTCTATATCAAGCACTTGAGAAAAAAATATATAATTATAGAAATCCACTAATAATTCAGTAAGACTTTTTAGAGGATTTTTAATTAAATTAATTGTAACCATATATTTATTTGCCCATTGAAAATGGCAACACACATACATGGGAAGCATCTCTCTTTTGTTCTGTCTGAAGTGTCATCAACATTCCTCAGAAAACTTTTTGATCATTGAGGCCTTTTCCAGAATTTTCTTTCCCATACTCCATCCCCAACAGGAGTCCTCCACCCACAGACTGAAAATCACTATGACTCAGAAGAAACAGCAAGGGTACAATGTTCTGCATTTCCTTTAGGCTTGTTTTTGTTTTGTCAAAGAATGGAATTCACTGTGATATCTGTAGAAAACTATTCATATTTGGTGAAAATTCTGCCATACTGTCTGCTTTCCTCCTGTTTGAACTATCTGCAGTCTCCTCAAAGGACAGGAAACTTTAAAGGTCTCTCATAATTTATTTCATCATTGGGCAACCTTGCTTTAGAGTCTGTGGCTCCATACTTAGTACCTAGTATGAGTACTGTAGTGTCTCCTCTGGGAGCAAATATTTCAGGAAGGATCAATGCTATCCGGACTTAATACAAGAGAAAGATAGTAGTGAGGCTAGAAAGAGAATCTAAGTCAACAAGATTCCACGTTCCATAAAGAATTTAGCAATAAGCCACATTCATTATTTTACCACATATTGATGTGCACCCTAAGTCAGGTAATGAAAAACAAAAACTCTGGCTTCAAGGGAATAACAAGCAAGGTGGAGGTGTTCTTGAGCTTATTTTAGAGCTACAAGACACAGAAATCCAAATGAGATAAACTCAGTGAGAAGCATAAATGAAGAGTCATAGGAGTTCAGAGACAAGAAAATGGCCCTCCACCCAGGTAAGATGTGGATAGGCTTATAGAGGACGCAGTGTTTGCGTTGAGTCTCAAAAGACAGAGAGACGTAGATAAGTCTTTAAATCCCATGTTGGCTATAACATTTGTGCTTTGGATCCAGAATTAGACTTTGAGGCAAATAGTCACTTTGCTTTCCCTTAATCAGGGAAAATTTTTCAATAGAGGATATGTAAAGGAATCTTTCAGTTCAGTTCAGTCACTCAGTCGTGTCCGACTCTTTGCGACCCCATGAATCGCAGCACACCAGGCCTCCCTGTCCATCACCAACTCCCCAAGTTCACTCAAAATCATGTCCATCGAGTCGGTGATGCCATCCAGACATCTCATCCTCTGTCGTCCCCTTCTCCTTCTGCCCCCAATCCCTCCCAGCATCAGAGTCTTTTCCAAAGAGTCAACACTTCACATGAGGTGGCCAAAGTACTGGAGTTTCAGCTTCAGCATCAGTCCTTCCAATGAACACCCAGGACTGATCTCCTTTAGAATGGACTGGTTGGATCTCCTTGCAGTCCAAGGGACTCTCAAGAGTCTTCTCCAGCACCACCGTTGAAAAGCATCAATTCTTCAGCGCTCAGCTTTCTTCACAGTCCAACTCTCACATCCATACACGACCACTGGAAAAACCATAGCCTTGACTAAATGGACCTTTGTTGGCAAAGTAATGTCTCTGCCTTTTAATATGCTATCTAGGTTGGTCATACCTTTCCTTCCAAGGAGTAAGCATCTTTTAATTTTATGGCTGCAATCACCATCTGCAGTGATTTTGGAGCCCAAAAAATAAAGTCTGACATTGTTTCCTCATCTATTTCCCATGAAGTGATGGGACCAGATGCCATGATCTTAGTTTCCTGAATGTTGAGCTTTAAGCCAACTTTCTGCCATAAGGGTGGTGTCACCTGCATATCTGAGGTTATTGATATTTCTCCTGGCAATCTTGATTCCAGTTTCTGCTTCTTCCAGTCCAGCGTTTCTCATGATGTACTCTGCATATAAGTTAAATAAGCAGGGTGACAATATACATCCTTGATGTACTCCTTTTCCTATTTGGAACCAGTCTGTTGTTTCATGTCCAGTTCTAACTGTTGCCTCCTGACCTGCATATAGGTTTCTCAGGAGGCAGGTCAAGTCGTCTGGTATTCCCATCTTTTCAGAATTTTCCATAGTTTATTGTGATCCACACAGTCAAAGGCTTTGGCATAGTCAATAAAGCAGAAATAGATGTTTTTCTGGAACTCTCTTGCTTTTTCGATGATCCATCTTATGTTGGCAATTTGATCTCTGGTTCCTCTGCCTTTGAAAGAAGGTAAAAATCACATCTTTCTTACCAGACAGGACAGTTTACAAGCCTCCAAACTGTGTGAGCTAGCCACAGAGATTCAGGTTCCAGTCAATCTGAATGAATGGCTTTTCCTGTTACATGTAGAACCATGTCCCTCTCAAGTTCATATGTTAAAGTCCTAACCTGCAGTACCTCAGAATGTGACTGTCTTTGGAGATAGGGACTTTCAAGATGAAATTAAGGTAATTGAGATCATATCAGAGGGCCTCAGTCTGACTAGTATCCTTAAAAGAAGAGATTAGGACACAGACCACATAAAGAGAGATAAGAACAAAACTGACTCCATATTGGATCTGTTCCTTTAACTCTAACCATTGGGCTCTGTCACTTTTGCTTAGTCATACTAATTCTGTACTTTTTTAAAAGAACATTGCCTAGATCCAGAAATATATAGGCTAGCCCATTCTCAAGTCTCTGACCTTTAAAGGTATAACACTTTTCCATTCACATAGAGACAAAAGGTTGCAGAACAGAGAATAACATTTTTCTTGTTGGAAATTTATGAGAACATTGTGACCTGACCTATTTGGACAGTTTTAAGAACAAAGGATTCTGGAACCAAGAAGTTTACAACAACCAGCCACACTCCCTCCCCTTTTAGTATAAAAGAAGGCTGAATATTAACTCAGGTAAGATGGTTCTTTGAGACACTGGTCCACCATCTTCTGGGTCTTCTGGTTTTCCAAATAAAGTAGCTATTCCTTGCCCCAAGAACTGCATCTCGAGTTATTGGCCTTTCACACAGTGAGCAGTATGAGCTTGGCTTCTGTAACAAAGAAGATCATCTATAAACCAAGAAGAGAGGCATCAGAAGAATTTAATTCAGCTGAAACCTTGATCTTGGACCTCTAGTCCCCAGAACTGTAAGGAAATGTATTTTTTCTTCTTTAAGTCACCAGTCTGTGATACTTCACTATGGCACCTTAGGAAGCTTATACATTTTCTGTAACAGGGTTTCCTAATGTTGGAATCATAATGCCTTCTGAAAGTGAAAGTGAAGTCGCTCAGTCGTGTCTGACTCTTTGTGAGCCTATGGACTGCAGCCCACCAGGCTCCTCTGTCCATAAGATTTTCCAGGCAAGAATAGTGGAATGGGTTACTGTTTCCTTCTCTAGGGGATCTTCCCGAACCAGGGATCGAACCTGGGTCTCCCACACTGCAGGCAAACTCTTTACGATCTGAGCCACCAGGAAAGCTATTTCTAAATCCAGCTTGAACATCTGGAAGTTCAGGGTTCATGTACTATTGAAACCTGGCTTAGAGAATTTTGAGCATTATCTTGCTAGTGTGTGAGATGAGTGCAATTGTGGGGTAGTATGAACATATCCCATGGACGGAGGAGCCTGTTGGGCTGCAGTCCATGGGGTCGCTAAGAGTCGGACATGACTGAGCGACTTCACTTTCCACTTTTCATTTCCATGCATTGGAGAAGGAAATGGCAACCCACTCCAGTGTTCTTGCCTGGAGAATCCCAGGGACGGGGGAGCCTGGTGGGCTGCGGTCTATGGGGTTGCACAGAGTCAGACACGACTGAAGCAACTTAGCAGCAGCATGAACATTCTTTGGCATTGCCTTTCTTTGGGGTTGGAATGAAAACTGACCTTTTCCATTCCTGTGGCCGCTGCTGAGTTTTCCAAATTCACTGGCATATTGAGTGTAACACTTTCACAGCATCATCTTTTAGGATTTGAAATAGCTCACCTGGAATTGCATCACCTCCACCAACTTTGTGTAGTGATGCTTCCTAAGGCCCACTTGACTTCACATTCCAGGATGTCTGGCTCTAGGTGAGTGATCACACCATTGTGGTTATCTGGGTCATGAAGATCTTTTTTGTATAGTTCTTCTGTGTATTCTTGCTGCCTCTTCTTAATATCTTCTGCTTCTGTTAGGTCCATACCATTTCTGTCCTTTATCGAGCCCATCTTTGCATGAAATGTTCCCTTGGTATCTCTGATTTTCTTGAAGACATCTCTAGTCTTTCCCATTCTATTCTTTTCCTCTATTTCTTTGCATTGATCACTGAGGAAGGCTTTCTTATCTCTCCTTGCTATTCTTTGGAACTCTGCATTCAAATGGGTATATCTTTCCTTTTCTCCTTTCCTTTTACCTCTCATCTTTTCACAGTTATTTGTAAAGCTTCCTCAGACACCATTTTGCCCTTTTGCATTTCTTTTCTTTGGGATGGTCTTGATTCCTGCCCCCTGTATAAAGTCACAAATCTCTGTCCATAGTTCATCAGGCAGTCTATCAGATCTAATCCCTTCAATCTATTTATCACCTCCACTGTATAATCATAAGGGATTTAATTTAGGTCATACCTGTATAGTCTGTTGGTTTTCCCTACTTTCTTCAACTTAAGTCTGAAATTGTCAATAAGGAGTTCATGATCTGAGCCACAGTCAACTCCCAGTCTTGTTTTTGCTGACTGTATAGAGTTTCTCCATCTTTGGCTGAAAAGAATATAATCAATCTGATTTCAGCATTGACCATCTGGTGATGTCCATGTGTAGAGTCTTCTCTTGTTTTGTTGGAAGAGGGTGTTTTCTATGACCAGTGCATTCTCTTGTCAAAACTTGGTTAGCCTTTTCCCTGCTTCATTCTGTACTCCAAAGCCAAATTTGCCTGTTACTCCAGGTATCTCTTGACTTCCTACTTTTGTATTCCAGTCCCCTATAATGAAAAGGACATCTTTTTTGGGTGTTAGTTCTAAAAGGTCCCCTAGGTCTTCATAGAACTGTTCAACTTCAGCTTCTTCAGCACTGCTGATTGGGGCATAGACTTGGATAACTGTGATATTGAATGGTTTGCCTTGGAAATGAACAGAGACCATTCTCTCATTTTTGAGATTGCATCCAAGTACTGCATTTTGGACTCTTTGGTTAGCTATGATGGCTACTCCATTTCTTCTAATATTCTTCTAAAATTCGTGCCCATAGTAGTAGATATAATGGTCATCTGAGTTAAATTCACCCATTCCAGTCCATTTTAGTTCACTGATTCCTGAAATGTAGATGTTCACTCTTGCCATCACCTGTTTGAACACGTCCAATTTACCTTGATTCATGGACCTAACATTGCAGGTTCTTATGCAATATTGCTCTTTACAGCACCGTATTTTACTTCCATCACCAGTCACGTCCACAACTGAGTGTTGTTTTTGCTTTGGCTCCGTCTCTTCATTCTTTCTGAAGTTATTTCTCCACTGATCTCCAGTAGCATATGGGGCACCTACCGACCTGGGGGGTTCATCTTTCAGTGTCCTGTATTTTTGCCTTTTCATAATGTTCATGGGGTTCTCAGGGCAAGAATACTGATGTGGTTTGCCATTCCCTTCTCCAGTGGACCACGTTTTGTCAGAACTCTCCACCATGACCTGTCTGTCTTGGGTGGCCGGGCTCCCAAGCCTTTACAGGGCACGGCTTATAGTTTCATTGTTAGACAAGACTGTGGTCCATGCAATCAGTTTGGTTAGTTTTCTGTGATTGAATAGGTTATCATCAGATAAATTCACATTTTAACAAGGATTTTCTGCATAGCAAATTCTGAGTGAGACATAATACAAAAATGGGTCTTTTTGCTTGCAATTATGTTGAAGTGGCTTTTAACTGCTTCTCAAACACTGTCAAAGGCTGCACAACATCCTTCCTGTGGCAAGCAGGATCAAGTTCCTTGACCAGGGATCACACCCAGGCTGTCTGCATTGAAAACATGAATTTTCAACCACTGGACCACTAATGAAGTTTCTTTCAAACACTTGTATAATTATCATGATAATTCTTAAAGAAATGGGACTACCAGACCACCTTACCTGCCTCCTGAGAAATCTGTATGCAGATCAAGAACCAACAGTTAGAACCAGACATGCAACAGTGGACTTCTTCAAAACTGGGAAAGGAATATTTCAAGGCTGTATATTGTCATTCTGTTTATTTAGCTTATATGCAGAGTACATCATGAGAAATATCGGGCTGGATAAAGCACAATCTGGAGTCAAGATTGCTGGTGGAAATATCCATAACCTCAGATATACAGATGACACCACTCTTATGGCAGAAAGCAAAGAGGAATTTAAGAGTATCTTGATGAATGTGAAAGAGGAGAATGAAAAAACTGGTTTAAACTCAGCATTCAAAAAACTAAGATCATGGCATCTGGTCCATCATTTCATGGAAAATAGATTGGAAAACAATGGAAACAGTGACAGACTTTATTTCCCTGGGCTCCAAAATCACTGTGGATGGTGACTGTAACTATGAAATTGAAAGACACTTACTCCTTAGAAGAAAAGCTATGACACGTCTAGACAGCATATTAAAAAGAAGAGACATTACTTTGCCAACAAAGGTCCATCTAGTCAAAGCTATGGTTTTTCCAGTAGTCATGTATGGATGCAAGAACTTGACAATAAAAAATGACTGAGGGCCTTAGAATATATGTCTTTGAACTGTGGTATTGGAAAAGACTCTTGAGAGTCTCTTGGACAACAAGGAGATCAAACCAGTCAATCCTAAAGAAAATTAACCCTAAATATTCACTGGAAGGACTGATACTGAAGTTGAAGCTCCAATACTTTGGCCATCTGATGCAAACTGACTCACTGGAAAAGACTCTGATGCTGGGAAAGATTGAAGGCAGGAGGAGAAGGGGATGGCAGAGAATGAGATGGTTGGATGGCACCACTGATTCAATAGACATGAGTTTGAGCAAACTCCAGGAGATGGTGAAGGACAGGGAAGCCTGGCATGCTACAGTCCATGGGGTTGCAAAGAGTTGGACATGACTGAGCAACTGAACAACAACAAATGTGACCTTAGATCCTGAATCAAGCATCCTCATTGGTAAAGGATGAAAAAGTAATTGAAGAAATATATCCAAAGTCACATAGTCAGTCAAGAAGAAGACAGAGAACTAAAACAGACACTGACATCTGACCCAATGCTCTTCTACTTTTCTGAGTTCTAGTCATTTCTTAATAAATTTTAAATTTATTAATAAATTTTAAAAATTTTATAAATTTTTATAAATAAAAATTAATATAATTAATTAATTAAAATTAATAAAATTTAAAATTTCTAATGAACCCATATCATTCTGATTAGAAAGGGTGAAGGACTGGAATTATTTTTTTTTCTAATTTTATTTTATTTTTAAACTTTACATAATTGTATTAGTTTTGCCAAATATCAAAATGAATCCGCCACAGGTATACATGTGTTCCCCCTTCCGAACCCTCCTCCCTCCTCCCTCCCCATACCATCCCTCTGGGCTGTCCCAGTGCACCAGCCCCAAGCATCCAGCATCGTGCATCGAACCTGGACTGGCAACTCGTTTCCTACATGATATTTTACATGTTTCATTGCCATTCTCCCAAATCTTCCCACCCTCTCCCTCTCCCACAGAGTCCATAAGACTGTTCTATACATCAGTGTCTCTTTTGCTGTCTCGTACACCGGGTTATTGTTACCATCTTTCTAAATTCCATATATATGCATTAGTATACTGTATTTATGTTTTTCCTTCTGGCTTACTTCACTCTGTATAATAGGCTCCAGTTTCATCCACCTCATTAGAACTGATTCAAATGTATTCTTTTTAATGGCTGAGTAATACTCCATTGTGTATATGTACCACTGCTTTCTTATCCATTCATCTGCTGATGGGCATCTAGGTTGCTTCCATGTCTTGGCTATTATAAACAGTGCTGCGATGAACATTGGGGTACACGTGTCTCTTTCCCTTCTGGTTTCCTCAGTGTGTATGCCCAGCAGTGGGGTTGCTGGATCATAAGGCAGTTCTATTTCCAGTTTTTTAAGGAATCTCCACACTGTTCTCCATAGTGGCTGCACTAGTTTGCATTCCCACCAACAGTGTAAGAGGGTTCCCTTTTCTCCACACCCTCTCCAGCATTTATTATTTGTAGACTTTTGGATCGCAGCCATTCTGACTGGTGTGAAATGGTACCTCATAGTGGTTTTGATTTGCATTTCTCTGATAATGAGTGACGTTGAGCATCTTTTCATGTGTTTGTTAGCCATCTGTATGTCTTCTTTGGAGAAATGTCTATTTAGTTCTTTGGCCCATTCAAGCTACCAACAGTATTCTTCACAGAGCTAGAATAAATAATTTCACAATTTGTATGGAAATACAAAAAACCTCGAATAGCCAAAGCGATCTTGAGAAAGAAGAATGGAACTGGAGGAATCAACCTACCTGACTTCAGGCTCTACTACAAAGCCACAGTTATCAAGACAGTATGGTACTGGCACAAAGACAGAAATATTGATCAATGGAATAAAATAGAAAGCCCAGAGATAAATCCACGCACATATGGACACCTTATCTTTGACAAAGGAGGCAAGAATATACAATGGATTAAAGACAATCTCTTTAACAAGTGGTGCTGGGAAATCTGGTCAACCACTTGTAAAAGAATGAAACTGGACCACTTTCTAACACCATACACAAAAATAAACTCAAAATGGATTAAAGATCTAAACGTAAGACCAGAAACTATAAAACTCCTAGAGGAGAACATAGGCAAAACACTCTCCGACATACATCACAGCAGGATCCTCTATGACCCACCTCCCAGAATATTGGAAATAAAAGCAAAAATAAACAAATGGGACCTAATTAAACTTAAAAGCTTCTGCACATCAAAGGAAACTATTAGCAAGGTGAAAAGACAGCCTTCAGAATGGGAGAAAATAATAGCAAATGAAGCAACCGACAAACAACTAATCTCAAAAATATACAAGCAACTCCTACAGCTCAACTCCAGAAAAATAAACGACCCAATCAAAAAATGGAATTATTTTTGATGGGGTCATCCTTGAGACTAAGCTGTCTGAATATTAAGTCTTGAGGCAAATAGAAAAATGAATAGGTCCCACTTAGAGGTTAAATTGACTTTCTAGAAAAAGAACTGAGGGAAATCTAAATTTTCAAAACAATGTATGGAGAGAGCTTTTACAGGAAGAATACTAACTAGAAAATGGATGAGTCCATCCAATCCCATGTGACTGAAGCCAAACAATTTAAAGTTCTGTTAGAAGAATGAAGAACAACAAAAGATAGCATGGGAGAAAGTTATTGATGAAAATTCTCAAGGTTCAAAAGCAAAACTATTTTCATAAGAAGAAGAAGCAAGGAAAACAAGAATTCATGAAATGAACAAGCAAGCAAAAATAGTTAATATTCTAACACTTGTAGAAAATATTCTTCCTAAGAAAACAACTTCAGGTCATCTGAAATGGCTAAAATCGAATTTTACAAATTAAGTGAATCTTTCTGACTGCTTGTTAAGATGGCAGATACAGCAAGATAATCATCACTGGGAGCTGGACAAAATGTGAATCAGAAATTGGAGATCACCACCACTGTTCAGTCAAAAAAATGGCTTTGAACATAGTATGCCCCTGAGCTAACTGTTTTCCTATGAACTCTTAAAGAAGAAAATAACAAAACATACATTCAACCTGATGAAGAAGATAAAATGAAACACTGAAAGATGATATCAAAACTATATAGAAGAAGAATGTGTCTTGAGAATCAAAAGAAGCAAAGATTGAAAAGTAGCTTCAAAAACTTAAATTTTAAATAATGACTGGACCATAGCAAGGAAAGGAAAAGAACTATCACAGGTGGAGAAAAGACAGCTTAGAGATAGAGGAGAAATGTCCAGGGAGATGAAAACACTAGTCATGCCCTGAGACGCTGGATACCTATGGCAGTTAAGACAATGCTAGCAGAAGAGATACAAAGATTTCTATGCCCTTTGAAAAACAAAGGTCTGGTTAGTCAAAGCTGTCTTTTCCAGTAGTCATGTACGGATGTGAAAGTTGGGCCATAAAGAAGGCTGAGCACTGAAGAACTGATGTTTTCAAATTGTGGTGCTGGAGAAGACTCTCTAGGATCCCTTGGATCAAACCAGTCCCTTTGATGAAACCTTGATCAAACCAGTCAATCCTAAAGGGAATCAACTTTGAATATTCATTGGAAGGACTGATGCTGAAACTCCAATACTTTGGCCACTGGATGGGAAAAGCCAACTCATTGGAAAAGATTCTGAGGCTGGGAAAGTTTTAAGGCAAAGGGGGCAGCAGAGGATGATATGGTTACATAACCATCGACTCAATGAACATTAATCTGAGCAAACCCAAGAAAATGGTGAAGGATAGAGAAGTCTGGTGTGCTGCAGCCCAGGGGATCACAAAGAGTCAGACATGAGTTAGCGACTGAACAGCAGCGACAGTTCCTCCTCCAGATGGGTAAGATAGAGAGCATCTTACTGCTCACAACTTTGATCTTTCAGGACTGGCCTAACACACACTTTAATATGCCTCCTTTTGATGGAGAATAGGGTCCAACATCCTCAAAAGATACAATGGAATATTACTCAGTCATTAAACAGGATGAAATAATGTCATTAGCAGCAACATGGATGAACCTAGTGACTGTCATACTAAATTAAGTCAGACGGAAAAAAAAATATCATGTGATATTGCTTATATGTAGAGTCTAAAGAATTGATACAAATGAACTTCTTTATAAAGCAGGAACAGACTCACAGACTTACAGATTGAATTTATGGTTACCAGAGGTGTGGCAGGGGGAGATAGTAGGGCTTTGGGGAGTAACATGTACACACTGCTATATCTAAAATGGATAACCAAAAAAGACCTACTATATAGCACAAGGAATTCTGCTCAATATTGTGTAACAACCTCAATGGGGAAAAGAATTTGAAAAAGAATAGATACATGCATATGTATAATTGAATCACTTTGCTGTACATCTAAAACTAACACAACATTGTTAATCAACTATACTCCAGTATAAAATAAAACGTTAAAAAGAAAAATAAGGGGGAAAAAAAAGTAGAGCCCAGAGGAAAGGATACTAAAATGCTTTTGGAAATTTGCATTCATCTCTCCCACTTGAAATTGGAGCAGCTAGCCAGGTTTCTTTTCCTCTTGTTGGCATCTAAGTCATTCATGGGGACAGATAAAGAGGAGAATCTCCTGTTTTTCCTTCTCTTCCAGTAAACCCATGCAATTCCCCTGAAATTCCTTTCCACCCAGGGGAACTTCCAGATCACTCTATCCTCTGGTAGCATTGAAGAACATCTGTCCATCTGAAGGTGTCCTTGTCATCTTAGCTACCAGTTTCTGAAGAAAGGAGTGATTTCATCTTTAAGTGGAGTCTTCTTAGAAACATCTAGGGAAAGAAAGTTTCTACTTATTTCCTAGTCATTTTGAATCATTTTTTCAGCTTTACTGCTTTTGTTTAAGTGACTGAACATTTGTTCAAATTGAAACTCAATAGAATTAGAAATCTTAAGCTAGTAAGTATTTCTGCAACTGGAGATTATCTGTAGATTAAGATCTTATGAATAAATTATTTTCATTTTTATTATGCTTTTTAGGTATACAAGTATTATATTTTAGTTTGATTAATCAGTCCACCGTACTGTAAGCAATAGAAATTTTTCATAAGTAGTTCAGCCAGATACATTTGAAATGTATGACTATGTAAACAGAAATGTATGTATGACTGTATGTAAATGTATGTATGACTGTATGTCAGTGTATGTATGACTGTATGTAAATGTATGTATGACTGTATGTAAACAGAAATGAAGACTATTTCTGTTTGCCAAGAACTCTATTTACTATACTTATGAAAAGATGTAAAAATAGCTTGAAGTACACAGATAAACTGTCATTGATCTTAAAGAAGCAAATATCAGTTCTGTCCTCCCTTTAAGGATAGCTGGAGCAGAGGGCTGGGATGAAGCATACATATCTTTCATGTAGGTGTTAGACCTTCAAAAACTATCTATTAAAAAAAAAGATTTATGAATTTTAAGCTGCCTTTGCTTTTATTATCTCTGTCTAATTTCATGTGTATCAGAAAACAGTTTTTTACTTTACTAGGTCAACTATTCTGAACTACTGCTGCTGCTAATCCCTTCAGTCGTGTCCGACTCTGTGCGACCCCAGAGATGGCAGCTCACCAGGCCCCACCATCCCTGGGATTCTCCAGGCAAGAACACTGGAGTGGGTTGCCATTTCCTTCTCCAGTGCATGAAAGTGAAAAGTCAAAGTGAAGTCGCTCAGTCGTGTCCGACTCCTAGCGACCCCATGGACTGCAGCCCACCAGGCTCCTCTGTCCATGGGATTTTCCAGGCAAGAGTACTGGAGTGGGGTGCCATTGCCTTCTCCGATTCTGAACTACAGTACACTGCATTTCCCAGGTAGATTCATGAGCAAGACCAGTCTCTTTATTATGCGTTATGCACTCCCTAATCTTAAACTACAGCTGAGTGTGTTTAGTAGTTGACACTACTAGTCTGTTAGTAGTAGACTGCTAGGTATGATTTCAGTGGTAAATTAATTTTTTAAAAGAATTTTCAGTGGTAATAAGTATAAGAGCTAGAATTTAATGATGCTAGTACCAGATATCGGAGAAGGCAATGGCACCCCACTCCAGTACTCTTGCCTGGAAAATCCCATGGACGGAGGAGCCTGGTGGGCTGCAGTCCATGGGGTCGCTAAGAATCGGACACGACTGAGCGACTTCACTTTGACTTTTCACTTTCATGCATTGGAGAAGGAAATGGCAACCCACTCCAGTGTTCTTGCCTGGAAAATCCCAGGGACAGGAGAGCCTGGTGGGCTGCCGTCTATGGGGTCACACCGAGTTGGACACAACTGAAGCGACACAGCAGCAGCAGTACCAGATACTGTGTGCCAAACACCATACTAACCACCTTACATGTACTATTTTACCTAATTTTTCACAAGATCTAGAAAATAGACGCTCTTATTTTCTCTTTCTTAATCTTAAGAGGCAAAGATGTAAATTACTGACTAGCAAGTGAATAAACCATTGAGTTTCTCTCTCTTTTTCTTCTCTCTCTCTGCTTCTCTGTCTGTCTCTCTGTCTCTGTCTCTCTGACTCTAAAACTTAAGTTCCTGTTTATTGTGCTAAACCCACCCCAGTAACAGGGAAAAACACAGATTCACAGGACACAATGTCCTATGCATATGAAGTATGTGCTGTATATACACCCATCTTCCAAAGACCTCCACTTTCAATATAAATTTTTAATAGCACTTATGGCCTTTGGCCAAGCCATTTATAGTTCTTTGCCTGAGCTCCATTCTGATTCATGGCCATGCTTATTTATTAGAATGAGTGTAATCCTGCCTCATAAACCTGAATGATGCATTCTTCAATATGGAGCACCAGCTCGTCTAAACCTAGGAACTATATCTTCTAATAGAACTACCAAACCCCTCATTACCAGAAATATCTTCTTGTCTAAAGCCAATATTGATCAATTCTGGAAAATACTCAAGAAATCTGAAGAAAGATTCTACAGAAAAACAATGAGTCAATGCTGCGTCTCTGAAGGGCATCATAAATTTTAATGTGGTGTGTTTCAGTATTACATTCTTGCTTGATCCCATACCAAATAAGAAGTTCCAGATGAATTTCCAGGTGACATATAAGGAAAATTTCAGAAAACTTTCTATGGTACTTGTTTCTTCCTTCAGCATTATATGTTTAAAAAGCATATAATAGACAATATTGATTAAAATGGCATTTCATAGTATTGTTTTCATCATTGATCAATTATTTCTCTGAATGTGATTAGTTCTATTAATTTTTAATAGAGACGTGAGAAATCATCAGTGATGTCCATTCTTTTTCAGCTTGTTTTCCAGCATTCCAATTTTTCTTTGCCAAGAGCCAGCCACTAGCTGTCAAGTCTACAGCTTCATATCTCGTCACTTTCCCTAATGAAATTGATCCTGTCCTAGAAGCTGATGGATAATAAAATGTCCTAACTATGCCATTTTAAAAAAAGAGATGGTGAAAAAGAACTGGAATCTTAGCAAAACAGAATAATTTATTTGTGATAATTAAGAAGTGACTGGCACAAAACACCAGGAATTGAATACTGGAGTACAACACTTTGGAAATCCACAGAAACATCGGCTGTTCTGAAAAGGCCAAAATCCACTCTTACAAATCAAATGAATCTTTCTAGAAATCCTTGAGTGTGAGAAAGAGTAACGATTCATGTTAAAGTAACAAAATTAGCACTGTCATTGCTGCCTAGATTAATTCTTTCTTAAATGCATTGTTGTGTAAGATCCAGGAAACTGCCTGTCCAGACAGTATCCACATGCAGCCGTAGCCTGAGGCTAGATTCTGGGTACAATCATTTGTCCTCTTTCCCGATACTGGAGAGAGGCAGGATCTGAAATGAACAAGAAGTTGCCCAGCAGTACAGAGCCCAAGGAGGTGTATTCATCCAAACCTCCAGCTGGATGAATGCTGAAGGGCTGCTTACCTGCTGGAGGCCTGATTACCGCAGCCTGCCTCACGGGGGCTGCTGGAAGATCCCAGCTCTCTTTTCATTTCTCTCCTTCCTTTTATCTAACTCTTGCTGCTCATCCTCTAGGTAAAAAAAAAAAAAAAAAAAGTGCAAAATTAAGAAATATGGGGAAAATTACAAACATTCTAGAAATTTTATAAAGTTCCTTTCTTTTACTTTTTTTAAAATAATTTAATTGGAGTAGAGTTGATTTACAATGTGTTGGTTTTGGGTGTACAGCAAAGTGAATCAGTAAAATGTATACATATATTCATTCTTTTTTAGATTCTTATCCTATATGGATTGTCACAGAATATTGAGTAGAGTTCTCTGCACTATACATACAGCAGATCCTTGCTGGCTATCTGTCTTATACACAGTGGTGTTTTTATACTTGTTTTTAAATCCGCCACCAGCCATCATGTTGTCTGGTCTGCTGTGCCCTGGCTTACCTCACACCTCTTTGCATTCCAAGAGTGTGATTTCTCTGCTCTTTATTCCATAAATGATGATGCAAGGGCTTTCTCTACCTAATCACCGAGTTTCCATTCTCTCAAATCTAGCGCCAACTACACGTCTTCCTTGACTTATGAAGGGGTTATGTCCCAATAAACTCATGTAAGTCAAAAATATCAGCTGAACATGCATTTAATGCACCTATAAATTTCCTGTTTTAAAAATCATTGACTTACATTTAGAAAGGATGCTCAGTAACCTCTTTCATACCATTTTAAATGCTAGTACAGGTAGAGGCATTAAACACTCAGCTATCAGGGGACAATTCTCCAGGGTCTGGGGCGTGTCTGCATATCTTTCATGCAGAGGCACTGTCTGTCTTTTGTCTGGACTATCTTTTAAAGGGTATGTGTACAGCAAACAACCTTGGAAAAATTCTCCCTCCAGAAAAAAAGAGCAACCATGCTTGCTGTTTATTAAAATAGATGCTATCCATTAAAAGATATATTTTTGAAACTATGTATGGTAATGTATTTTACTAGATGTATTCTGATGATCACTTTGCAATATATACGATATCAAATAATTATGTTGTACAGCTGAAACTAACATGATGTTTATGTCAATTATACCTCAAAAAAAATCCTTTAGGAGATAGAGAAAAACTCTTTAGAAGAACCTTTGAAGCTCCACATGACCCCTGTACAGTGCAGGAATGAAAGAGTCACAAGGAGAGGGAGGGGATTTTTTCTGAGCCTGCATTTTACAAAGGCTTTGTAATTCACAAGCTGTATCTTTAAAGCACTTATATTATTAAAAAGGGGGAAAAAAGAAAGATATGATTCCCTTAGCCCCATGTTCCTCCCCTACAATGAAACCTACTGTAAGCACAGGTATCTGTTTGGTCCCCTCTGCATCATCCCTGTGGGACTTGGGCAGGGAACTGATACAAATACGCAGATGCTCAGCCACTGGCTATGTCAGTTCTAACCCAGGAGCCCCGTGTCTCTTACCAGCATCCCTGAAACTAGCAGGCTCACTTTCACAATTCTTGGCAACAGCACAGTGGCTGGCACACAGAGGTTGCTAAGTAAATGTTGGTTCCTCACATAGGTCGCCCACGTGGAAGCCTCATCAAGGTCTGTTTTTTCTAAGGCCCGCATGCTAGTAGGCCTTTCAATGAGATCCTTTGCTTCCTTCCTTCTCTGCAGGATGGCCTTTGGGTTCTTCTAGTTAAGAAAAGCTTCTGCTTCTTTGATCCCTAGAGTTTCCTCCACTCTTCAGGATCCTTGCCTTCCTATAACTTCGCAGGCTTCACCTATACAAGTCCTACCATTTTGTTTAGTATAATCCATATCTGATCCCTGAAGACTCTTTCTCCTGGTCTTCAGCTTCTCTGCCCTCCACGAGGCCTGTTTCTCAGCCCCCAGCTGCAAGGAGAACATTTCGTTTAGCTGTTCCACCAGAGTCCCTCTGTGCCATCTGAGATCTAGAGACAGTTCTCCCCAGGCCACAGTTTGCATTAAACGCTGCCCTCTTCCACTTTTTTCTTTCTTTGTTCTCTGTATGGTTTGTTTATTAGTATGTCTTTCCCATTAGCCCGTAAGCAATTTGGAGAGCAGGATATCATATTCCTTTTTACATATCCCTTAGGGATTAGTGCTTTTGCAAATAATAGACAGTCACTAATTAAACATGAATTTTAATTTTACATAGAGAGGTAGGGCAGGCGGATGAAGACATTAAGAACTGTTACCTTCACAAGGGAAAGAGGAGGGCCCTTTAGTCACAGGGGCCATTCCTCTCCTTCACCCGTCCCTCCTTGCCATCACTGTTGCTGTTTTGAACACCCTACTATTGCAGGAGCTACTTTGGTAAGAGTTGAAAAGATGGCTTTATGACCAAGCTGCTATTCTGAAGACAAACCAGAAGCAAGAGTCGAGTCACCAGATGAAGGGGACTTGGAGACCTGAGGGACATGGGAAGAAGTGCATTGGCCACTGTGAATAAGGAGTTGATCAGGATCATCTGGAAACTTCCAGTGAAGAGCTTTAAATCATAATATGCATGGGTGTGTGAACAGCAGGGCAAATTTTGGGGAAGGTTCTAGGGCCATGTTAAATTTCTACAGGATGTGGAGAAAGAGGGATGGAGTGGCTGCAGGAAAAAGAAGGCCTTACTTAACGTAGAGTTTAGAAAATGTCTCTAGGGGGTTGCTCTTGAGGAAGGCATAAAAATGAGCCTGGAGTGAATAAGAGGGTCTCTTAGTAACCCCAAGGGCCCTCCACTTTGCTCCTACCCTTTCCCCACTCTTTGCCTTCAGACCGCAAGTTTTGCCAGGCCCACCAGGTCCAAAACTGCTACTCTGCATTTTCTAAGAGAGTTTCAGTCGACAGCAGAGAAGAAATAAGGCCCCAAGAGAGAACAGCTGGCCCTTTCACTGCACCCCTTTCCACATGCAGGAGATGAAGACACAGGGTGTGCACAGCATCTTCATTTTATTTTCTGATGTGCCTGGCACAAATGCCAAAGACAGCTACAAGTAATTGCTCTCCAAGCTCCAGTGAACTAGAACATCTTCATTTAAGTCATGCATAGCCTGGAATTTTTTGTAAGAGAGAGAAAGATGACTTTATGTGGTGGTTGCTAGGCAGCTGGGCTCTCAGGGAGCTCAACACACATGCAGCTTTGCAGAATCTCCGCAGGAAGCCACTGTCCTCCTTAAAAAGCTCTCCTTATGCAGCCCTTGCAATCTTCTACTGCGTCCAAAAATGTAAGCTTCTCTGTTTGTTTTTAACTACCTACCCACCATTCCCATGCCCCATTAACCAGTGATAAACCAAGAGATGATTTGTGTTACCAAATCTGCCTCACTGAGGGCCTGAGGCAGAACTCCAAGGAAAGTACCACAAAGAATGAGATTTTTAAAGCTTTTCACTTGTTGTTTCACATGCACATGGAGAAATTTTGGGAAAAAAAAAAAAAGAAATATAAGAAATATTAGGCAATTAATAAAAAAAAATAATTCTACAACTCAGAACAATGGAAATTATGATAATATTTCTTTCTACAGAAATATATAACAAAATTGGGATCAGTGCATGCTCAGGATTTAACCCAATGCCTAAAAATTGTTATACATTTACACTTAATAAAGAATTTTAATGAGTGGGTGAGCATATTCCATTTTAAATATTGCATATGAGTATTTTCACAGTGTTAAAAATGTCAATGTTTAAAATTTCATCATATTATGTATTATTAAATCATTTGTCTATTTTTATCTAGCCTATTATCAAGTATTTAATTGTTTCCCATTTTTTAGCTAGATTAAACAATGCTGTTAGGAAATGCTTTTAAATAATGCTCATTTTTAAGATTTCTTTAAGATAGATTCCCAAAAGCATAGCTATTTGACCAAAAGGTATGAATTATATTAATTTTCTTAGTAGTTATTATGAAAGTGCTTACACTGGTAATACTTTACATTTCCATCATAGGTTATGGTAATATGTGCCTCACTACACTTAATCAGTAAATTGTCATTTTTGTTGACATTTTACTTTTTGAATTTAATTTGTTTCTGGAAATTAATACCTCATTTTGATTTTATATTAATTTTTTTTACATTTAGTGATCATTTACATTTATTCCTTTATGCATAGTGAATAAATAGTCTTTGATGATTTTTTTCCCTATTCAGGAGCTGCTGCTGCTGCTGCTAAATCACTTTAGTCATGTCTGTCTCTGTGCGACCCCATAGACAGCAGCCCACCAGGCTCCCCCGTCAATGGGATCCAGGCAAGAACACTGGAGTGGGTTGCCATTTCCTTCTCCAGTGCATGAAAGTGAAAAGTGAAAGTGAAGTCGCTCAGTCGTGTCCGACTCTTTGCAACCCCATGGACTGCAGCCTACCAGGCTCCTCCGTCCATGGGATTTTCCAGGCAAGAGTGGGGTGCCATTGAGAGGACTACAGAAAACATGAACACCAGGAAGCAGGAGTCTTGGGCCCACCTTCAAGTCTGTCTGTCACAACCAATTTAAATTGACTCTAAGACTTTAGTCTTACCTGGTTCAAGGGCGTAAAAAGTACTGAAATTTTTAAAGCTCAGAGGAAGGATTCTCTTAAGAGAGTTGTCAAGACACTTTGTGCTTCTCATCCCACCACCTCTGTGCAAGGGGAGGGACAGAAAATGCCTTCTCACATTTAGCTAAGTGAGAGTTCCCTGAATACCACTCAGAGTCTGATGGTGTCTCCTGAAGTTCAGGACACAGGTTATGAGAAGCTGAGCCTCGGAGATGGCTGATGAGGCAGAAGACAGGGGACGCTCCTCAGCTTGAGCACACTACCCACTACCTGACAGTGAAGTTCATCAGTCAGATGGGGGTCGCTGGAAGGTATCCAGACTCCTGCTCAAGATGTGCCCTTGGCGAGGTGGTGTCACTGGAGGAAGGGGCAGGCAGCCAGATGCTCAGGAGCTGATGGAAGAATTAGGAGTGGCTCACAGAGGAAACCCACTGTGCGTGTGAAGTACTTACCATCTGAGAGCCCCCCTGAAAGGAGGAATCCGCAGTAGAGACAGAGAATCAGCACACCAAGATGGCTGTGCCAGCCACCAAGACCTTTCCTGTGCCTCCTCTCTCCTGCATCTCTCTCTTCACCCCTGGGAGACGCAGAGCCTGCAGTAAATCAGAGTAGAGGAAGAGGATCCTTAACAGTCAGGAAGTCCGTGGCCTTCTTTGCTGCCAGTATTATAGCTTTCTGGCCCTAGCTGAGAGAGAAGATGCCATTTTCAATGAAATTTAACATTTTAATTTAACACTACATTGTATATTCAGTTCTCAGTCATGTCCGACTCTTTGCGACCCCATGAATCGCAGCACGCCAGGCCTCCCTGTCCATCACCAACTCCCAGAATTTACCCAAACTCATGTCCATCAAGTCGGTGATGCCATCCAGCCATCTCATCCTCTGTTGTCCCCTTCTCCTTCTGCCTCCAATCCCTCCCAGCATCAGGGTCTTTTCCAATGAGTCAGCTCTTCGCATGAGGTGGCCAAAGTACTGGAGTTTCAGCTTTAACATCAGTCCTTCCAAAGAAATCCCAGGGCTGATCTCCTTTAGGAATGGACTGGTTGGATCTCCTTGCAGTCCAATCACTGAAAAGAGAGTGTTCTTATTCAAGTAACTGCAAACTTTTAAAGCTTCTCATGTTTTCGTCTGAGTAATGAGAAAGAAATTGTCCACAAAGATAGGCATCAAGGGTCAACAGTGAGGAAGAGTAAACTTTCTATCTATACCCTTATCAAGCTGAATGCAGTCAAATATCTGACAGAAGAAGGACCCCAGTTATTTCTCTCCTCTGTTTTTTTTTTTTTTTTTTTTAAGCTCTTTGCTATTCTGATCTGTTTCTTTTTCTAGACTAACTTTAAAATTCTTGGAAAATTCCTAATTAGGATTTTTATTGCAATAGTCCTGTAACTTCAATTTGGAGAGAATTTACTTTTCTCCAAAATACATGTTACCATCTAGAATATGGTGCCTCTCCTTTTATACCGATTTTGCTTTTGGATCCCAATAACAGTGGTGCTAGTGGTAAAGAACCCCCCTACCAGTGCAGGAGACATAAGAGATATGGCTTCAGTCCCTGGGTTGGGACAATCCTCTGGAGGAGGGCATGGCAACCCACTCCAGTATTCTTGCCTGGAGAATCCTATGGACAGAGGAGCCTGGCTAGCTTACAGTTCATAGGGTTGCAAAGAGTCAGACACAACTAAAGCCACTTTGCACAGCACGAAATTTAATAATAGTCATCCTCATTGTATTCTACATAATTAGTGTTGGCTTTAATTCAATGAATTTTATGGTTTGTTTTAATTGATGTTTCTGTTGTTCCAGCTATGCAGGCAGTATTTTTTCTTTCATGTCTCAAAACTGGCAATTGAATTTTAAATTAAATGTAGGAATTTGTGTATTTAAATTGTAATCAACTATTCTATCAATTTTTTTATTCATCTTAAAAAAGCTTTAGTTGATTATCTTCCCATTTCATAGGTTTGTAGTTAAAACTATTCACAAAAATTACATGTATGCTTTCTTGTGTGCTAAGTCTTGTTTCTGCTTTGTGTTCTGCTGCACTGTCAAAAATACAAAGAATAAAAAAATTTATCAATGGTTATATACACCAGGTAAATCTGTTCTTTAATTGGAATGTTTTCTAATGTTTCAATCTTTAGAGTAATGTTGTCTGTTGTCTTTAAAAATATATCTATTGTGTGTTAAGGAATTAAAATGATATTCCCAGTTTTATAAAAATTAGGTCAAGAAAGGGTACTTAAACTCTATTGTTAAAGGTCTTCAGGTAAAGATATGTAAAGGCCTCCAGGGAAAGACATTTCAACTCCCCAAGTAGCAGCAGTTTATCAAGTTTATAAACTTTATATTATAAATTCAGTTTATATGCTTACGTTTTACATGAAATAAAGATATAAAACATTGCCAGCTCTTACCCATTTTTAAGGCCCGAATAGAACTAATAAACAGACCAATAGGACTCCTCATCACTACAATTATATATATATTCAATTTTCAAAATAGAAAACAATAGACTTTTTAAAATTCCATTATCATAATAATAGCAGCTAACATGTTAAGCATTTATGAACGTTTAGGAAAAAATGTCCCAGCAAGAGCCAATATATGTTAACTGAGAATAACACATCAAATTATGTTTCATAAAGTTATTCACTTCAGTTCAGTTGCTCAGTTGTGTCCAGCTCTTAGCAACCCCATGGAATGCAGTACACCAGGCTTCCCTGTCCATTACCAACTCCCAGAGCTTGCTCAAACTCATGTCCATCGAGTGGTGATACCATCCAAACATCTCATCCTCTGTCGTCCCCTTCTCCTCCTGCCTTCAATCTTTCCCAGTATCAGGGTCTTTTCCAAGGAGTCAATTCTTCACATCAGGTGGCCAAAATATTGGAGCTTCAGCTTCAGCATCAGTACTTCCAAGGAATAATCAGGACTGATTTCCTTCAGGATTGACTGGTTTGATCCCCTTGCAGTCCAAGGGACCCTCAAGAGTCTTCTCCAACACCACAGTTCAAAAGCATCAATTCTTTGATACTCAGTTTTCTTTATGGTCCAACTCTCAATCCATACAAGACTACTGGAAAAGCCATAGCTTTGACTAGACAGGCTTTTGTTGGCAAGGTAATGTCCTTGCTTTTTAATATGCTGTCTAGGTTTGTCATAGCTTTTCTTCCAAGGAGCAAGTGTCTTTTAATTTCATGGCTGCAGTCACCATCTGCAGTGACTTTGGAGCCCAAGAAAATAAAGTCTGTCACTATTTCCATTGTTTTCCCTTGTATTTGCCATGAAGTGGTGGGACCGGATGACATGATCTTCATTTTTTGAATGTTGAATTTTAAGCAGACTTTTTCACTCTCCTCTTTTACCTTCATCACGAGGCTTTTTAGTTCCTCTTTGTTTTCTGCCATAAGAGTGGTGTCATCTGCGTATCTGAGGTTATTGATATTTCTGCTGGAAGTCTTGATTCCAGCCTGTGCTTCATCCAGTCCAGCATTTTGCATAATGTACTCTGCATATAAGTTAAATAAACAGGGTGACAATATACAGCCTTGACGTACTCCTTTCCCAATTTAGAACCAGTCTGTTGTTCCATGTCCGGTTCTAACTGTTGTTTATTGACCTGCATACAAATTTCTCAGGAGGCAGGTAAAGAGGTCTGGTATTCCAATCTCTTTAAGAATTTTTGACAGTTTGTTGTGGTTCACACAGTCAAATACTTTAGCGTAGTCAATGAAACAGAGTTAGATGTTTTTCTGGAATTCTCCTGTTTTTTTCTAGGATCCGAGGGATGTTGGCAATTTGATCTCTGGTTCCAATGCCTTTTCTAAATCTGTCCTGAACATCTGAAGTTCTTGGTTCATGTACCATTAAAGCCTAGCTTGGGGAATGTTGAGCATTTGTTAGGTGAGATGAGTGCAATTGTGAGGTAATTTGAACATTCTTTGGCATTGATTTTCTTTAGGATTGGAGTGAAAATTGACCTTTACCAGTCTTGTGGCCACTGCTGAGTTTTCCAAAGTTGTTGGCATATTGAGTGCAGCATTTTCATAGCATCCATAGCATCCTTAGTGGAGAGTCCAGAGCCACTGATCTTCAGGTCAAAGCCCAAAGTCAGTCTGATTGTCGGCATTAATAAGGGCCTATGAAGTACAATCTCTCCTATCCTCTGAGGATTGAATGAACAAATTCTTCACTTTTAGTGGAGTATAAAACATACAGATTATCTCATTCAGGTCAATGTTTATTACAATACATCTTTTAAGATCTGAAATAGCTCTATTGGAATTCCATCACCTCCACTAGCTTTGTTTGTAATGATTCTTCATAAGGCCCACTTGACTTCTCACTCCAGGATATCTGTCTCTAGGTGAGTGATCACACCATCATGGTTATCTGGGTCATTAATATATTTTTTTGTTTAATTCTTCTGTGTATTCTTACCACCTCTTCTTAATATCTTCTGCTTCTGTTAGGTCCACACCTTGGAGAGTTCTGACTTCTCACGAGAGCAGGGTAGAAGGATGTGTGCTTATCTTCTCCTGTGAGAACTCAAAAATTGCAACTTGCTGCTGAAGAACCATTGACAAGAGAATGTTGGATACTAACAAAAAAACATAGCTCACTTCCAAGGGCAAAGGAGAAGCCCTAACAAGATGGTAAGAGGGGCAAAATTGCATTTAGAATCAAACCCCATACCCGCCAGAGATGCTCAGAGGACTCAAACAAAACCTTGTGCACACCAGGACCCAGAGATCCCACAAGAGACTGAGTCAGACTTTTGAGTATTTGAGTGTCTCCTGTGGAGGCATGGGTCAGCTGTGGCCTGCCGTGGGGCACAGGCTCTGGCTGCAGCAGACCTGGGAGGCACGGTATGTGACATAAATCCTCTTGGACAAGGTCACCATTAGCCCCACCATAGAGTCACTGAGCCAATGACCTACAAACTGGAGAACAATTACATCAAAAAAGTTCTTCCACTGTTTCAAAAGTTCTAGGGCCCACAACAGCTTCCCCAACCTGGAGATCTGGCAAGGGGACTATGAACCCCCAGAAAATTTGACTTTGAAAGCCAGTGAGATTTGATTATAGAACTTCCACAGGACTGGGGGAACAGACTCTTGGAGGGCACAAACAAAACCTTGTGTGCACCGGGACCCAGGAGAAAATAGCAATGACACCACAAGAGACTGAGTCAGACTTGCCTGTGAGTGTCCAGGGGTCTCTGGCAGAGGTGTGGGTCGACAGTGGCCTTCCATGGGGTCAGGGGCACTGAGTACAACAGTCCTGAGTGTGCTGGCATTAGTCCTTTAGAATGAGGTCACCATTACCTCCATTACCCCTACCATAGTTTGGCCAAACTACAGGAAGGGAACACAGCCCCACCCATCAACAGAGAATTGGATTAGAGTTTTACTGAGCATGTTCTTGCCACCAGAGCAAGACCCAGATTCCCCCACAGCCAGTCCCTCCCATTAGGAAGCTTTTACAAGTCTCTTATCCATATCCATCAGAAGGCAGACAGAATGAACACTACAATCACAGAAAACTAACCAAGCTGATCTCATGGATCACAGCCTTCTCTAATTCAATGAAACTATGAGCCATGCCATGTAGACGGATGGGTCATTGTGGAGATTTCTGACAAAACATGGCCCACTGGAGATCAGATCAGTTGCTCAATCGTGTCCGACTCTTTGTGACCCCATGAATCACAGCACGCCAGGCCTCCCTGTCCATCGCCAACTCCCAGAGTTCACTCAGACTCACGTCCATCGATTCAGTGATGCCATCCAGCCATCTCATCCTCTGTCTTCCCCTTCTCCTCTTGCCCCCAATCCCTCCCAGCATCAGAGTCTTTTCCAATGTGTCAACTCTTCGCATGAGGTGGCCAAAGTACTGAAGTTTCAGCTTTAGCATCATTCCTTCCAAAGAAATCCCAGGGCTGATCTCCTTCAGAATGGACTGGTTGGATCTCCTTGCAGTCCATGGGACTCTCAAGAGTCTTCTCCAACACCACAGTTGAAAAGCATCAATTCTTTGGCGCTCAGCCTTCTTCACAGTCCAACTCTCACATCCATACATGACCACAGGAAAAACCATAGCCTTGACTAGACGAACCTTTGTTGGCAAAGTAATGTCTCTGCTTTTGAATATGCTATCTAGATTGGTCATAACTTTCCTTCCAAGGAGTAAACATCTTTTAATTTCATGGCTGCAGTCACCAACTGCAGTGATTCTGGAGCCCAGAAAAATAAAGTCTGACACTGTTTCCATTGTTTCCCCATCTATTTCCCATGAAGTGATGGGGCTGGATGCCATGATCTTTGTTTTCTGAATGTTGAGCTTTAAGCCAACTTTTTCACTCTCCACTTTCACTTTCATCAAGAGGCTTTTTAGTTCCTCTTCACTTTCTGCCGTAAGGGTGGTGTCATCTGCATATCTGAGGTTATTGATATTTCTCCTGGCAATCTTGATTCCAGCTTGTGTTTCTTCCAGTCCAGCGTTTCTCATGATGTACTCTGCATATAAGTTAAATAAACAGGGTGACAATATACAGCCTTGACATACTCCGTTTCCTATTTGGAATCAGTCTGTTGTTCCATGTCCAGTTCTAATTGTTGCTGCCTGACCTGCATACAAATTTCTCAAGAGGCAGGTCTGGTGGTCTGGTATTCCCATCTCTTGAATAATTTTCCACAGTTTATTGTGATCCACACAGTCAAAGGCTTTGGCAGAGTCAATAAAGCAGAAATAGATGTTTTTCTGGAACTCTCTTGCTTTTTCCATGATCCAGCAGATGTTGGCAATTTGGTCTCTGGTTCCTCTGCCTTTTCTAAAACCAGCTTGAACATCAGGAAGTTCACTGTTCACATATTGCTGAAGCCTGGCTTAGAGAATTTTAAGCATTACTTTACTAGTGTGTGAGATGAGTGCAATTGTGTGGTAGTTTGAGCGTTCTTTGGCATTGCCTTTCTTTGGGATTGGAATGAAAACTGACCTTTTCCAGTCCTGTGGTCACTGCTGAGTTTTCCAAATTTGCTGGCATATTGAGTGCAGCACTTTCACAGCATCATCTTTCAGGATTTGGAATAGCTCAACTGGAATTCTATCACCTCCACTAGCTTTGTTCATAGTGATGCTTGCTAAGGCCCATTGACTTCACATTCCAGGATGTCTGGCTCTAGGTGAGTGATCACACCATCGTGATTATCTGGGTCATGAAGATCTTTTTTGTACAGTTCTTCTGTGTATTCTTGCCACCTCTTCTTAATATCTTCTGCTTCTGTTAGGTCCATACCATTTCTGTCCGTTATTGAGACCATCTTTGCATGAAATCTTCCTTTGGTATCTCTGATTTTCTTGAAGAGATCTCTAGTCTTTCCCATTCTGTTGCTTTCCTCTATTTCTTTGCATTGATCACTGAAGAAGGCTTTCTTATCTCTTCTTGCTATTCTTTGGAACTCTGCATTCAGATGTTTATATTGTTCCTTTTCTCCTTTGCTTTTCACTTCTCTTCTTTTCACAGCTATTCGTAAGGCCTCCCCAGACACCCATTTTGCTTTTTTGCATTTCTTTTCCATGGGGATGGTCTTGATCCCTGTTTCCTGTACAATGTCACGAACCTCATTCCATAGCTCCTCAGGCACTCTATCTATCAGATCTAGGCCCTTAAATCTATTTCTCACTTCCACTGTATAATCATAAGGGATTTGATTTAGATCATACCTGGATGGTCTAGTGGTTTTCCCTACTTTCTTCAATTTAAGTCTGAATTTGGCAATAAGGAGTTCATGCTCTGAGCCACAGTCAGCTCCTGGTCTTGTTTTTGCTGACTGTATAGAGCTTCTCCATCTTTGGCTGCAAAGAATATAATAAATCTGATTTCGGTGTTGACCATCTGGTGATGTCCATGTATAGAGTCTTATCTTGTGTTGTTGGTAGAGGGTGTTAGCTATGACCAGTGCATTTTGTTGGCAAAACTCTATTAGTCTTTGCCCTGCTTCATTCCGTATTCCAAGTCCAAATCTGCCTGTTAGTCCGGGTGTTTCTTGACTTCCTACTTTTGCATTCCAGGCCCACTGGAGAAGGGAATGGAAAAAATGCTTCAGTATTCTTGCCTTGAGAACCCCATAAAGTTATTAAATGAGAGATATACAGAGTGAACCTGGATTTCATTTATTTAGTCATGCCTCTCTAGATGGTTTAGGTAAGATGACAAGAAAACAGATTGTATTACAGATTTGCAGCTATTTTAAATTAGGGTCTAAATAGTGGTCTGTGCTCCTAGGAGGATTTATCAGAAGTTCTTAATCCTTCTTATAAAATGTTATTTTCTCAGTTATTCAAATGAAGGTATGGAGGGAGACATATCACACTGCAAAATGTCACAAAGCTGCAAAAAAAAATAAAAAAGAAGAAGAAGAAGAAAAGGAAGTCAAATGGGAAAAAGAAATCAACATTTTTAAAAGATCTTGATGGTTTGAAATATAGAAATCTCAACAAAGAATTTAAATCTTATAAAAATAAGTGAGTCTTATCACATAGTACGGGAGAATGAGGCAACTGGCTTGGCAGATGTTATATCAACATCATCAACAACAAACGTCCTCTAAAGGCCTTCTATATGAGACATGTGGTCAGTATAGAGTGGGCGGATGTGGTATCACAGGTTGGGTCCCAAGAAGCAGGCAGTAAAGTGGAGTTTAGGGGACAGGCTCTCTATCAGCAGCAACCTTAGCATCAACATCTGTGGAGAGCAGGACCAAGCAAAGGGAAAAGTCTAGCTGAGACAGGTCCATAACTGCCTTGACCAAACTAATGGGGGGCTTTAGAACTAGAATGGCTCTTCATCATAGTCTGGAGTTGGGCCAAGATGGCCGGCCTGGCCTTCATACGCCCACATGAATCCGTCACCGGATGTGGGCCGCCCAGGGGAAAGGCTGTGACCTTGGACGAGGCACTTCTCCACAGCTGAAGCAATCCCTGAAGGAGCTGACAGCTGAAGACTCTCTGCAGACAGCACTGCCAGCAGCTGGGTCAACAAATCCTTCAGGGAAGGGGTTTCTGGGCCACATATCACAGTATCCACCACAGTGGGAAACCCCAGTGTCTGCTCCAAGCCCATAGAAATGCTGGGGTGAATGTATTCTTTTAATGTTTTTAATACACGGTCAAGCATAAAATAGCAAGAAAGTGTGCCAAGAGTGAAGAGGGAACTGACAGGCAAAGCACAAGGACCACATATATGCCCAACGGGGATATGGTTTTAAGCACAGTGAGGAGGAAATGAAGGCTCTGGGCTCCACTCCCAGTCATCCACCAGAAACAAGAGCTACAAACTCCTGTCTGAAGCAGGTAGCCCAATTCCCTACTATTCTCAAGAGAGAAAAAACCTAAAATGAGACATTAATATAAAAATTGATCCAAAAGTCATTTGGTGGACAGAGCCTCCACAGAGGCACACCTGAAAACACCCATTGGCATCCCTGGCTCAGAGTACTTGTCGTCAGCTGTGTCAGAGCACATGCGCAGTGTGGATGATACAGGCAAGAACTATCAAATGCCAGAATCTACAAACTTGGAGCATCCTCAAAGTGACTTATGATAAAGATGTTTAAACAGAGAAATAGTTGCTGTTGTTGTTTAGTTGCTAAGTCGTGTTTGACTCTTGCCACCCCGTGGACTGTAACACACCATGCTCCTCCGTCCATGGGATTTGCCAGGCAAGAATACTCGAGTGGGTTGCTATTTCCTCCTCTAGCGGATCTTCCCCACCCAGGGATAGAGCCTATGCATTGGCAGGTGGATTCTTTACTTCTGAGCCACCAGGGAAGCCCCCAGAGAAATAGAGGAAGGGGCAAAAATCCAAAAAGCAAACTGAGCAAAATTAATTCTAGAAATTAAAAGTGACAACATTAAAAATTTTTAAAAACGTTCAATTGATGAGCCACTCAATGGCACAGTTAAAGAGAATAAGGACTAAATTAGAAAACTGATAGCAGAAATCACCTGAAATGCAGCCCAGAAAGATAAGAAATGGAAAATATGAAATTGTATATCAAATTCAAGGAAACTCATAAGATTCTGATAAACTTTTTTTCATTCATTAAATAATTGTTAAATACTTCCTGTGTAGCAGGTATTATGCTAGACATGGGAACACAACAGTGAATAAGAGAGAGTAACATTTACTTGTCTAATCCATAATACCTACCAATTAAGTGAATAAATTAAATGATAAAAAGTAAGAAGAGCTATATGGTTACCTAATCTTGGACATGAGGGAAAGTTTGACCCTTTACACTTATTTCTGATTAACCATATCTGGAATAATAGACTCTTTCTGGACACCAAAATTTAAAGTTGGATGTAGACAAATTATGGAGAGTCCAGGTTCAGGAGACAGAACATGTAAAGTAGCCTAGAACATATGTCATCTGGATGCTTGGGGCTAGTGCACTGGGACGACCCAGAGGGATGGTATGGGGAGGGAGGAGGGAGGAGGGTTCAGAATGGGGAACACATGTATACCTGTGGCGGATTCATTTTGATATTTGGCAAAACTAATACAATTATGTAAAGTTTAAAAATAAAATAAAATTAGGAAAAAAAAAAGAAATAAAAGATAATGTAATCACCTATGAATAAATACATACTTATGAAACAGTGTAAAAAAAAAAAGATATAATTGAAGCATTCTTTAGCCAGCGCAGAAGAGAATAAATAGATGCAAAACCCTCTAGTGCTTTCCAATCCTAAAGTATTATAATTCAGCTATAGGCTTTTGTGGCAGAAATTAGCTGTTTGTCTCATTCCTCCCTCTAGTTAGACAGCTAATCTATTATTTCTCAGCTTTCCTTCTAGCTGGTTGAGGTCACATGACTAAAGTCTAGCCCATAGCATGGAACACTGTATGCCATCTCTAAGCCTGGACCATAAACAACCTATGAATACATCTGCACTCTTTCACTATCGCTGGACTTGGTGCAGAATGCAGTGACCTTGCAAACTAGTGCTCATGGTAATAAAGCCACAGGATGGAGGGAGTGCTGATCCCTGAGTCACTACGTGAATGAAAGCTTCCACCAATTAGGCATGTTTATTTTGGACTTTATATGATTAACAAATATACGTTTATCCTATGTAAACAATCATTCATTTTGCTTTTACTTTTCTGATTAATAGTTAACACTATCTTAACTAATCCAGTTTTAAAAAATAGGCCTCTCCATCCAATTTTTGCTTCTAGTTCCTACTCAATTCAACTGATTCATTCTAATGGAATTCTATATCCCACAACTTTGTCTCCTAGGGAGGGACTCTCCTAGGTAGAAAGCTTTTATCCTACCTTGAATTATTTTTGTCACTGAGGTTAGTGTATCATCTTGTTATTGGTCCAACTTCTCTCAAGAAGAGGGCAATGCTTATTTATTCTTCTACAGAAATCAATTTAGACATCGACTCCTCACTCAAACTGAGTTACTTATCTACTGAGACTCTTCCATGGTCATGTTTATATCCCCTAAAGCCTATCACAGTGCTAGGCATATAGCAGGTACTTGATGGAATTATTAAACTAACAATGTGTGTGCACTCAGTCATGTCTGACTCATGACCTCATGGACTGTAGCCTGCCAGGCTTCTCTGTCCATAGGATTTTTCAGGCAAGAATACTGGAATAGGTTGCCATTTCCTTCTCCATGGGGATCTTTCCAACCCAGGGATCAAACCTGCTTCTATTGTGTCTTCAGCATTGGCAGGTGGATTCTTTACCACTAGCACCATCTGGGATGCCCCAAACTAACAATAGAGGAGAATAACAAATGTGAGGCAATGCCTCTAATCTCTGGTTCCTAATGAGAAAGCCAAAAAAAGACATGCAACAAAAAGAACACAGAGAACTATATATGCAAACTTATATAAAACCATTTCAGTGCAGGTTACACACATCTGTGCCCATGTTTATATATAGGAAAAAACAGATTGAGTTGAGATCAGTTATTTTTGTATGGAAAACCAGCAGCTTCTTTTTCTTTTTATGAGATCAAGGAAACCTGAATGTGTAGCTATTTTTAAAATACACACAGGGGTCCCCTTAGCAAATGGTCTCTGACTAAATTAGTAAATGAGTGATGGTAATGAGATGACTCTGGGAAAAGCACATGTCAACACTGTAGTGCTCTTGAGCACAAAACACATGAAAACCTGATCTTCTATTGCACAGGCACATCTGTCCAGCTCAAGGCCACATTTCTAATAGGTCCTTGAATTTTATGAGCAGAAGTAAATATTTAGGCAATGTGCAAGGGCAGTGCATTCTTTGCTTTCTCTTGCATCTGTAGTAGAATCAGAAATAAGAGAATTAGAAGATACCATATTCCTTGTTATTTTGAAAGACAAAATGTAAAAGACAGTTCTTGCTAAATTAAAAATATCCTAACTAATGTGCACCCCAGTCAGTGCTCTGACAACCTGGCCTTACTCCTCCTTGGACCCCTTCTCTTCTCCTCTTTTAAACATCACACAGCTAGTGCACTGGGATGACCCAGAGGGATGGTATGGGGAGGGAGGAGGGTTCAGGATGGGGAACACATGTATACCTGTGGCGGATTCATTTTGATGTTTGGCAAAACTAATACAATTATGTAAAGTTTTAAAATAAAATAAAATTAAAAAGAAAAAAAATATAGTTGCTAACAAACAAACAAACAAACAAAAATCACACAGTGTAGTGTAGGAAGGTAGGAAGCGATACCCTTCCACACCTGCCTTCTTCTTACATAAACATTGTGAGGCCAGGAATCATTGTTTACCACCTGGGACCTGGACCAATCTGAGGATTTAGTCAGTGTTTAATCAACCCTGAATATTCATTGAAAAGACTGATGCTGAAGCTGAAGCTCCAATATTTTGGCCACCTGATGAGAAGAGCCAACTCATTGGAAAAGACCCTGATGCTGGCAAAGATTGAGGGCAGGAGGAGAAGGGGGTGACAGAGGATGAGATGGTTGGATGACATCAGCGACTTAAAAGACATGAGTTTGAGCAAACTCCGTGATATGGTGAATGATGGAGAAGCCCAGCAAGCTGCAATCCATGGGGTTGCAGAGCTGGACATGACTGAGTGACTGAACAACAACAACAAATTAAATGTTTGTCAAATAATCTTGGATTTTCCTAAAATGTATCAAAATAAGTATGATGAAGTCTCTCTTGGTTGTGAGTATACTTGGAAGAACAGAACATAAATGTAATTGATAGCCACACATCCTCTTTTCTAACTAAAATTGTTAATTCCACAGCAACAGAACCATTGTCTTATTCATGGTAGTGTCGCCAGCATGCAGTCAATAACCATTTATTGAGTAAGTGCATGACCTCTTTCATGTAATCTTTTGAGAAAATTTTATTTAATAAAGTAACCTTATCCAACCTTATGGATCCTTGGTACATCACTTCCCCAACTTCCTTTGTTTGCTCACAGTTTGACCAGTGGCTTCTGCAATGTTTTTGCTTTTTATTGATGCTGTAACAATTACCGCAAATTTAGCAGCTTAAAAAAGCACCCACATATTATCGTACAGCTCCATTGGTCAGAAGTCCAGGTAAGCTCAGAGCCTCTGCTCTATGTTTCAGGCTGGGCTCTTGTCTGATGCTCTGGGGAAGTATCCACATCCAGGCTCTTCAGGAGGTTGGCAGAATTTAGTGCCATGTGGTGGTAAGACTAGGTTGTCTTTTCCTTGTTGGCTATTGACCAAGGGTCACCCTCAGCTTCAAAAGCCCACATTCCCTGGCTCATGACCCCCTTCATCTAGAAGGGGTCTAGATGGGGACCTGAGTCCTGTTCATATTTTTAGTACCTTTGGTCTCCCCTTCTGCCACACATCTGCTTCTTTTTTCTCATATCTGCCTTCCACTTCTGTTTTCAAGGGTTCATATGGCTTATTTAGATGACCCAGAATAATTTCCCTGTCTAAGTCTGTTTGGCCTGCTATAACAGAACCCCCATAGGCCGGGCGGCTTGAATGACAAACATGTACTTCTCACATTTCTGGAGGCTAGGAAGTTCTAGATCAAGACACTGAGAGATTCTGTATCTGGGGAGGACCTGCTTCCTTGTTCATAGACAGCAGTCTTCTCACTGGGTCTTCTCACAGCACAAAGGATGAGAAAGCTCTCTAGGGACCCTTTCCTTACAATACTAATCCTATTCATGAGGGTTTCATGCTTATGACCTAATTACTTCCCAAAGGCCTACCTTGTAATATAATCACATTGGGCATTAGGATTTCAACATATAAATTTTGGGGGACACACATACTCAGTTCATAATATACTTCCTATTTTAAGATCAACTGATTAGGAATCTTAATTCCATCTGCAGAATCTCTTCACAGCAGTACTGAGATTTCTATTTGATTGATTAGGGAATGAGAATTTGGGGGAATTTAGACCTCTACCACCAGAGAAAGCAATGGCACCCCACTCTAGTACTCTTGCCTGGAAAACGCCATGGGTGGAGAAGCCTAGTAGGCTGAAGTCCATGGGGTCACTAAGAGTCGGACATGACTGAGTGACTTCACTTTCACTTTTCACTTTCATGCATTGGAGAAGGAAATGGCAACCCACTCCAGTGTTTTTGCCTGGAGAATCCCAGGGACAGGGGAGCCTGGTGGGCTGCCGTCTATGGGGTCGCACAGAGTCGGACATGACTGAAGCAACTTAGCAGCAGCAGCAGCAGACCTCTACCACATTCAGAGTGTGTGAACAAAAGAGTATGCCCCAAATGTAAGTTGTCTTTATGTCACCACATCTCATTTCATAAATGACACCTCATTGATTCTGCCATATTCTGTTTTTTAGAAGTAAGTCAGTAAGCCCATCTTGCTCAGGGAAGGGGAATATGCAGTCTTGAATACTAGTCAGCAAGAATCATTGGGGACCATATCAGAGGTTGCCTAACACAGAAAAGTAATTACATTGTATTGTATGACTCAGCTTTCAAAAGCATTTCTATAAACAGACAATGAGGTAAGTAAAATTTTCTTAACCTTATACTGAGAGGAAAAGGTGATAGAATAGACATATGTATTTGATGGGAGAAGAGGAAAGAAAGAAAACTAAATTCTCATAGTCAAGTGTGAAGAATCAACATGAAATATTCAAAAATTGGAAATCAAGAAGTAGAAATGTACCTGTTATTTAGAGACACGAAAGTGAACGGATAATAACCAGGTAGATGAGGTTAAGTGCTTTGGGAAGGGTGGATGTGAGTGTGCAGGGGCTGCTCATGGATGATGGCTGTTATACATGTTTCAATGTCATTCTCCCAAATCACCTCCCCACCCGTCCCTCTCCCAGAGTCCAAAAGACTGTTCTATACATCTGTGTCTCTTTTGCTGTCTCATATACAGGGTTATCATTACCATCTTTCTAAATTTCATATATATGCATTAGTATACTGTATTGGTGTTTTTCTTTCTGGCTTACTTCACTCTGTATAATAGGCTCTAGTTTCATCCACCTCATTAGAACTGATTCAAATGTATTCTTTTTACTGACTGAGTAATACTCCATTGTGTATATGTACCACAGCTTTCTTATCCATTCATCTGCTGATAGACATCTAGGTTGCTTCTATGTCCTGGCTATTATAAACAGTGCTGCGATGAACATTGGGGTACACGTGTCTCTTTCAATTCTGGTTTCCTCAGTGTGTATGCCCAGCAGTGGGAGTGCTGGGTCATATGGCAGTTCTATTTCCAGTTTTTTAAGGAATCTCCACACTGTTCCCCATAGTGGCTGTACTAGTTTGCATTTCCACCAACAGTGTAAGAGGGTTCCCTTTTCTCCACATCCTCTCCAGCATTTATTGCTTGTAGACTTTTGGATCACAGCCATGCTTGGAGCTGGTGCACTGGGATGACCCAGAGGGATGGTATGGGGAGGGAGGTGGGAGGGGGGATCAGGATTGGGAACATGCGTACACCCGTGGTGGATTCATGTTGATGTATGGCAAAACCAATACAATATTGTAAAGTAATGAGCCTCTAATTAAAATAAATAAATTTAAATTAACAAAATGAAAAAAAGAAACCTTCTAGACTTCTTTGACTCTTCAAACCAGGTGTGTGTATAACTTTGATTAAAAGAATGGGGGTGGAGGGACAACAGAAGAGGAACAAACAGAGTTTTCCCATAGAAAATTGAGTATTTGCATCTGGTGAAAACTTTGTAATGTGTCTCTAGCTGAGATGAAAAAATTTTGGCCCAAGAAATACTAAACAGGATGCAGACAATGAAAGAAACTGTCCAACTCAGTGGAACGACAGTTGTCTGTCAGCTGCATATAAGCCAGCCTGACTCACCCTAGAGTTGGATGACAGTGGCCAAAATTTCAAGCCCAGAATCTGCCCCTCTTTATAGCCACCCTGATTTTCTAGTCTGGCTCAGCTGTTACCTGCAGCTTGGTTTTATTTCTAGATATCAGCCCAGCTTCTAGTATCTGGAATTATGTTTCATGTTAATTTTACAGCTTTTGCTTATTTGAGAGACCCAAGTCTGTTTCAAAGCCAAGGATTTTCCATGGCTGTTCTTTTGCAGGACTGTGCTATGGCTGGGTCATTCTCTGGCTGCCCCCTTCTTGTTATCTATGTCTTCTTCAAATGGGTATCCTCAGAGGCCTTTCCTGACCACTCAAACCAAAGGCACACTCTTCCACGGCCCCCATCACTGTTTTTTCACCTCAGTTTGTTTTATTCATAGTATTTGTCAGGATGTGAAATCACTCTGCTCATTTATTTTGTCTTCTTTGTTTTATTCACCATAGTAACTCTGAAGCCTACAAGTATCTGGCATTTATTAGCTACCCAATAAATAATTGTTGAGTGGAAAAATGGATTGGGTAGTGTATGAGTTAGTTTTTACTGCAATAATGCTAAATAACAAATCTTCCTTAAAACTCGATGTCTGAAAAATCACAAGCATTCCTTTCTTGACCATGAATCTATGGGTCAGCTTGACTTCAGCTGATCTCAGCGAGCTTGCCTGGGCTTGGCTCCAGGCTGTGGGTTGTGTTCAGTTCTGCACCGTGTGTTTCTTCATTCTCTTTGGGCTAGAGACTGCCTGGGGCATGTTCTTTCCAGTAAATCACTGGAAAATAAGAAGGCAGGCAAAATCATGTCATGCTTCCTGAAGCCTTGGCTGTGATTGGCACACCGTTCCTTCTGTGCACTTTCCACAGGTCATAGAAAGTCACAAGACCAAGACCAACATCAAAGAGGTGGGAAAGTATTAATGTATTCTGCCCACTATTATTCAGGATTATGATGCATAACTCAAAACATATACCCAGAGAGAAATATCCATATCATTGCTGCTAATTAAATATTGAGTGTGCCATAAGATATTAAACTATATAAAGAATTTTATCTTATCCAACCAGTTCCTTTTGCACTTGAGGAAACAGATCCAAAGAAATGAGAGTGAAAGAACACTGCCAAGTTACATGGTAAAAAGGATGGATGTATAATCCTATTAAAGGGGAGAGAAGAATTAGGATCAATAATTCAATCTGAAATGAATGAATGAATGCAAGAATGAACGGGACTGACAGAAAAAAGGCAGCAGAGAGAGAAACTGAAGACATAAGAGAAAAAGCAAGGTCTTGGAGAAGGCAGGGAATGGAGGCATTTGTGGAAGGTGGGCCTTGGAAAGGAAGGGTTCTGATGGAAGGGAGCATAGAATGGTAGGTGTGTGGACATATTTCTGGTTTGTAATGAAGGAATCGTAAGAGCTGGAAGAGTTCAGGTCTGTGAGAAAGAGTGCAGCACTTGACTGGTGTACTCTATCTACCATGATGTGCCTGGCAGTAACACATTCAGATACAATGTGACCTCAGAGTTCCCAATCAGCTAGCTGCCTCACTTAATAGCGCTGCACAAGGAGTGGCTTCTGTTGAGCACCAAAAGTCAGTGAGTAACAGCATCATTGCACTGGATGACCACCTGTCTTCTCCAGGAAACAAGTGTGAGAGTCATTTGCTGAAAGCAAAAGAAGCAAGAGTGGTATAGGTAGCTTGTAGTAAATGATAAGGATTTGGAATAATATCTAAGGGAAATGGGGGAAAGTAGCCAAAAATACCTTAAGAGCTGACCACCAACAGAGGGCTGGCTTCCCTCAGATTAGACCATGGATGGCAGCAGCATCCATCTACATGGCTGTATGATTGCCTCTGGCACTCCTTCCTTCAGCCATTTATGGAATGCTTCCTGAAGGCCATAAAAAAAGTTCCTAGTTCCAAGCAGATGATGGTTTAATCAATACATTGCAAAACGTTTTAATAACGAGAGAAAGGACTCTGTTATAATTCAGAACTTAAAGCAAAAAACTGAAGCATGGATTCATGCAAATGCAACCTTTCCATCTCATCTGCCTGTATCAAATATCACTGCCATTTAATTTTCTAATAAATTACACACATTGACAGTGTTTAAATGCAAAGTTTAATGAAGTCAATAAAATATGGGCATAAATCAGTAGAATGTAAATTCCATTCCTGTCCTTTACTACCTAATTGAGAGATAAATGTCATTTACCTTGAGATAATATTTTCACAAAAGCACTTAGAGGAGCTTCAGCTCTGATATTTCACAAGGATCACTACTGACCACTATTATTTATGATGACACTAAATTAAAAACACATATGTGGATAGAAACATCCCTATCATTGGTGCTGATTAAATATTAAGTGTGACTGTGACAGAATGATAAAACTGTAAAGAACTTTGCTTCAGCCCAACTGTGTCATATATAGATGATTTTTTAAAAGGCATGAGGAAATGAAATAAATTATTTTTTCAGGAGGCACATAGCAAATTAATTGCAAAATAGAAATAAGTCCCAAATCTCCTGATTCCCACTCTAGGGTCATTCCACTGTAGCAGCAGACTGCTTCCCATCCTCAGCAGTCTCATCATGCAGGGGCCTCAGTTGCCAGGACAAAGAAAGAAAAGAAAAGTATCAAAGGGCTAGGTGTACACACCATCATCACTCTCTGTCCTTTAGGTGCTCAGAGGAGCAGCCCCCATCACCCACAAATTGACAGGCACACAACCTATCGGGAAAAGTGCACCATCAATGCCAAACACACCTGGGGGCCCACGGAAGCAGAGTATCAGCCACTCAAAGATGCTTTCTGCAAGCAGAATGCATACCAGCTAAAAACTTGAATGAGCATGGTCATTGTGAGGGAGCACAGAGCACAAAGTGTCATTTGCTTTATTTTGGAAACTTCATGAAGTCACTATGCTTACTCAGCCACAGGACGGCCAGCGTGTCTACTGTTCACCCTCATTTTCACTAACCTACCCTGGATGCAAACTAATTAAGGGAGATAATGGGCTCTTTAACTATGTGATTTCCACCCTCTGTAAATCTCCTTTCTTAGTCAGCTCCTGCAGCTAGACTAAAATGTCACAGATTGAGTTGCTTGGAGACAACATAAATTTATTTCTCCCAGTTCTGGAGACCAGGAAGGCCAGGATCACAGTGCGAGCTGACTTGTTCTTTGGTTCACTTTCTGCTGCATAGCTAGCACCCTCTGGCTGTGTCTTCACAGAATAAAAGGGAAGTAAGCAAGGTCTCTGAGGGCTCTTTTCAGTTCAGTTCAGTTAAGTTCAGTTACTCAGTCGTGTCCGACTCTCTGCGACCCCATGAATCGCAGCATGCCAGGCCTCCCTGTCCATCACCAACTCCCAGAGTTCACCCAGACTCATGTCCATTGAGTCAGTGATGCCATCCAGCCATCTCATCCTCTGTCTTCCCCTTCTCCTCCTGCCCCCAAATCCCTCCCACCATCGGAGTCTTTTCCAATGAGTCAACTCTTCGCATGAGGTGGCCAAAGTACTGGAGTTTCAGCTTTAGCATCAGTCCTTCCAAAGAAATCCCAGGGCTGATCTCCTTCAGAATGGACTGGTTGGATCTCCTTGCAGTCCAAGGGACTCTCAAGAGTCTTCTCCAACACCACAGCTCAAAAGCATCAATTCTTTGGCGCTCAGCTTTCTTCACAGTCCAACTCTCACATCCATACATGACCACTGGAAAAACCATAGCCTTGACTAGACAGACCTTTGTTGGCAAAGTAATGTCTCTGCTTTTGAATATGCTATCTAGGATGGTCATAACTTTCCTTCCAAAGAGTAAGCATCTTTTAGTTTCATGGCTGCAGTCACCATTTGCAGTGATTTTGGAGCCCCAAAAAATAAAGTCTGACACTGTTTCCACTGTTTCCCCATCTATTTGCCATGAAGTGATGGGACCAGATGCCATGAAGTGATGGGACCAGATGCCATGAAGTATGGGACCAGATGCCATGATCTTCGTTTTCTGAATGTTGAGCTTTAAGCCAATTTTTTCACTCTCCTCTTTCACTTTCATCAAGAGGCTTTTTAGTTCCTCTTCACTTTCTGCCTTAAGGGTGGTGTCATCTGCATATCTGAGGTTATTGATATTTCTCCCAGCAATCTTGATTCCAGCTTGTGCTTCTTCCAGCCCAGCATTTCTCATGATGTACTCTGCATAGAAGTTAAATAAGCAGGGTGACAATATACAGCCCTAACGTACTCTTTTTCCTATTTGGAACTAGTCTGTTGTTCCATGTCCAGTTCTAACTATTCCTTCGTGACCTGCATACAAATTTCTCAAGAGGCAGGTCAGGTGATCTGGTATTCCTATCTCTTTCAGATTTTCCTTAGTTTATTGTGATCCACACAGTCAAAGGCTTTGGCATAGTCAATAAAGCAGAAATAGATGTTTTTCTGGAACTCTCTTGCTTTTTCCATGATCCAGCAGATGTTGGCAATTTGATCTCTGGTTCCTCTGCCTTTTCTAAAACCAGCTTGAACATCAGGAAGTTCACGGTTCACATATTGCTGAAGCCTGGCTTGGAGAATTTTGAGCATTACTTTACTAGCATGTGAGACGAGTGCAATTGTGTGGCAGTTTAAGCATTCTTTGGCATTGCCTATCTTTGGGGTTGGAATGAAAACTGATCTTTTCCAGTGCTGTGGCCACTGCTGAGTTTTCCAAATTTGCTGGCATATTGAGTGCAGAACTTTCACAGCATCATCTTTCAGGATTTGAAATAACTCAACTGGAATTCCATCACCTCCACTAGCTTTGTTCGTAATGATGCTTTCTAAGGCCCACTTGACTTCACATTCCAGAATGTCTGGCTCTAGGTCAGTGATCACACCATGAGATTATCTGGGTCATGAAGATCTTTTTGGTACAGTTCTTCTGTGTATTCTTGCCACCTCTTCTTAATATCTTCTGCTTCTGTTAGGTCCATACCATTTCTGTCCTTTATTGAGCCCATCTTTGCATGAAATCTTCCCTTGGTATCTCTAATTTTCTTGAAGAGATCTCTAGTATTTCCCATTTTGTTGTTTTCCTCTATTTCTTTGCATTGATCGCTGAAGAAGGCTTTCTTATCTCTTCTTGCTATTCTTTGGAACTCTGCATTCAAATGTTTATATTGTTCCTTTTCTCCTTTGCTTTTTGCTTCTCTTCTTTTCACAGCTATTTGTAAGGCCTCCCCAGACAGCCATTTTGCTTTTTTGCATTTCTTTTCCATGGGGATCGTCTTGATCTCTGTCTCCTACACAATGTCACGAACCTCCATCCATAGTTCATCAGGCAATCTTTCTATCAGATCTAGGCCCTTAAATCTATTTATCACTTCCACTGTATAATCATAAGGGATTTGATTTAGGTCATACCTGAATGGTCTAGTGGTTTTCCCTATTTTCTTCAATTTCAGTATGAATTTGGCAATAAGGAGCTCATGATCTGAGCCACAGTCAGCTCCTGGTTTTGTTTTTGTTGACTGTATAGAGCTTCTCCATCTTTGGCTGCAAAGAATATAATCAATCTGATTTTGGTGTTGACCATCTGGTGATGTCCATGTGTAGAGTCTTCTCTTGTGTTGTTGGAAGAGGGTGTTTGTTATGGCCAGTGCATTTTCTTGGCAAAACTCTATTAGTCTTTGCCCTGCTTCATTCCATATTCCAAGGCCAAATTTGCCTGTTACTCCAGGTGTTTCTTGACTTCCTACTTTTGCATTCCAGATCCCTATAATGAAAAGGACATCTTTTTTGGGTGTTAGTTCTAAAAGGTCTTGTAGGTCTTCATAGAACCATTCAACTTCAGCTTCTTCAGCATTACTGGTTGCAGCATAGACTTGGATTACTGTGATACTGAATGGTTTGCCTTGGAAATGAACAGAGATCATTCTGTCGTTTCTGAGATTGCATCCAAGTACTGCATTTTGAACTCTTCTGTTGACCATGATGGCTACTCCATTTCTTCTGAGGGATTCCTGCCTGCAATAGTAGATATAATGGTCATCTGAGTTAAATTCACCATTCCAGTTCATTTTAGTTCTCTGATTCCTAGAATCTTGACATTCACTCTTGCCATCTCTTGTTTGACCACTTCCACTTTGCCTTGATTCATGGACCTGACATTCCAGGTTCCTATGCAATATTGCTCTTTACAGCATCAGACCTTGCTTCTATCACCAGTCACATCCACAACTGGGTATTGCTTTTGCTTTTGCTCCATCCCTTCATTCTTTCTGGAGTTATTTCTCCACTGATCTCCAGTAGCATATTGGGCACCTACCGACCTGGGGAGTTCCTCTTTCAGTATCCTATCATTTTGCCTTTTCATACTGTTCATGGGGTTCTCAAGGCAATAATACTGAAGTGGTTTGCCATTTCCTTCTCCAATGGACCACATTCTGTCAGACCTCTCCACCAAGACCCACCTGTCTTGGGTGGCCCCATGGGCACGGCTTAGTTTCATTTAGTTAGACAAGGCTGTGGTCCTAGTGTGATTAGATTGACTAGTTTTCTGTGAGTATGGTTTCAGTGTGTCTGCCCTCTGATGCCCTCTTGCAACACCTACCGTCTTACTTGGGTTTCTCTTACCTTGGACGTGGGGTATCTCTTCATGGCTGCTCCAGCAAAGCACAGCCATTGCTCCTTACCTTGGACGAGGGGTATCTCCTCACCGCTGCCCCTTCTGACCTTGAATGTGGAATAGTTCCTCTAGGCCCTCCTGCGCCCACGCAGCCACCGCTCCTTGGAGGTGGGGTTGCTCCTCCCAGCCAGGGGCCCTGGCCTCAGGCATGGGGTAGGTCCTCCAGGCCGCTGACCCTGGCCTCGGGCATAGGGTAGGTCCTCCTGGCTGCCGCCTCTGGCCTTGGACGCCGGGTAGCTCCTCTTGGCCGCCGCCCCAACCTCGGACGCAGGGTAGCTCCTCTTGGCTGCTGCCCCTGATCTCGGATGTGGGGTAGCTCCTCCCAGCCACAGCCCCTGACCTCGGACGTGGGTAGCTCCTCTTGGCTGTTCCTGCGCTGTCGCAGCCTGGCATTCTCGGCGGCTGCCCCTGACCTCAGACGGGGGTAAGTCCTCTTGGCTGCCTCCCCTCAGGCGTGGGGTTCTCCCGGCTTCTGCCCCTGACCTCAGACATGGGGTAGCTCCTCTCGGCCACGCTAAATGCACTGGTCTCTTCTACAAAAGCACTAATTGCATTCATGAGGATCCCAGCCTCATGACCCAGCTGCTTCCCAAAGACACATTGGGCATTATGACTTCAACATAGGCTTTTTGAAAGGACACACATTCAAACCATCACATCTCCCCAGAGACACAGTTCATAGTATTAAAATATCTTTTGACATTTCATTCTGCCTTATCCCCTGATTTCTTCTCCACATAGCTAGTATTTCCTGTCACAGTTTTTAGGGTGTTACAGGGAGCAGTATCTCCAGCATTTCAGACTAGTATGTAGAAAAGTCTTACTGATTTTGAATAGGGTCAAGCCATCCAGAGGGTATTGTTTTGTATTCATTTCATTCTAATAAGGGCATAGAAAACCCAGCGTGTGAATTAAGAGCTCTGAAAAGTAGGTTATAAAAGAAGTGACAGAAAATTCTAAATGCTTGGTTTGCGAAGAACACACAAAAAGACTTTATAGATTTCTTTTTAATTATAAAAGAATAGTCTTTTGTTTTGTTACTAAAATTGTTAATTACAAAACAGAAGTAGAGTCACAGATCCAGAAGATAAGTTTAAGGTTTCCAGGGGATAAGCGGGGGTAGGATAAAATGGGAAATCAAGACTGACATACACAGACTACCATATATAAAATGAGTCCCTTGGACTGCAAGGAGATCCAACCAGTCCATCCTAAAGGAGATCAGTCCTGGATGTTTATTGGAAAGACTGATGCTGAAGCTGAAACTCCAGTACTTTGGCCACCTCGTGCGAAGAGTTGACTCATTGGAAAAGACCCTGATGTTGGGAGGGATTGGGGGCAGGAGGAAAAGGGGATGACAGAGGATGAGATGGCTGGATGGCATCACCGACTCAATGGACATGAGTCTGAGTGAACTCTGGGAGTTTGTGATGGACAGGGAGGCCTGGCGTGCTGCGATTCATGGGGTCACAAAGAGTCGGACACGACTGAGAAACTGAACTGACTGAACCTTTACTTATAGTGCAGGCAGCTCAATACTCTGTAATGGCATGTATGGGGAGAGAATGTAAAAAAGATAGATATATGTGTAAGTTTGACTGATTTTGTACACCTAAGACTAACACAACATGTAAATCAGCTACACTGAAATAATTTTTTAAGTGAATAAATAAGTAAACATTATTTTCATTTCAGTTCAGTTGCTCAGTCATGTCCAACTCTTTTTGACCCCATGGACTGCAGCACACCAGGCTTCCCTGTCCATCAGCAACTCCCGGAGTTTACTCAACCTCATGTCCATTGACTCAACGAAGCCATCCAACCATCTCATCCTCTGTCGTCCCCTCCTCCTCCTGCCTTCAATCTTTCCCAGCATCAGGGTCTTTTCAAATGAGTCAGCTCTTCGCGTCAGGTGGCCAAAGTACAGGAGCTTCAGCTTCAGCATCAGTCCTTCCAATGAATATTCAGGACTGATTTTCTTTAGGATGGACTGTTTGGATCTCCTTGCAGTCCAAGGTACTCTCAAGAGTCTTCTCCAACACCACAGTTCAACAGCATCAATTCTTCGGTGCTCAGCTTTCTTTATAGTCCAACTCTGACATCCATACATGACTACTCAAAAAACCATAGCCTTGACTAGACAGACCTTTGTTAGCAAAGTAATGTCTCTGCTTTTTAATATGCTGTCTAGGTTGGTCATAGCTTTTCTTCCAAGTAGCAAGCATCTTTTAACTTCATGGCTGCAGTCACCATCTGCAGTGATTTGGGGGCCCCAAAAAGTAAAGTCTGACACTGTTTCCCCATCTATTTGCCATGAACTGATGGAACTAGATGCCATGATCTTAGTTTGCTGAATGTTGAGCTTTAAGCCAACTTTTTCACTCTTCTTTTTCACTTTCATCAAGAGGCTCTTTAGTTCTTCTTCACTTTCTGCCATAAGAGTGGTGTCATCTGCATATCTGAGGTTATTGATATTTCTCCCAGCAATCTTGATTCCAGCTTGTGCTTCATCCAGCCCAGCCATACCCCCCAAAAGAATAGTGATTCTGTATTTGCAAAAATTTTAGATAGATATAGATAAATAGATACATGCTTGTCTTTTGCTTAAGTCAACTAATACAGAAAAATACAAACAAAAATGTTGAAAATTCATCCAAAATTTTATTACCTAAAGCAAACATCACTAATATTTAATGACATCATTCTACATATTTTTCTATGTGGCACAGAAAGGGAAGAACAAGTATAGAGCAATATAGATAAACATATTTGCAAGAAAGGATCATACTATGTATATAGTCTTAAAAGATAGATACAATAATTTTCCACTTGATTGTAACAGGAATAAAAAGAAACAAGTAAATCTGAATAAATGTCAGAGATAATACCCCCCCAAAAAAATCTTTAAGAATATGAAAACCTTAAAAATAAATTACAACATTCAGGTCTTTTTAAACTTTAGGCCAAATATTTATTAACTCTGTGATAGAGATGAGGAAATTACTATATTTTTGCTTCCTTTCCTTATTACCCCTCTCCCCACCTCAAATTTTCTTTGGTTATAATATCATTTTTCTGTGATGCTCTAACACGTTACCACAAACTTAATGCCTTAAATAGCAGAAATTTATATTCTTACTACTCCAGCGGCCAAAGGGAAAAATCAGTTTCCCTGAGCTAAAATCAAGTTGTCAGCAGGACCACGCTCTTTCTGAAGGCTCTAGGAGAGAATCCTACACCTGTTTCTTCATGCTGATAGTGGCTTCCAGCATTCCTTGGCTTGTGGCTCGGTCTAATCGCTGCCTCTGGGGTCACATGGTCTTCTCCTCTTCTGTTGTCTCTCCCTCTATCTCTGTCTTATATAAGAATGTGACTGCATTCAAGGCCAACCTAGATAACACACAATGACCTCCCTATCCAACTTAGTCATGTCTAAGAATGTCTATTTTCCATTGAAGTTAACATTCACAGGTTCTGGGGGTCAGAACACGGCTAACTTTTAGGAGGCGTCATTCAGCCTCACATAAGTCTTTTATTATCACTCCAAGTGAAGGCTTACAGTATTTGCATTCTCTCTGTACTTGTGGTTCTCACAATTACTTAGTCTCAGTTCCATGTTTAGATAGATTTGATATCTGCTACCAGTCCTTTTATCTTAGTTTCTCCTTTTCTGGTTTTTAAATTGTGTTTTCCTTTTTAGTTGGCAGTCATTAGTTATTTAGCTCATATCTTCTCTTTGATTGCTTCAATTTGCTCTGTTACTTGTTTTCCAGTTTCTACAACTGTGGATCTTCAGCTCATGTGTTTTCATCTGTGTGGTTTTGTGAAAAACATTTTTAGAGCTATAAATTTTACCCTCCATACTACTGTAGCTGAGTCCACAATTTTAACATGTACTGTTTTCGTTTAAGTATTTTTCAATTTTTCTTATAATTTCTCTCTTTCACCAAAGTGATTTAGTAATACATTTACATTTTGCTTGATCTAGCAGTTTCTGAAAGGAGTATGTTTAAATGTGCTACTGTTAACTATGAAAAGGGAAAAGGGAAAGTCCCTCAGTCGTGTCCAACTCTTTGAGACCCCATGGATTGTATAGTCTTCAGGCCAGAATACTGGAGGGTGTAGCTGTTTCCCTGTCCAGGGTGATATTCCCAACCCAGGGATTGAACCCAGGTCTCCTGCATTGCATACGGATTCTTTACCAGCTGAGCCACAAGGGAAGCCCAAGAATACTGGAGTGGGTAGCCTATCCTTTTTGCAGCGGATCTTCCTGACCCAGGATTCAAATCTGGGTCTCCTGCACTGCAAGTGGATTCTTTACCAACTGAGCTATCAGGGAAGCTGTTAAGTATAGCTTTATTCATTTTCTCCCATAATCCTGTTTGTAGCTTTTATTTTAGCCTATCTTGTAAGGTACATATATGTGTCTAGTTAGTTTCTTAGTCTTTTGTTCTTTTATGCTACACTTTTACCCTTATGTTTTCACATTTTAGTATCAAAATTGCTATCACAACTTTGTCTAGATTGCATTTTGCCATACATGTAATTTCAACTTTTCTTTATCTTTCAAATATGCCTTTTATATAAGCTCTATATGTGGGACATGCTTTTAAAATACATCTCTGAAACTGTCTTTTGCACAATAAGCTAAATCCATTTGTATTTATTCTTATTTTATTTTAGAATGTGCTTCCATTACCCTTTTCATCTTTTCAATTTACCACACTTTTATTCTGCTTTCTTTTCTTTTTCTGCCCTTCAAAAAATAGATTAGGTTCTCTTCTTCTCACTTGAAGATTTACATATTCTATCTTTATCATTTGATGGTTATGCCAAACTTATTAAAACCAATTGTTGTGTTTATTATTTAATTTCTTAAGTGTCAATATCCACTTCATAAATAAAAAATATTTTGCCTCCCTCTGGCCTCAACCATAAATTTGTTCTCTATCACTAAGAATATACTTTTTTAGGTTTTTTCTTTTGAAACAACATTGAAATTTACTAAGTTACTAATTGCCCTAGGCAGTTCAGGCTGCAATAGCAAATTACCAAATGTGAGTGATTTAAACAACAAACATGCATATCTCACAATCCCAGAGGCTAGAATTCTGAGATCACATTGCCAGCACAAATGAGTTCTGTTGAGAAGCCTCTTTGGGGATGTGAACGACTTCCTTCTCCTTGTACCCTCACATAGAGGAACATGGCTGTTATAAGAGTACTAACTGTATTCATGAGGAAGACTTCACCCTCATAACCTTCGTGTGTGTTCAGTCACTAAATTGTGTCCCAGTCTTTGCAACCCCATGGACTGTAGCCTGCAAAAGTCCACTGTCCACGGGATTTTCCAGGCGAGAATTTTGGAATGGGTTGCCATTTTCTTCTCTAAGGAATCCTCCTGACCCAGGGATTGAACCTGCATCTTCTGCATTGGCAGGCGGGTTCTTTATTGCTGAACCACCAGGAAAGCCCATAACTTTATTTAATCCTAATTACCTCCCTCAAGCCCCACCTCCTAATACCATCACATTGGGGAGGGAGTAAGATTCGAACAGATGAATGTTGGGGCAACACATTCAATCTGTAATGCTTACTCTTATCCCACATAGCTTATCACTTTCTTCTGGATTTATGATCTTTGTTTAGTAAACCTTCTGAAGACATATATGCCTCAGGATATCTTTCTTACATTCTACTACTTAAATAATGGTTTGCCTGGATATAAAATTCACTACCTCAAATGTATAAAATTACTCCATTGTCTTGCATACACTTTGCATTCATTCACTCCTTACACAGACTATGAGCTAGTGATTATCATCACAGTCACAGCTCAGGAATCGGATGAGCAGAGGAAGAATCACTGGATTGGGTCACAGAAATGCAGAGGACCCTCACATCGGCAGACCTTCAAAGACCATTTTCTTAACCATTCAACTGCCAGGCCAACAGGTTTTTCCCCTCAGTTTAAATCACTCCAACAAAATGTGACTTAGAATAAAATTATCTGGTCACTTGGGGACACAAACCCTGAGAGTGTATTTATAATTCAGGAAGAGGAGGTGGGGGAGGCAGTCTCTGTCAACTATGGTAAGCAATCTGTTCAATCCCTAGAGGATGAAGTTTGATTTTCTTTTTATCTGGCTTTTATGTTCAAGGAATATAAATGTCAGGAATCAAGCATTCCCTCTGGATGGTAGAGTAATAAATAACTTTCCTACCATTTTGCACAGATGCTGTGACTAAATTGAGATCAGGAAAGATGCAGACAAGTATAGCAACAAACTGATGATGAATTTATTTTTAAGAGCAACTGTTAAATTAGAAATATTTTTCAAATAAAAATAAAAAAGGAGGAGGAAGTCATTTGGGCACCAATTCTAAGAAATTCAAACGAGATTCATAGCTGGAGTAAATGAGCAATCCACTCAGCCCACTCAGAGAGGTGAAATCATCATTTTCCAGATTTAAACAAAATTCTGAATGTTTTGAGGCATAAAGAAGAAGTTTATACCTTGAAAGACTTAACATATTACAGGAATAGAAAATAAATATTTCTGAAATAATAAGAACTTTATACTCTAAATAAAATATAATATTAAGAATAATGTCACTCATCTGTCTATCGGAAACCTCATACTTTAAACCAAGATATGAGTATTTACCTAAATTGACTCAGTTTTATTAATTTAGCAAATATTTTGAACCACACCAACATAATAATACCACTCCTTGTTATCTATTCTAAGTAAAGAATACAAAATTTTCAACAGCAAAAAATGTTCAATATAGCATTATTTTGTAATAGGAATATATTAGAAATGAAACCTAAATAAAGGAAACGAATAATTTTTTGAGTAACAATTATTTGTTAGTCATTATCTGGGTACTTTACTTATGTTATATTTAACAGTAATAATTTAGATATTCTTTTCCTAGTGAGGAAATGAGCAAAGACATTGTTACCTGTGAAAGATTAAGCACGTGGTTAAGAAAAGAGGAAAGTTTAACCTAAGTGATAGTGAATGGAATAATGTTTTCCATATAACCATTAAGACTAGCAGGTATTAAAACCATTGAGCAAGATGGAAAATGTATAAAATATAGGTAAGTACACACACACATGTAATTGCCTCTCTGCTAAAATTATGTACATAAAAGTATATTTATGGAATGAAAAGAACATGAGGAAAGCTGATACTTGTTAAGGTACTGGCATTGGGAATGACTCTCCTTAATTTTAAAATATCCACTGCTCATTCATTCGTTGAAGACATACTTACTGAATACCTACAATGAGAAAAATACAGCCCTTGTCCTCATGGAGATTACATTCTATAAGGGAGAAAAATAATAGATATAGTGCGTAAAATCAGTTAGTGACAAATGATAGGAAGGAAATAAAGAGGAGTGTACAGACTGAGAGTGATAGCATGTCCCTTTAGAAACAGTGGCTAAAGAAGGCTTCCTTGATGAGCTGATGTTTGTACAGTGAAGGGGGAGTAAGCCACACGAAGGTATGGGTGGGCACTGCACTCAGGGGAGGTAGCACGTGCAAAGGCACTGAAGCTGAAATTGGATACAATACAGACATTTTAAAGATGTGGGGGAAGTTCATGTAGTAATATTAAATAGAAACAGTATGAAGACGCCAGTCCAGTATCCCCAAGACGATACTGGATGCTTGGGGCTAGTGCACTGGGACGACCCAGAGGGATGGTATGGGGAGGGAGGAGGGAGGAGGGTTCAGGATGGGGAACACATGTATGCCTGTGGCGGATTCATTTCGATATATGGCAGAACCAATACAATATTGTAAAGTTTAAAAATAAAATAAAATTTAAAAAAAAAAAGCCTACAAAACTATGCCTATAATCTAAAAAAAAAAAGAACCCAAATAAGATATTTTTAAAAAGTACAATATACCGATGATGATAAGTTACCTTGGTGTAAATGTAATCTTTAAGGGCAAGGACTCCAAACCCAAACTGCCTGGGTTCAAATATCAGTTTTGTGACCTTAGGGAATTCACATAGCTTCTCTGTGCCTTACCTGTAAAGTAGGGGTAAAAATAGTAGTAGTTCCATAAGTACTACAGTGTTGTTAAGAGATACGATAGGCAGAATAAACCCATAATGCCCATGTTCCAAACTCTAAAAACTGTATGTTACCTTACATAGCAAAGAGAAAATTAAATTGCAGACGGGACCAAGGTTACTAACCATTGACCTTAAAATAGGGAGATTACGGAGAATTATCTAGTGGGCCCAAGATAATCACAAGGGTCCCTACAAGTGGAAGAAGGGAGTCAGAGAAAGAGATGTGGCAATATAAGCAGGGCAGAAGGATGCTATGTTGCTGGCTTTGATGATGGAGGGAGGGACCATGAACCAGTCAATGCGGGAAGCTTCCAGAAGCTGGGGGGGGGGGGGGGGGGGGAAGGAAGCATTCTTTCCTAGAGCCTTTGTGGGGGGAATGAAGCCCTACTGATGCCTTGACTTTAGCCCAGTGGAGTTATGTTGGAATTTTGAACACCAGAACTGTAATATAAATTTGTGTTGTTTTAATGCACCAAACTTGTGGTAATTTGCTGTAGCAATAACAGAAAACTAATACAAGATGGTGAAGTGAGCTTTTATGAGTAAAATATTCAGAACAATCCCTCTTACATGGTGAATATTGTACTGCTGCTGCTAAGTCACTTCAGTCATGTCCGACTCTTTGTGACACCATAGACAGCAGCCCACCAGGCTCCCCCATCCCTGGGATTCTCCAGGCAAGAACACTGGAGTGGGTTGCCATTTCCTTCTCCAATGCATTAAAGTGAAAAGTGAAAGTGAAGTCGCTCAGTCATGTCCGACTCTTCGCAACCCCATGGACTGGAGCCTACCAGGCTCCTCCATCCATGGGATTTTCCAGGCAAGAGTACTGGAGTAGGGTGCCATTGCCTTACAAATTATTATAAATATTTGCCTGGTGTTTTCTATCACACTTTCCATAAGCAATATGTATGTATTGATTAAACATTTACCTTAAAATAACTGGGAAAGACTACTTAAAGGAGAAAGTGTTATCATGCTGCTGCTGCTGCTGCTAAGTCGCTTCAGTCGTGTCCAACTCTGTGCGACCCCATAGACGGCAGCCCACCAGGCTCCCCCGTTCCTGGGATTCTCCAGGCAAGAACACTGGAGTGGGTTGCCATTTCCTTCTCCAATGCATGAAAGTGAAAAGTGAAAGTGAAGTCCCTCAGTCGTGTCCGACTCTTAGCGACCCCATGGACTGCAGCCTACCAGGTTCCTCCATCCATGGGATTTTCCAGGCAAGAGCACTGGAGTGGGGTGCCATTGCCTTCTCCCAGTGTTATCATAATAATTACCAATTAACAGACGAAAAGGAAGATTTTAACTGAAGGAGAACACAATTCAAATATAAAATAAGGAAACAGAAAAAAATGTTCCCTAAATTAAAATAACTTTTATTTGACCCATTCTTCACTTGCTAACAAAATACTGACAAGCTGCTATGGCTGGAATAGATTAAAAGAAGTTTCATTTTGGATGTGTGATTTATAGACTATGAGGAAAACAGTGAATCCATCTAGAATCCAGATGTAGGTCAGTAATCTAAGGCGTGGAGTCCAGTAAGTTCATTTACAGACAAGGATCATAAAAGCTTGGAATTTCACTCCTAGTAAAAGCCTCTAGGAATTTGTGAATTTCATTTTCTTTCCAAAAGAAAAGTGAAAAATCAAATTGTATCAAGTCAACTAAGAACACCTCCTCCCTTAATTCTTGGCTTGATCAGATCTCCAAGGGACTAAAAAATTCAATTCCATCCAAACACTTAGCAAGCATCTCCCATAGTATGGTCAGACCCTGTGTTGAGTAGCATTAAACTTAAATACAGACAAAACATAATCTATAATTTTATAGTTGAAAAAACCTGACCTCATTATTTTTAAAAGTGGGAACACTTCCTGCTCATGCTCAATTTTTTACTTAAAAATATTTCTTGATTGTCTTTCTACTATTGAAATACTTTTAAACAGACTACATAGTTTTAAAAATAATTTGTAATACAGGAATAAGGAACTTTGTAGCTTTTCTACTTTACTACTTTGGAATTCTTTTCAGATATCTCATCATTAGACATTTGGCTAATAAGTCAGAATATTTACAATTCTGTAAGAATTATATAACAAGATGTTTGTCAAAATGTTAGATTTTAGAACAGTATTTTTTCTTTTTTAATTTAATTTTAAAATTCTTACTGTTTAAAATAATGCACAAAAAAGCAGATATCTTCCCATTCTTTCCTAATTCCAATTCCCCAGAAGCAACCAGTTTCAATATTTTTGACATTTTATCCTGGTGTTTATTTCCAATTCCAATTCCCCAAAAGCAACCACTTTCAATATTTTTGACCGTTTATCCTGGTACTTATTTCCATATGTTAAAATAGCTTCTTTACAATGCTCTCTTATGATTTATAAAAATTTAAGTGATATCTATTGATTCCTACTACTAAAATGAGATTTTAATTCTCATAGCCACTTCTCTCATTCTCTCACACACAACTATATAATCTTCATCTTTTTCTATTCTTCTAAAAGAATTGATTAACTTTTTCAAGTTAATCAACGTTTATTGTTTACATTTTGTGTAAAAGTAATGCAGAGTAGACCCGTATGGTCTGTTACAGTTTCATTTCCTATCTTCTATAATATGGTCCTCCCTGGAATTAATGCTTTCTTCATTTAGTCCAGCTGTTTAATTTGCTATGTAACTGTTACACATTCACTTCTTAGTTCTGACAGAGCTGGATTCCAGCACAGCAGGAAACCCATAAGATTCACTTTTTGTTGTTGGCATTGTTCCTTGCACACATCACTGCTGGACTTCTCTGTCCTGCTCTGAACTGGACTCCAGAGGTCTGCCACACATTAATTGTCCTAAGACTACTGGTCATCCTGGGATTTGCTTTCACCCGGTTCCTGTTTCATAAGCCTTGTTTTCAGGACACCTTGTTTCTTCTCTCTTATGTGAAGCAAAGCACATCTTTTAGGAGCTTCCTAAAAAGGGTGCTTGAGGCCAAAAACAATTTTTAAACTTATTTTATATTGGAGTAACAATGTTTTGATAATTTCAGGTGAACAGCAAAGGGACTCAACCATACATACACATATACCCATTCTCTCCCAAACTCCCCTCCCATCTAGTCTGCCACATAACACTGAGCAGAGTTCCGTGTGTTATATGGTAGGTCCTTTTTGGTTATCCATTTTAAATATAGCACTGTGTCCATGTCCATCCCAAATGCCCCCAATCCTTTCCCTGGCAACTATAAACTTGTTTTCTAAGTCTGTGAGTCTGTTTCTTTTTTGTAAATAAGTTCATTTGTATAATTTCTTTTTAGATTCCACATATATGGGATGTCATACAATATCTCTCCTTCTCTGTCTGACATTTCACTCAGTATGACATTCCCTATGTCCATGTTGCTGCAAACAACATTATTTAATTGCTTTTAGTGGCTGAGTAATATTCCATCACTTACATATTATGCCACATCTTTGTCCATTCTTCTGTCAATAGACAAGAAATTTCAGGTCTTTCTTCTACCTTGATGCTTGTTTGTTAGTTCAGCTGGATATAGAATTACATTTTGTAACTTCATTGCCTCTAGAAAAGGTTTTCTAGCATATTATTTACAGATATCTAATGTTATTTTGGTTCCCAACTCTTTGTCAGTTCAGTTCAGTCGCTCAGTCGTGTCCGACTCTTTGCGACCCCATGAATCGCAGCATGCCAGGCCTCCCTGTCCATCACCAACTCCCAGAGTTTACCCAAACTCATGTCCATTGAGTCAGTGATGCCATCCAGCTATCTCATCCTCTGTCGTTCTCAATAGTCTTCTCCAACACCACAGTTCAAAAGCACCAATTCTTCGGCGCTCAGCTTTCTTCACAGTCCAACTCTCACATCTGTACATGACCACTGGAAAAACCATAGCCTTGAATAGACGGACCTTTGTTGGCAAAGTAATGTCTCTGCTTTTCAATATGCTATCTAGGTTCGTCATAACTTTCCTTCCAAAGAGTAAGCGTCTTTTAATTTCATGGCTGCAATCACCATCTGCAGTGATTTTGGAGCCCCCAAAAATTAAAGCCCGACACTGTTTCCACTGTTTCCCCATCTATTTCCCATGAAGTGATGGGACCAGATGCCATGATTTTAGTTTTCTGAATGTTGAGCTTTAAGCTTTAAGTTAAAAGAGATAATTCATATGTGGCATTAACTTCAAAGGATGCAAAGGGTGTTCGCTATTCCCAGATGGTATTGCAGGCCATACTAGAAATTTTGGCTTTTTCCTGAGGCTAACAAATTATTTTCCAGCAGGATGGTATGATGATTACATTTGTGCTTTTGAAAGAACCCTCTGGGTGCAGCACAGAGAAAAGATGTAAGGGTAAAGATTGCAGGAAGGGATTGGAAAGTGGCTTTAGTATCTCATTCTCAAGAGAGAAACTGGAATCAAAATAATAAAATCAGAAACGGGTAGATGTGAATGACAGGGACATTGAAGAGGTAAATTTGATAGAACATGGCAATCCTTTAAATATTAGGGGAAAAAAGGAATCAAGAGTGTCTCTCAGTCTCAAGCTTGGGAAGCTGGAAGAATGGTGAGGAAACAAGATGACAGGCAGGTTGAAAGGAACTTTTACACTTGAGAATCATCATGTTTGAGGGTACTCAGATATATTTAGTCACCATGTCAATTTGTTGGAGATTTAGGCCTATAGATTGAAAGAAAGACCTGGAATAGTGCTCAAATTATATTCTAAACTTTATTTAAATAATAAAGGGCCTGAAAATCATGACACTGTTTGTAGATTACCATGAAATGGCAAAAATTAAGCCTACTCCCATAATAAGGAGTTTTAAAAGGTGAAATGGCTACATGCATATATGATACTAAATGAGTAGTATCAAACACAAAGACATACATGAGAGAAAAACGGATTATTCTACTCACTCTTATTTAGTCACTAAGTCTAAACTCTTTTACAACCCCATGGACTATAGCCCCCCAGACTCCTCCATCCATGGAATTTCCCAGACAAGAATACTGGAGTGGGTTGCCATTTCCTCCTCCAGGGGATCTTCCTGACCCAGGGATCAAACCCAAGTGTCCTGCATTGACAGGCGGATTCTTTACCACTGAACCACCAGGGAAGCCCATTCTACTCATTAGCTTCATTTTCTTTTTTTTTTTCATGAAATCTGGGAAAAGTTCAACATTGTTTGACTGTAACTATGACATGAGTTCATATAAGACCACTATACTAAAAGTATTGGAATGCTAATATAGAACTTCCCTTTAATAATAATTAAAAGATCCTTTCTGTAAACATGCCTAAGAATGTTTCCAAATGGCTGGAGATAACATCTTATCTTCTATGCACCTAAAAAAATAGCATCACTGGGTTTGTGGTCTATATTTAGTAATTCTAAAAGCATTCAACCCAACCAATACCTCTTTTGAACTCTAGTTTCAAAATTTTTAAATTGCAGCATATTAATACATTTTTCCAATGAAGACATACAAATAGCCAATGAGTACATGAAAAGGTGCTCATCACTCATCATTAGGGAAATGAAAATGAAAACCACAATGAAATATCACCTCACACCTGTTAGGATGGCCATTATAAAAAAGACAAGTGATAACAAATGTTGGCAAGGATGTGGAGAAAAGGAACCTTTGAACAGAGTTGATGGGGATATAAACTAGCACAGCTATTATAGAGAAGGTATAGTGGTTCCTCAAATTAAAAATTGAACTATTATGGTCAGAAATCCCATCTTGGATACATATCCAAAGGAATTAAGACCAGGATTTCAAAGACCTATCTGCATACCCATATTTATTGCAGCATTTTTCACAATAGCCAAAATATGGAAACAACTTATGTATCCTTCAGCAGATGAATATATAAAGAAAATGTGGCATATATTTATAATGGGATATTATTCAACCATAAAAGAGAAGGGAATCTTACCATTTGCAACAACAAGGATGAAACTAGAGGGCATTATGCTGAGTGAAGTAAGTCAGACAGAGAAACACAACTAATGTGCAGTGTCACTTATATGTGGAATCTGAAAAACAAGCCGTTTTATAGAAACAAAGCATAGAATAGCAGTTCCAGGGGCTGAAAAGGGGGTAACTAGGGTAATATAGGTCAAAGATAGACATTTTCAGTTATAAGAAGAAAAAGCTTTGAGGAGCCAATGTACAACATGATGACTATAGTTGATAATATATTTTATGTTAAAAGTCACTGAGTAGTTCTGAGGCATTCTCACCACATAAAAAATAATGAGTTAACTATGTGAGGTGATAGATGTGTTAAGCATCTTGATCTTGGTGATCATGCTACAATGTCTATGTATATTAATTCATCATATTAGCTTTATTGTGAGTTATTCTCCACTAAAGTTTTTTTTTTTTTTTTTTTTTTTTAAGATTACTTCAAAAAGAAGGAGCACTGAAAGGCTTTTGTCAGTGTCCCTTCATTCTTTTTGTGCCACTTGTGAAAAGAACCTCTATTAAAACTATAATTAGAAGGCAACCTATCATCCTATGTACATAAACTCATGTACATAAATGCTTGGGCATAAACTCTTTCCAGTCACTGCAATTTTATCCAAAGAAGGTCCAAAAAATCAGCTAAGTCCAATGTTAAACTTGCATGCAAGTAAACCAAGGAGCCTCGCTAAGTTCCTTTCTCTGCCCTGTATTTCATAGAACTGTACTGTTCTAGATGGACCTGAGGCCTCAGGGCACTTGGCTATGACTGTGCCTCCCTCCTGGTCTGGACAAGAACAGACTCCTCTTACACCTCTTTGGGATTTGCAAAGCAACGTCTTACAATCACAGCAATTCTATTCTGTTAGTCTTAACTGATTGGGCCCAAGATCACAGCCCAATGCCAAGGGCAGCCTATTAGAGAAGCTCTGGTATAGATGGCAAGCAACCAACTCAAAAATCAGGGCAATGTCTGCTGTAAAAGGCCATGTGGCAAATGGAACAAATTCAACTGTGAGTAAGATTCTCATCAAGCTGATAAAAAAAACTAGCTGAGAACAAGGCATAAATATGGAGCGATTCCTGGGGTAAAGGTTATTTCATTTCAATAGCCCAGGATATGAAAGACTCTGAACTCTTCCTTCTGATTCCAGCAACTAATAATTCTAATTGGAAGAGTGTGATGCTCATATTACCTTATGAAATGCAAACCCACTGAGATGCCTGCTGGTACTTGCATGTGAACTCATCCCTTGGTGCTCCTTCACTCAGGACAACATAGTGCAGTGAGAAAGCTCTGGCTCGGAGTCATAGAGCTCAGTAACCACCCACTCTTCTTGTGAGCAAGGACAAAGACAAGTTGCATCTTCCCTAAACGAGTCTGTCTTCTCATTTATAAGAAGAAAGAATTGAACTGTATTATTTCTAAGTCTTGAATGTATTTGATGAACTGTTTTAAATCTGCTTTTTGTATAAAGAGCATAGTAGTGGAAGGCTGCATTTCCACCAAAGATATCCACTTCCTAACCCCAGAAAACTGTGAATATATGGCTCAGTGATAAAGAATCATCCTGCAAGGCAGGAGACACAGGAAACACGGGTTCGATTCCTGGTTGGAGAGATCCCTTGGAGTAGGAAATGGCAACCCACTCCTGTATTCTTGCCTGGAAAATTCTGTGGACAGAGGAACCTGGTGGGCCACAGTCCACGGGGGTCTCAAAGAGAAGGACACGACTGAGCATATGGCACACTGTACACACTATACTTTGCAAAGGGGAATTTGCAAGGGTATTAAGGACCTTGAGGTGGGAAGATTATCCTGGATTATCTGAGTGACTTAATGTAATCATAAGGATCCTTATAAGAGGAAGGCAGGAGGAGAGTCTGAGAAGGAGAGAAATCAACGAAGCAGAGTTTGGAGTGGTGTCCTGAGCCAATGGATGCTGGCAACCTCTAGAAGTTGGAAAAGACAAGGAACAGTTTTCCCCTTGACCCTTCAGAAGGAGTGCAGCAAATTGATATCTTAATTTTAGCCTGATGAGACCCATTTTGGATTTCTCACATCCAGAAACGTAAGATAATATACTTATGCCATTTAAAAATCACTAGATTTGTAGTAATTTGTTATAGCAGTAACATGAAACTAATACATGATGTAATGGGAGGAAAAGATAGAAAATGCCTGTACAGAAAGTAAGGATCTATTTTCTTAAAATATGAGGCTCCAGAAAAGCAGTTTATGCTTTTTTGGAGAGTGGCAGAAATGTGGTATTATGTAAACTAGCATTAGGCAGAGAAAAAAAAAAAAGGAACTATTTTATACTAACTGAAATGTTGTTTAACAGTCATCCTATTCTATTGCAATGAATTCAAATAGTACTTTAAAAAAAAATCTATAAGTGTACACTTTCAAAGATGAAGGGTAATGAAGTATTCTGCTTAAGTGTCACCCCTTGGATACATACAAATGCTATATCAGTAAAAATATTATTATTCATTATTTCTTTTATTCACTTATTCCAGAAATAACTATTCAGTACCACTATGTACATTATGCTGCTGCTGCTGCTACTAAGTCACTTCAGTCGTGTCCGACTCTATGCGACCCCATAGACGGCAGCCCACCAGGCTCCCCTGTCCCTGGGATTCTGCAGGCAAGAACACTGGAGTGGGTTGCCATTTCTTTCTCCAGTACATTATGCTAGGTACAGAGAAATATAATGGTAGAATATTTGTGATAATAATAATATTAATGATATTTTCATGGGTCTTACAAACTAGTAGAGAAGGGACTATTCAAAGTGTTAGGAGAAGGAAAGGGAAAGAGAAAGATTTCATGGTTTTAGAGCACTCTCGACAAGAGAAAGAAGAGAGAGAGAAATAAAGAGAAATTACCAAAGTTATTTAGGGTCCCAGAACTCAGAAATAACCCCAATTATAATAAATTATATTTTGATCTTGGTTTCATCATTTCTAGAGTTTTGTTGGTGGATGCATGCATGTATATACATTATGTACGCGTGCATGCATGAGTGTTCAGTCGCTTCAGTCATGTCTGAGCCCGGGCTCCTCTGTCCATGAGGTTCTCCAGGCAAGAAAACTGGCATGGTTTGCCACACCTTCCTCCAGGGGATATTCCTGACCCAGGGATCGAACCCATGTTTACTGCATTTCCTGAATGGCAGGCAGATTCTTTACCGCTGAACCATTGGTTTGCCCTTACTTTATGTATAATACACATTATTTCTTCATAGAAAGTATAATACATATAATATCACAGGAGCGTGTCAATGGGCAGGAGCAGCTAAAATAATGGGGGATCAAGGAAAGTCCCCATAAAGGCTTCTGCTTATCTTCACTTGAGGGCAACTCTTGAGGTGAATTCTGCAGGATGAGTAAAAGCTGACAAGATGAAAAGGGAGACAGTGAGGAATGAAAAGGCAAAATGAAGAGGGAGGGAGAAATGTTCTAAAAGAACAATGCAAGCAAAAGTTTCAAGACCAAAGAAACATGGAGCCTTACGAGGAAACCAAGTAGAAGAGAGTGACCGAAGCCCAAGGAGAGAGGCATGAAGGAAGTGTTAGCTGCTCAGCCATGTCCGATTCTTTGCAACCCCATGGACTGTAGCTCGCCAGGCTTCTCTGTCTGTGGAATTCTCCAGGCAAGAGTACTGGAGTGGGTTGCCATGCCCTGTTCCAGGGTATCTTCCTGACCTGAGGCTTAAACCCAGGTATCCTGAATTGCAGGCAGATTCTTTACCATCTGAGCCATCAGGGAAGTGGTAGGTAATGCCAGGCAGGGGAAACCACTGAAGGATTCAACTAGGAAGGTGCCATGATCCAGTTTATGTTTTTAATCCTGACTATGCTTGCCATGTCTTCCCTTGTGGCTTCCCTTATGGCTCAGCTGGTAAAGAATCTGCCTGCCATGCAGGAGACCTGGGTTCAATCAATGGGTTGGGAAGATCCCCTGGGGAAGGGAAAGGCTACCCACTCCAGTATTCTGGCCTGCAGAATTCCATGGACTGTATAGTCCATGGGGTTGCAAAGAGCCGGACACGACTGAGCAACTTTCACTTCATGCTTGCCATGTAGAGACTATAAGGCAGTTATGTTCAGGACAAGAAAGCTAAGGAGAAAAATCGGGTGATGAGCATCAAATTCAGGGAGTCAGGAGGCTTGTTATCAAGTCTCAACTCCTATAGTAAATAATAATGATGATTGTCATTCTCTGTGACGTTACCATGTTCCAGGCACTGTTTGAAATATCTTACCACAGACTTACTATACCAGAAACTCTGTGAGGTAAGGATCATGAGTATCCTCATTTTCAGGAAAAGAAAACTGAAGCACAAAAACTTATGTATAGGGTTGGCCAAAAAGTTCGTTCAGGGTTTTCCATACGCTCTTATGGCAAAATCTGAATGCACTTTTTGCCCATCCAAACTCAATCACTGTTGCTGTTCAGTCACCCAGCTGTGTCCGACTCTTTGCAACCCCACAGACTGCAGCACTCCAGGCCTCCCTGTCCCTCACCATCTCCCGAAGTTTGTCCAAGTTCATGTCCATCCTATCGGTGATGCCCTCCAGCCATCTCATCCTCTGATGCCCTCTTCTCCTTCTGCCCTCAATCTTTCCCAACATCAGGGACTTTTCCAATGAGTCATCTGTTTGCATCAGATGCCCAAAATACTTGAGTTTAAGCTTCAGCATCAGTCTTTCCAATGAGTACTCAGGGTTGATTTCCCTTAAGATTGACTGGTTTGATATACTTGCTGTCCAAGGGACTCTCAAGAGTCTTCTCCAGCACCACAGTTCAAAGGCATCAGTTCTTCGACACTCGGCCTATTTTATGGTCCAGCTCACACAACCATATGTTCCACTAGGAAGACCATAAGCTTGATTATATGGACCTTTGCTGGCAGAGTAATGTCTCTGCTTTTCAACACACTGTCTAGGTTTGTCATAGCTTTCCTGCCAAGAAGCAAATGTCTTCTGATTTCACGGCTGCTGTCACCATCCACGGTGATTTTAGAGCCCAAGAAGGGAAAACCTGTCACTATTTTCACATTTTCCCCCTCTATTTGCATGAAGTAATGGCGCCAGATGCCATGATCTTAGTTTTTTTAATAATTAGTCTCAGGCTGACTCTCACTCTCCTCCTTCACCCTCATCAAGAGGCTCTCAATTCCTCTTCTCTTTCTGCCATTAGAGAGGCATCATCTGCATACCACTGTAATGGCAGGTTGTTGATGTTTTTCCCATCTATCTTGATTCTAGCTTGTAACTCACTCACCCTGTCATTTCTCGTGATGTGCTCGGTGTATAGGTTAAACAAACAGGGTGACAACAGACAGCCCTGTTGTACTCCTTTCTCAATCTTGAACCAATCAGTTGCTACATATAGGGTTCTAACTGTTGCTTCTTCACCCACGTACAGGTTTCTCAGGAGACAGGTAAGATGGTCTGGTATTCCCATCTCTTTAAGAGCTTTCCACAGTTTATTATGATCCATACAGTCAAAGGCTTTGGCATAGTCAATGCAATAGAGGTAAAGTTTTTCTGGAATTCCCTACCTTCCTCTATGATCCAGCGAATGTTGGCAATTTGATCTCTGGTTCCTCTTCCTTTTCTAAACCCAGCTTGGACATCTGAAAGTTCTTGGTTTACATAATGCTGAAGCCTAGCATGCAAGATTTTAAGCATGACCTTACCAGCATGGGAGATGAGTGCACTTGTCTGACAGTGAACACATGCTTTAGTACTACGCTTCTTGGGAATTGGGATGAGGATTGAACTTTTCCAGTCCTGTGGCCACTGCTAGGCCTTTCACATTTGCTGACATGTTGAATGCAACACCTTGATGGCATCATCCTTTAGGGCTTTGAATAGTTCTACTGGAATTCTGTAGCATCCTCTAGTTTTATTAACAGCAGTGTTTCCTAAGGCCCATTTGACTTGCTCTCCAGAATGTCTGGCTCTAGGTGGCTGACCACACCATTATAGTAACCTGGTTCATTTAGATCTTTTTTGCAGTTCTTCCATGTATTCTTTCCATCTCTTCTTGTTCTCTTCAGTGTCTACTAGGTCTCTACATTTTCTGTCCTTTATTGTGCTCATCTTTGGACAAAATATTCCTTTGATATCTCTAATTTTCCTGAAGACACCCCTAGTCTTTCCCCTTCTGTTGTTTTCTTCTAGTTTTATACACTGTTCATTGAAGAAGGGTTTCTTGTCTTCCATGCTGTTTTTTGGAAATCTGCAGTTAGTTGGATATACCTTTCCCTTTCTCCCTTGCTTTTCACTTCTCTTCTTTCTTTATCTACTTGTAAGGCCTCCTCAGATAATCACTTTGCCTTCTTGTTTTTCTTTTGCTTTGGGATGGTTTTGTTTGCTGCCTCCTGTACAATATTATAAACCTCCATCCATAATTCTTCAGGCACACTGTTTACAAGTTCTAATCCCTTGAATCTATTGGTTACCTCCACTGCATATTCATAGGGGATTTGATTTAAGTCATACCTGGCTGGACTAGTGGTTTTCCCAGTTTTCTTTAGTTTAAGCCTAAATTTTGCCATGAGAAGCTGATGATCTGAACTACAGTCAGCTCCAGGTCTTGTTTTTGCTGACTATGTAGAGCTTCTCCATCTTCAGCTACAAAGAATGTAATCAATTTGATTTTACTATTAGCCATTTGGTGACATCCATGTGTAAAGTCATCTTTTGTGTTGTTGAAAAAGGGTATTTTCTATGACCAGTGCATTCTCTTGGTAGACTTCAGTTAGCCTTTGCCCAGCTTCATTTTGTTCTCTAAAGCCCAGTTTACCTGTTACTGTGTATATCTTGCAGAGAAGGCAATGGCAACCCACTCCAGTACTCTTGCCTGGAAAATCCCATGGATGGAGCCTGGTAGGCTTCAGTCCATGGGATCACTAAGAGTCAGACACAACTGAGCGCCTTCACTTTTATTTTTCACTTTCATGCATTGGAGAAGGAAATGGCAACCCACTCCAGTGTTCTTGCCTGGAGAATCCCAGGGATGAGGGAGCCTCGTGGGCTGCCATCTATGGGTTTGCACAGAGTCGGACACGACTGAAGCAACTTAACAGCAGCAGCAGTAGCAGAGTATATCTTGACTTCCTACTTTTGCATTCCAATCCCCAATGATGAATAGAACATCTTTTTTAGGTGTTAGTTCTAGGAAGTCTTGTAGATTTTCATAGACCTTTCACAGCTTCTGCATTGGTGGTAGGGGCATAGACTTGGATTATTGTGATAATGAATGACTTGCCTTGTAAACAAACCAAGATCATTCTGTCATTTTTGAGGTTGTACCCAAGTACTGTATTTTGGACTCTTTTATTGATTATGAGGGCTACTCCATTTCTTGTAAGGGATTCTTGCCCACAGTAATAGACATAATGGTCATCTGAATTAAATTCACCCATTTCCATCCATTTTAGTTCACTGATTCCTTTAAGAGGTCGATTTTTATTCTTACCATCTCTTGCTTGTCCACATCCAATTTAATTTGATTCATGAACCTAACATTCCAGGTTCCTATGCAATACTGTTCTTTGCAGCATTGGATTTTACTTTCATCACCAGACACATCCACAACTAAGCATCATTTCCTCTTTGGTCCAGGTACTTCACTCTTTCCCAACTCAATACTTTGCCTCACATCATTTAGCTGATAATTTACAGAACTGGGATTTCACCCAGGCAGCCTATTTTCAAAGTCTGTCCTCTAAACTACCATGCTATGCTGCCCCTCGTGACCCAGGAAAGTCACACAGTGCTTCCCCTGCCATACAAAGACATGGTGGGGCTACCCACATCTATAAACCAAGGGGTTGAGCTGAATTAGCACTTATCTCAAGTCCTTCTGGTTATAATATAATTTTGTCTGGAAAACTCAGACTCCCTATCCTGTTCTTTACCCAGTAGGAGTTTTTGGAGCCTGAGAGGAGTAGCCACAATTCAGGTGTGGCTGAACTTAGAACACAGTTCAGAGCACCTAAAGATACAAGTAGGTATCTGTGCTGTATATGTTTTTCTTTCTGATTTCAAGACCTGTTCTATGGTACCCACTCCTTTTCCCAGAAAAATCACCACACGACCATCCTGCAAGGCTCCAGTCTCCACCCTAATGAAACCAAAATATAAATGAATGCTGTTTCTTTCTGGGTTGTGGAACTGTAAGTGACTTTTATGAAATCTCTTTCTCTCTTCACATTTTTTAAGATTTCACATTAAAAAAAAACACATGTTAATTATTTAATCGGAAAAAAAGTATATTTTTAAAAAATGTGTTTTTATGAAGCATCTAAATTTTTTTGGCACTATGCTCAGCTGTTAGTTTCCAAAGATTTAATTCAGTAATTATTTTTTAGTCTGGCTCCTCAAATTAACATTTAACTTACCAAATATCCAAACTGAAGATAGGCCAGGCTAGAGATATTATAAGTAATAAGTCAATAAAACTTCAGAGTGTGAAAGCTGGAAAGGTTTTCAGCATCATCTAGACCACTGACTTTCAGACGGTGTCTCCATGGATCTTAGAGTTGTGTAGATAAACCTTCAGGGCAAAGAGGAGACTAAAAGGCTGTGCATCTAGATCCTACCTCTTCTTTAATCAAAATATCTCCTCTTCTATTTTTCTTTTGAATAAAAGGATTTTTTCTTGCTCCAGAAGTCTATTTGCTTCTTTCCATCTCAACTGCCATCACTCTAATCCAAAAATCCTCACCTCTGAACTGGATTATTGTCATAAGCTCACTACCTGGTCTCCTTAATCCCATTCCTGCCTCTTTCTCCAATTTCACCTTATACCATCCCACTCTATACTTCACTTCCAGTTCTCAAGTCATATTTATTCTCTATTACTAAAATTAGCCAAAATAGGACAGGATATGCTGAGGTAACAAATAATCCCAAAATAGCAGTGGTTTACTAAAATTATTATTTATCACTCATATCAAAGCTTGATATACTCTCCTCTGAGAAGTGACTCAGAGATCCAGACTACTTCCCTTTTGGGACATCATACCTTCAACACATGGATTCACAATTGCCATGAAAAAAGAAGGGGGTGGGGGGTGCCCAGCCGTGGAAATGGAACAAAGGCCATTGGTCAGTACTCAGTCACAAGACCTCATCCTAATTATAAGATAGGCTTGGAGACATAGTCTTCCAGAATGTCCAGAAAAAGGAAAATGATATAGGAGTTTGCAGAAAATTGATGAACATGTAATACAATCCCTGTGTAATAACTTATGGTAATTGTATTTGCTAATTTTTCATGACATATTATTTCCATAGCCTTTTGCATAACTAAGTTCTTCTCATCTTTCAAGTTTAAGCTTAGTTTTTAATCCCCAAGATGCTTTATTCAATCACTTTGATCAAAATAGTCACTATGGATGAGATTGTAATTACCTCTCATTATACTTTCTCCTCCTTGTCTTTGGCACAGAGGACATTTACATTTAGCTGAGTGTGTTGTTGCCCAGCTAAAGAAAACTATATTTCTTATTCCTCTTTGCATCATATTTGGTGATGTGTCTACGTTTTGGCCAATTGGATGTAAAAAGTGTGATGTAGACTTCCAGAAAGTTTCCCTAAAGAGATGAGGTGGACTTTCCTTCACCCCTTCCTTCCTCTACTTTCCATACTGACAGAGCCTAGACTGATACAAGCAGCCATCTTAGACTACAAGGCAGCTCCTAAGCAGTGTGGAGCATCAGTGGGAATAAACTTTTGTCCCTGGTAACCTTGTGGTACCACCATAGCAGACCTGGAATGCTTATCTCAGGATGTCCAGCTAAGTAAGGGAGAGAAATTAACTTTTTTCCTGTTTAAGACTACTCTTTTGTATAAGCCAATGATGTAGTATAATCTATTTCTTAAGCAGATAAGGAAACTGAAACATTATGATTATGTAACCATAAAGATGGAAAGCCAGGACAGAGTTAGTTCTCTGACTTCCAGTCTAATGGTCTTCACATCAATAGTCATAACATGAAGATTTCAAGAAAAGCAAAAACCAAATATATTAAATTTCTACTTTGTAAAAGGTACCAAATTGTGAGGCATACATAGTCCCTGCCCTTGTCATGATGACAAATGCACAAGTAAGTCATTATAATACAATCTGATAAGTAGTGTAATAGTAGAGAGGTATAAGTGCATGGTAGCACAAGACAATGAGGAAAAGAGATGGTTTAATTCTATTTTGCACTTCACAAAGATAAAAAGTAACATCGGAATTGGGTCTTGAAGGATGAGTAGAAGTTTTCCAGGTATAAAGAGAGAAGGTAGACAGTGAGAAAGGCAGATGAAAACTAGGATCACAAATATCAAAGGACGTGGTGCGTACAAGTAATGATCAGAGTAGAAAGTGTAAGAAAGTGACAAATAAGACTAGACATTTAGAAATTTTGGCTCAGGACAAAATCTAAAGGACCTTGTATACAAACTCTGGGTTAGATCTATAGGCAAGCAAAATGTGTTAGCAGACCAAAACTTGGGCCCACTCATCCATGAGCAGTAAAGCCGGCCTACTGACAGCAGGTTGTGCTCTCAGTAGGAAAGCAACATGCAGGGTTTATTGTAAGGTGCCATGCAAACATCTGGGACAGCTAATGCGTAAAAAGCTCAAAGTCAATGGGTTTCAGCAAAACATTTTTAAAGGCAAGGAAAGGAAGGGGTATGTGATCAGCTTATGATCAACTATGATTGGTTTATGGGAGTTAAAATAAATGGGCAATAAATTACTGCAAATATTTCCTGGTTCTGGCCAGACTCCAGAGCGAATGTGTTAATTTCTTCCATTTGGTGGAAGTTGTAGCATCTGTAAAACAACTCAAGAAGTGTGTATCAGATATTATTATCTGGGTGCTTCAGAGAGGAGCTGAAGCAGAGTATATGAGGAAAAGGTCTGTCCAGGAAGGCCTCACAGGGTCCTGCTCTGTTATGAATTCATAATGATAGTGACTGCATTGGAATCTTATTAGTTTTGGAGAGCTATTCCCCCTTCCTACTAGAAGCCTAATTTCTTTCATTGCTATTGACTCTTCAGCACCACACAAAGAGTCCTAGGACCTACTCCAAGGGCTCCACTCACCCTTGTCCAAGGAGAGCCAGGTAACCAAAGCCCTGGCACTCAGATGCTTCCTCCTTGGATCCTGAATCTTGAACAGAAAAATAAGGAGACCACAAATGGTTGTCACTCCAGTCACAGAAGATCAGGGCCCTCACCCTAATGTTTCTGCCATGAGACTGCCATGTGGCCTCCTCAACCCAACCTCGCCTCCAGGGTATCTTGGCTCTTACCCTTCTTCTTGTGCATTCTGAGTTCTGTGTTTTAGTCATTCCTCTAATAAAATTGTTTTGCTTAAGTTAAACAGGTTGGTTGCTTGAAGAAGAGAAAGCCAACACATACAGTGTCCCAATATGAATTAGCAATGTCAGAAGGAATGTCTCTCCCCACCTCCATGTTGTTCCAGGGTTGAGACCTGGGTGTCAGGAATTGTATGTTAATTTTAGCTCCTATACTAAGCTACACCTACCAAGCTAGCTTTCATCAGTGAAGGCTTACTGACACTTCATCTTATTTCTCATCTGGTCCGGAGTTTAATCAATGAAGATGGGGCACCTGTTGGGCTCCCTGGGAGACCCATACCACCTGTACCACCACAGGTAACCTACGGTACAGCACTATGGGGAGAGTATTATCAATGTCCCTATAGTTCAGTTGAGTTGAGTCGCTCAGTCATGTCTGACTCTTTGTGACCCTACGAATCGCAGCACGCCAGGCCTCCCTGTCCGTCACCAACTCCCGGAGTTCACTCAGACTCACGTCCATCGAGTCGGTGATGCCATCCAGCCATCTCATCCTCTATCATCCCCTTTTCCTCCTGCCCCCAATCCCTCCCAGCATCAGTGTCTTTTCCAATGAGTCAACTCTTCACAATGTCCCTATAAACAGCAGGAAATTGTGTCCAAGGGATACAGCCAAGGCCACAGCTCTCATTTTCTAACTCAAGATCTTGTATTTTTTTTTTCCTAAAAAGGATTGTCTAACTGGCTTTTTGTTCCCTCCTGTTGCTCTCTGAAAACTTTTTTTTTTTAATTTTACAAATTCATTGGCATTAGAAATCGTTTTGACTTTGTCAAGTCAGGGAATCCATGCTTCCCAGGAGGAGATTTTTAGGCCTGACCTAGATAAAACCAAATGGTCTTTATCTGGATTCTTACATTCCTCTGGATAATAAAGCAGGAGAAAAATGCTGAAAAGAAAGTGTGCTTCAGCACAGGGTACAATGGACTTCTGAATATTCCTTAATTAAAAAGGGATTTAGGGAATTTATTTTTATCAAGATCCTCAGATGATTCAAAGAACACATTTTTTTGAGATAAATGATCATGTTACCAAGAGTAATAGGAGAAATTATTAAGGATTCCATAAATACTTGAAAAATGATAAGGAATTTAAATGAAGCAGGATAGAAAAATTTATTTTCCCTAAAAAACAGTTGAGACTAATGGAATAACTAAAATCACGTCTCAACTATTTAATTCCAATCCTGGCACAAAAATACACAGATAGACCCTGAGGTGGGACTTTGATTTTAACATTAACTGGAACTCAAGTAAAATGAACTGAAAAGTATCTTCCCAGAATCATCTTTCTGGATTCAAAGATAAAGTCCCAAGAGACTAGCAGTTTGCATTCTTAGCTTTTATGGTATCTTTATTAGTAAGGTTTTGCTATTGTTCAGGGGTTATCTAAAATTTTCCATCTCTGTACATCATCAGATCATGCGTTTCAATACAAGAACTGACTTTACAAATCATCTACTCCAACTACTGCACTTGATCAGCATATAAACATAAACCTAAAAGGAATGGTAAATCAGATACCCAGCACCAACCAGCCAGTTAGGAGCAAAGTCAGGGACCTGTCTCCTACCCACACATGATACTGGAGGGAGGAATTAGAAGATGTTTTCCTTTTTGACACTTGAGAAGGAGGTGGGTGAAAAAGTCAGGTTGTCCTAATGTGCATGCTAAGTCTCTTTAGTCGTGTCGGACTCTTTGTGACTCCATGGACTGTAGCCGACCAGGCTCCTCTGTCCGTGGGATTCTCCAGGCAAGAATACTGGAGTGGGTTGCCATGCCCTCCTCCAGGGGATCTTCCCAACCCAGGGATCGAACCCACGTCTTTTATGTCTCCTTCATTGGTGAGTGGGTTCTTTACCGCTAGCACCACCTGGGAAGCCCTAAAAGCAATACCAAATTTACTTTTGGTGGTTGGCAGGGGAGAAACTAACTTCACTGGGGAAAATGTCTGTCTCAGTCAGCTCTGGTTGCTGTAATAAAATACCACAGACTGAGTGGTTTAAACAAAAAAATGTCTTTTCTCACAGCTCCAGAGGCTGGAAGTCTGAGATTAGGGTGCCAGTGTGGTAAGATTCTGATTAGAGCTCTTTTCCTGGATTGTAAGTGGTAGCCTTATCCCTTTGCCCTGACATGGTAGAGAGAGAGAGAGAACAGCCCCCTGATGTTGCTTCTTATAAAGGCACTAATTCAGTCACAAGGGCCTCACCCTCGTTACCTCATCTAGATCTAATTATCTCCCAAAGGTCCCACCTCCAAACACCATCACATTGGATTTTAGCGCTTCCATATATGCATTTGTGGGGGATACATCCAATTTAGCAACACCTTCATGAGACACTTGGAAGGAAGATGAGACTCTCAAGACACTTGTGATATGAAGCATCAAAAGTAGCCAGATGATTTTACTACACAATATGCACTATAAAGTGACAATCAAGGAAGTAGCCTAGTTTTATGTCTTGGTCTTCTGCTCACCTGGGATGCAGATAGACTAATGAAATGATGTGTAAACTAAGGAAGACCCAAAGATGACCAAGAGAATGTAACCACCCACCCCCAGCCCCACACAGATCCACAGATCACAGAAGCCAATTTTATCTGGCTCTCAAGAAGCAGGGAGACCCAGGAGCTTTAACATGGGCTAAACACTTAAAAATATTACAGGTATTTACTCAATGCTGAGTTTATTCAGAGACTATCAAAACCCATCTTTAGAAGCTGTTCTATGGAGAAAAAACTCCCTTCACTGAATATTTTAAGGTTATGTCAAGGCTCCCAGCTCCCTGCTAAGCTCCTCCTAGTGAGGTGGCCTTTGAATTTGATGTATTATATCAGCTGTCTGTTCCTACTGTCTTAGTCAGCAAGAAAAGCTGGAGTTTCTTTTTTTAATGGTTAACATATACACGGAGTGTTTTCTTTGTTTGAGGGTGGGGAAAAGGGGGAAACTTTCAAGTATGTCACCTTCATTTCTCATAAATGATCAAATAGCCTATTCAAGTATTTTCAAAATGGGTATACCTCTGAGACACAAGTGTCTTTCGCCTCCCAACCCTGATGAAAGATGACTCCTAATGTAATAAAGTGGGCTCCAGAGAAATCAGTTTATTTATTCCAAATATTTCAGCTAATGAGAAAGCAAATTTGAACTTGCTGTCCTCAGGGTTTTGGCATGGCGTTCTGATCCGTTCCTTCTGACTCGAAGGTTCAGGTTTGATGGGGACCCTCTCTCTCCAGGTTTCTCATTAGTAGAAACCCCACCCCTCACGTGCCATGCGGAGGCCTCACTCCTGCTGCTGCCTTTATTGCAGTCCTCTCACCAACCTCCCCCATCCCCTCTCCCTCACCCAGGCCAGCCCTCCCTCTCTGCAGGACTCCCTCCTGCTCCGTCATCCTTCTGTGTGGCTCCTGGCAAGAGGCTTGCTTTGATGGATTCCACAGACCCCTGACCTCACTTTGAAGTCTCCGCAGCTTCATCAAACACACCCACCTCGAGCCTCAGCACTGCCCCTTTCCCTGGCTTACTAAACTCATTAAGCACCCTGGGGGACCCAGTTTGCCTTCTGTGTGACAGAATGATAAGTAGGTTTGGGGGAAAAGAAGGGAAGTGAGTGTTATATTCTCTGACATGCATCACCAAGACAGCCAAGCCTCCTCTTGGAAGGAAGTGAAGAGAGCTGCTGTGATTGCCACCCTCATCTGGTTCCCATGCGGATGAAGAGCTCAGGCTTCAGAGACAGAAAACTGTGAGTTAGACCCATGTTAGATCTCAGCTCTGCCTGGCTGAGACTGGCCTGGGGCAGGTAGATCTCTCTGAATTATGACTGGTAACCATCACTTAAGGAAGGTCATTTTGAGGATTAATTGACTACTTAATTGTCACAGTATGTGGTTAAAAAAAAAAAAAAGTATGACTTCAAGAAAGTTGGGCTTCCCTGGTAGCTCAACTGGTAAAGAATCTGCTTGCAGTGCAGGAGACCCCAGTTCGATTCCTGAGTTGGGAAGATCTGCTGGAGAAGGGAACAGCTACCTACTCCAGTATTCTGCCCTGGAGAATTCCATGGACTGCATAGTTCATGGGGTCACAGAGTCAGATACAACTGAGCGACTTTCACTTACACTTTTCAAGAAAGCTATTATTGTCATTTCCAATGGTCAACATCAGTGAAAAGTAATGGGTTTACTGGTCAATCCATGAAGACACTCATTTGTGTTCCCACCGAGGCTATCAAGGGGAAGTACCTTGTACATTTGTGCCATTTAAGACGATTCTGCATAGTGACAGAACACTGAATATAAGTGCTTGGGGTCCTCAAGGCAGAGAATATTTATACCAGTAATGATTATTAAACAGCTATAATCTACTGCCATTTACCTGGGGCCAGGTACTGCACCAAACAACTGAAATGTCACAAAACCATTTTGGTAGGTATTACACACCCCATCTTACAAAAAAAGGAAACTGAGACTCTAAAATTTTACATGACTTGTTTAAGGGTCAGAAACCTGTGAGGAAACAACACAACCACCTATAAGAGACGATGAAACATACGGAAACTAAGAGTGGAAAGCTATTACCACCTATAGGCTTTATAGGGTACAGAGTGAATAGGTGGAGGGTAGCAGGGAGGAGTGATGTTATCGTGTTCCAGAGCCATAAGAAAGGAGCCACCCAATAGGAACCAAAGCCACAGCAAGGAGACGAGGAAGAACAGGGTAACAGGTGCATTGGGCTACACCGTCCTCTCTCTCCTCTCATTCTCTGATGTGCTGCTAGTGCCTCTGTCTGAACCCAACTGGAAGCTGGAGGACAAATGAGCTAGGTGAGGTAGTTCACTGCAGTGAACCTCTAGGCACAAAGAATTACAAAGGATGGTGACCAATGGATGGTGGGTGAGGGGTGCAAATGGAGAACTGACAGTCACTCAAAAGGAAACCCAGGACCTCATTAACCTTGTTTGTTCAACACCAAGAATTCTCCACCAACTAGAAACTCTTAGTACAGCCTTGGCAAGTAAATAAATCAGCAAAGGGAAATTACAGGATGCTATAAAAGAGAGCAATGAAAAGTGAAAGTGAAGTTGTTCAGTCATGTCCGACTCTTTGCCACCCCGTGGACCGTAACCTACCAGGCTCCTCTGTCCATGGGATTTTCCAGGCAAGAGTACTGGAGTGGGCTGCCATTTCCTTCTCCAGGGGATCTTCCCAACCCAGGGATTGAATCCAGGTCTCCTGCATTGCAGACAGACGCTTTACCATCTGAGCCACCAGGGAATAGGAACTAAATAAATCTGAGCCCAGGGTCCAATGCTGAAATACTTGGTGACCTTGGACACGTTTACTCAGCCTTCTCAAGTCTTAGCCTCCTCATCTGTGACACTTGGGCTCTAACTGTCCCTGTCACATATGTCCAGTGTAAGAACTGAGATAAAGGGCAGAAAGTAGACAGGCACTGTCACACCCATTATAGGAGCAGAGTCAGAAATCAGAGAACCCAAGTTCAAATCCGCTGTGCCCACCTTCAAGCTCTATTATCTCAGAAAAGTGGGTGAGCCTCTCAGGACCTTAGTTCCCTCCTCTGTGAGTCAGGGTGATAGGAACACCTGATTTACAGGGACTCTATGTTGATAAAGTGACTTAAAAAATGTAAAACAGTTAATAAATGTTACCCAGCACTTAAGGGGGTCTCAGTTAATGGCTATTTTCCTTCAAGTGCACAGCACCCTGCCTGTGGCAGAGTAAGTAGTGACCTAGAGTTTGCCTTCTGAGCAGGATGGCCACAGGATGAGGGAAGAGCCTATTCATGTGTCTATTATTTCCCTTCTCTCCAGAGCACTCAGACCCCATGTCAAAATTCAAAGCTCTGTTGTTTGTTTTCCATAAGAAAGCCAATACCGGTCAGCATTTCAAAAATGTAGTAATTGTTCTGAAGTCCTAAGGGCTGAGGGGGACTGCACTGCAGACAGCATGGGCTTCAGCTGTGTTACTATCTCGACCCCTTGCTCTGCATCTGCCCATGTCCTCAGCTCATTCTGAGGCTTGTGCTCGGCACCAGCCTGTCTGTCACAAGCTGCTGTCTGGGGTGGGGGGCAGTCCTGCCTGCCCACCTGCCCTACCCCCCTCCCCAGCCCCAGATGCCCACACTCCTGGGGAATGTGTTCTCTACCTGCTTACAGAGCACTGTATAGAGTCAACAAACACCCACCACATGCTAGAAACTCTTCAGGTGCTGGAGATGCAATGACAAAGGCAGTGACAACCTCTGCCCTCGTAGAGCTTACATTCTACTGGGAGGAGCAAACAGTTTACACAGCGACAAGCAAAACATGCAGCAGATCAGGGGATGACAAGGCCAGTGGGGAAGCGGAATAAGGAGTCACAGTACGAGGAGGGCTAGCAATTTTAAATGGATGATCAGAGAAGGCTTCACCGAACAGCTGAAAAAATTAGGGAATGCTTCACAGACTCTGTCATAATAAATGTTGACTGTGATTAGTGGTCAAAGGAAATTTAATTTCCTGTTTTCTCTCCAGGGATGCCAGAGGTACATAGCTGGAAAAGTTTGAGAAGTGCTATTGCTAAGACTCAAGGGACCAGAGAGTAACATGGGGCACCATATGCTGAGACATAGAGCAGCTCATGGAGCTTCCAGGGTCACCTGCGGGGATACAAATTCTAAACTCCTATGATTCGTCCTTCCTGGGTGCTCTTAGGACACAAGTGTTAGTTGAATTTGGTTGCTAATGTCTAGTGTCAAGTATGGACTCCTGTTGAGGGAAGCTTTGCAATAAGTCATTTCAGAGGTGGTAGTTTCCCTGCGGTCAGCCTTATTTACACATTGTGGGTTTGGAGCAAGATAGGTCAGTACACCGAGATGACACTGAGGCAGAAAAAGTAACTGAAATTCCATGAGCTTAACACAACGAAGATTCCTTTCTTACTCATGCATCTCTGAGCCGAGATGATCCTCTGGAATAGCTTCTCTCCACAGGGGACTCAAGGATCCAGGTTACTTCTAATCTGGGGCTCTACCAACTCGACAGGAGGCTCCTTCCTCAACAGCGGGAAGAAAATGGAGGGAAAGAAAATGCCTGGAAATATCACCCTGCTCATCTGCATTTCAGACAGGAAGAGATGTGCATTACTTCTCCTTGATTTATTGGCCATAACTAGTGGACAGTCTCATCTTCTGAAAGCGAGGTCACCTGACTAATTCTCTACAGGGAAGAAAAGCAGACTGGATGTGGGGAGCACTACTAAAATTCTACCAGATCACTTGCTCCTACTCTGTGCAACTTGGCAAATGTGGTAGAAATGGCTTTACTCTCCAGGCACATGGTACCAGCCTAGCAAGTTTTATGTGGACAAAATGGCTTAGAGCTCTAAGATGTCTGTTAGAGCTTCCTGGACAACTTTCCGGTACATATCCCAAATAAAACATAACTATAAGCTTCCTGAAGGTTCTCCTTCAAACCCAATGAGATGGATGAAACTAGGAGAGGCATATTTTAAAGAATGTGATTAGGAAAAGCCTGTGGAAGGTAGGCGCATTTGTGCTGAAGCTACAGGAGTTGTACAAAGACGTGAGAAAGATGGCTCAGGCAGAAGTGGAGCAAATGCCAAGACCCTGAGGGAAGATGAGCTGTAGAAAAGAGGCCCACGTGACAAGGGTATAGCCAATGCCAAGGAGAGTGATGTCAGGTAGAGAGGAAGAGACAGAGAGGCCCACTGATGCCTGGCAGGCTGGGTAAGGAATTCAAGTCTTATTTCAAATTCAAAAGGAAGCAATCGGAAAGTTTTAGCAAGGTAATGACCTGATCTGACTTGGATTATTTTAAAGATTCTTCTGGTTGCTATAAGGGAAAGGGATTGTTGAGGATAGGAGCAGCAGGAGGATCAGTTCACCCAGATGAGAGAAGAGAGGGGTTTGGACTCAGATGTAGGTAGTAGAACTGGAGAGGGGTGGATATGCTGGGGATGCATTCTGAAGGTACAGAAAACAGGACTAAGAATGAAGAAAAGAGGACAGCCAAGGATAATTCTGCAATCTATTGCTGGCCTGGCTGTCTCCCTGACATGGTGACTGGGTTCAGCCCAGAAGAGAATCATAATGAAGCAAGGATAAGCACCATGCTTTCCAGGAAGTACCAGAAGTTGCTCTGAAATCAGTCCATGTAGGAAGTACCTATGCTGATCTATTTCTTGTTGAATTTTGCAATCATGAATCTTTGTGTTATTTCTTCCAGCTTATTTCCAGTTATTTCTTCCAGTCTCCTGTCTTCCTTCTCTTTAAAGAATCATCCTTATATGGAATCTTTACCCCCAATAATGGCATTCAATTACTCTTCTTTAACATTTTTCTTGAGACCTGAAATAAAAACAGCTCCTACTGAGGAAACCAGAAGGGAAAGAGACACGTGTACCCCAATGTTCATCGCAGCACTGTTTATAATAGCCAGGACATGGAAGCAACCTAGATGTCCATCAGCAGATGAATGGATAAGAAAGCTGTGGTACATATACACAATGGAGTATTACTCAGCCATTAAAAAGAATACATTTGAATCAGTTCTAATGAGGTGGATGAAACTGGAGCCTATTATACAGAGTGAAGTAAGCCAGAAGGAAAAACATAAATACAGTATACTAACACATATATATGGAATTTAGAAAGATGGTAACAATAACCCGGTGTACGAGACAGCAAAAGAGACACTGATGTATAGAACAGTCTTATGGACTCTGTGGGAGAGGGAGAGGGTGGGAAGATTTGGGAGAATGACATTGAAACATGTAAAATATCATGTAAGAAACGAGTTGCCAGTCCAGGTTCGATACACGATACTGGATGCTTGGGGCTAGTGCACTGGGAGACCCAGAGGGATGGTATGGGGAGGGAGGAAGGAGGAGGGTTCAGGATGGGGAACACATGTATACCTGTGGCGGATTCATTTTGATATTTGGCAAAACTAATACAATTATGTAAAGTTTAAAAATAAAATAAAATTAAAAAAAAAAAAAAAAACAGCTCCTAGGTTCTGTCTGCAGCCTTTGGCCAAAAGAAAAAAAATTTTTTTTGCTATATTGACTTATCATATGTTTTATAACATTGCAATTTAAAATTGAATGAAGAGATTTTACATATCCTCTTCAGGGAAGTTTCTTCATTAACATTTTTAAGAAAGCAACGAAGAGTTTCTCTTATTATAACAGATGGTGGTGTATTTTATAGTTACGGCAGTCACATGCTTCATACCTTAACAACAGTCAGCTCCTCAGCACTGAAATGTTTTAATATTTCTCTACGGACTTTGCTAAGCACAACTGAATAATCCATTTCATATTTAAATCATGCCCAGTGCTTATTACATATTAGGAATTTTGTAAATGCTTGTTGAATAACTGAATGAATCTATCAAATCAAAGCTCCAAGACTATTTCTTTTCACAAAGCACATAATTAATTATGCCATTTCAACAAATATGCTGACTAGGCCTCAAACATCTTTTGAACTGATCGTGTATAAAACTGTTGAAAGCAGAATTCCTGAATTCTCACTCTGGATTCAGGCCAGTGCAGCACTTTAATTACTCTCTTTGTAATTTTTGCTGTAATTTTGCTGTCTGTTAAAGGACAAGTTCTCAGTCATGCCACTTATGAACCAACCACATTGGTTAAGGTCATAAAGCTTCAGTGAAAAGGTGAGCTTCCACCTCTTGCACACCAATTAGGCCTCATCTAACTAAAGGGCTCCCCAGGTGGCTCAGTGACAAAGAGTCCATCAGCCAATGCAGGAAACACAGGAGACATGGGTTCGATCCCTGGGTTGGGAAGATCCCCTGGAGGAGGAACAGGCAACCCACTCCAGTATTCTTGCCTGGAGAATCCCATGGACAGAGGAGTCTGGTGGTCTATAGTTCACGGGGTTGCAAAGAGTCAGATACAACTAAACAACTGAGAGACTGAGCACATGCGCATACAACTGGACCTCACTTCTTGGCAGCTGCTCTTTGCATGGATATATATTCTCCATACCTGTTTGTGGTGTGTCACAGATACTCCTATACAGGTCAGAAACAAGATGCAGAGCATCTGAATACATCCAGGACCAATTAAATGGATGGTGGAGGTTAAACGGACAATACGGTGGCCCAACATTGTCACATGTGGTCACTCAAGTGGTAAGTATTCACTGCCTCTCCACAGAAGTTCCTGGAATGAAAAATAAAACTTTTGGAAACCTCTCATGAGTTTTTATAGCATTATAAAAGTATCAAGTATTTATTATAATAAAATAAATAGTAAACCATATAAAAAATACAAATAAAGGCCGCCTTCAGCTTCTCCCCTCCCCCATCCATCCCCTGAGGATCACCATTACCAACAAACCAGAAATATCCTTGTATATTATTTTATGCACACATGTTCTTCTTCTAACCAGAGAAGGCAATGACAACCCACTCCAGTACTCTTGCCTGGAAAATCCCATGGACGGAGGAACCTGGTGGGCTGTAGTCCATGGGGTCATGAAGAGTCGGGCACAACTGAGTGACTTCACTTTCACTTTTCACTTTCATGCATTGGAGAAGGAAATGGCAACCCACTCCAGTGTTCTTGCCTGGAGAATCCCAGGGATGGGGGAGCCTGGTAGGAGGCCGTCTATGGGGTCATGCAGAGTTGCACACGACTGAAACGACTTAGCAGTTCTTCTAACACAGCTAGACTATACTATGTATTTCCTGTAACTTGCCATGTTTAACTATAGACATCATTCCAAGCCAGTTCAGAGAGATGGGCTTTATTATCTTTAATGGACTTCACATATGGCATTGAAGATTAAATTCTAGTTTTTTGGATTCGTTTTTTGCTGTTAAAAACAATGCTTCATGATCACTTTTTTATATATCTTTGTGCATTTATTTGTAGGACAAATTTGTAGAAGCAGGGTTGCTAGGTTAGAGTGTAGCCACATTTTAAATTTTGATTGATATGGCCAATTTCCCTTACTAAATGGCTGAACCAATTTAGACTCTCATCACTCTAGAAATAGTATGGACCTAACAGAAGCAGAAGATATTAAGAAGAGGTGGCAAGAATACACAGAAGAACTATACAAGAAAGATCTTCATGATCCAGATAATCACAATGGTGTGATCACTTACCTAGAGCCAGACATCCTGGGATGTGAAGTCAAGTGGGCCTTAGGAAGCATCACTATGCACAAAGCTAGTGGAGGTGATGGAATTTCAGTTGAGCTATTTCAAATCCTAAAAGATGATGCTGTGAAAGTGCTGCATTCAATATGCCAGCAAATTTGGAAAACTCAGCAGTAGCTACAGGACTGGAAAAGGTCAGTTTTCATTCCAGTCCCAAAGAAAGGCAATGCCAAAGAATGCTCAAACTACCGCACAATCCCACTCATCTCACACGCTAGTAAAGTAATGCTCAAAATTCTCTAAGCCAGGCTTCAACAGTATGTTAACTGTAAACTTCCAGATGTTCAAGCTGAAATTAGAAAAGGCAGAGGAACCAGAGATCAAATTGCCAACATTCGTTGGATCATCAAAAAAGAGAGTTTCAGAAAATATCTACTTCTGCTTTATCAACTATGGCAAAGCCTTTGACTGTGTGGATCACAATAAACTGTGGAAAATTCTGAAAGAGATGGGAATACCAGACCACACGACCTGCCTCTTGAAAAATCTGTATGCAGGTCAGGAAGCAACAGTTAGAATTGGACATGAAACAACAGATTTGTTCCAAATCAGGAAAGGAGTACATCAAGGCTGTACCTTGTCAACCTGCTTATTTAACTTATATGCAGAGTACATCATGAGAAACACTGGCCTGGATGAAGCACAAACTTGAATCAAGATTGCCGGGAGAAGGATCAATAACCTCAGATATGCAGATGACACCACCCTTATGGCAGAAACCAAAGAAGAACTAAAGAGCCTCTTGATGAAAGTGAAAGAGGAGAGTGAAAAAGTTGGCTTACAACTCAACATTCAGAAAACTGAGATCTTAGCATCTGGTCCCATCACCTCATGGCAAATAGATGGGGAAGTAGTGGAAACATTAACAGAGTTTATTTTTTGGGGCTCCAAAATCACTGCAGATGGTGACTACAGCCATGAAATTAAAAGACACTTGCTCCTTGGAAGAAAAGCTATGACCAACCTACTGCTACTGCTGCTAAGTCACTTTAGTTGTGTCCGACTCTGTGTGACCCCATAGATGGCAGCCCACCAGGCTCCCCTGTCCCTGGGATTCTCCAGGCAAGAATACTGGAGTGGGTTGCAATTTCCTTCTCCAATGTGTGAAAGTGAAAAGTGAAAGTGAAGTCATTCAGTCGTGTCCAACTCTTAGTGACCCCAAGGACTGCAGCCTACCAGGCTTCTCTGTCCATGGGATTTTCCAGACAAGAGTACTGGAGTGGGGTGTCATTGCTTTCTCCAATGACCAACCTAGACAGCATATTAAAAAGCAAAGACATTACTTTGCCAACAAAGGTCCTTCTATTCAAAGCTATGGTTTTTCCAGTAGTCATGTATGGATGTGAAAGGTGGACTATAAAGAAAGGTGAGTGCTGAAGAATTGATGCTTTTGAACTGTGGTATTGGAGAAGACTCTTGAGAGTCCCTTGGACTGCAAGGAGATCCAACCAGTCAATTCTAAATGTAATCAGTCCTGAATATTCATTGGAAGGACTGATACTGAAGCTGAAGCTCCAATACTTTGGCCACCTGATCCAAAGTGTCAACTCATTGGATAAGACTCTGATAATGGGAAAGACTGAAGGCAGGAGGAGAAGGGGATGACAGAGGATGAGATGGTTGGATGTCATCACCGACTCAATGGACATGAGTTTGAGGGGACTCCGGGAGTTAGATACGGACAGGGAGGCCTGGCGTGCTGCAGTCCATGGGGTTGCAAAGAGTCGGACGCAATTGAGAGACTGCACTGAACTAAATACTCTTTAAATTGGTAATTTTTTCTGCAAATGAAAGTGGAAAAAGATAGATAATGAACACCAGGGACCATAACTAGGGAGGTAAAAGAGCAGCAAAATCAAGGACAAGTCACTTCACCACCTGCTTCTGGCTGGATCTGCTGAACCAAATGCACCATGGGAGAGAACTGAAAGAAGGACCTGCTGGTTAACCAACAAATCCCAGTAAGGCAGGACCAAGAAGCCAGGTTCTCCATGACAGACACATTCTTAAAGGAGAAAGAGAAAGAAAGAAGGAAGGAAGGAAGAGGGCTTGAAGACGGAACATCTAGTCTACCTGTCTGGTTTTGTTCAAAGATCTCTGTACCTCATTTCAGGAGATGAAAGGACTTTTGGACAAGTCTCTCTTTCAAAAGCAATAGTTACAAAATGTTTGAGTTGCAGTGGTTTAATTAACATCCCTCAGAATTCCCAGAAGAAACAAGATCCAGCGCAATAAATAAATTGAATCATTCAGGCAAAACGGGTTAAGGGAACTGATGTGAATAAATGGCTCCTTCTGGCCTTCCCTAGTTATATTAATAAACATCTCATGGAAAATCTTAACCCTATGCTTGTCAAACTCTGAAGCAATCCATTGCTCTTTCTCTCCTTGGATTTTCTAAGAGCGGGACAAAAAGATATCTGATCCCAAGATAAAATCCCCAAAGTCCCATCACCTGCTGCCAAGAAACTTTCTTTCAGAAAAGTATGAATAAAAATTAAGCTTGTAAAGGAAAAATAAATGCTAGAAATAGAAAGGCTTGCCACTGTTATTTTCTCAAGAAGATCACCTTCACTGTGTAGAAAACTAGCAAGTTCATTGGCATCTGCTCTCCAGATTCTAATACCAGAGACTGTCAGCTTTTACTCTTTGAGAAAAGTGTTTTTTAATAATCTGTCTCCCTTACCTCTAAGGTGTATGTGCTAATGAGTTGTCAACCCTAGAAATCATATAATTAGGATGTATAGGTCTTATTATTCACAAGAAAGTGAAATTGCTCAGTCATGTCCAACTCTTTGCAACCCCATGGACTGTAGCCTACCAGATTCCTCTGTGCATGGGATTTTTCCAGGCAAGAATACTGGAGTGGGTTGCCATTTCCTTCTCCAATTATTCACAAGAGTTTTGTTTAAAAAATCACCACAAACAGTAAATTAGAAAATTTGGAATTATAACTCCTTGGAGAAATGTAAGTTAGGTTCCTGTGAAGCCAACAGGCTAATAGGCGTGGTCACATCTTCATCAGCAGATGGATATATATTCTGTTTAAAGGCTTTATGAATACATATGATTCATTAACATTGAAGTCATAGCCAACAGCCTAACTCATGACTGAATAAAGCTTACCTGAGACATTTATTCCCTCTATAAGGCACACTTTAGTGTGCTTAGGGCCTCTGCACTACACTTCAGCACTATGCTTTTGGGCCACTTTATACAACAAAGTCAGCAACAAAAGGCACAAAAATGCAAAAGAATTTTTTTAAAAAAAGGCACTTAATATACCATGAAGAGGATGCCTGTTTACTGTATGAACTGAAACAAGAAGGCTTCGCTCCCCCTCAGCTAGGAACACAAATGTCAGGTGACTCAATTCTGCCTTGTTTGTGAATGACGACGAGTGTCACAAGTCTTGATTCGGGGTCACAAATAAGTGTCAGTGAGTGACCAGATCAGATCTCCCCACCAGGCACACCAGGCACGGCTCCCTGCTCTGCCCAGCCCCTCCGGATTGGCCCAGTTTGGTTTGGGCGGAGCCAACAGACGCAGCCCCTTTGTAAAGGGGTGGAACCAGGCCCTGGGGGAGGGGCTGCAGAAGGACACGCAAGTAACCCTCCATCCCCAGCTGTTCATCACGAACTGAGGACACAGGGACAAGCCTCATAAATAAGTGTGGCTTCAGACCCAGTTTGGTAAATGGCGTTATAGGCTCATGAGGTGAAAGAGATGGCAGATTAAGGTGTCTAAGTACAATATTTCCCACAGCTTCCCTTCTTATTCTTTATTAAACCCTCATACCACAGCACAAAATAAATAATTCTTTAAAAGGAGAAACCAGAATAGGATTGCCAGATTCCACAAATAAAAACACAAGACAGCCAATTAAGTTTGAACTTTAGAAAAACAACAAATGATGTTTTTAATATAAGTATGTCCCACATTCATCAGTCAGTCAGTTCAGTTGCTCAATCATGTCCAAGTTTTTGTGACCCCATGGACTGCAGCATTCCAGGCCTCCCTGTCCATCACCAACTCTCGGAGTTTACTCAAACTCATGTCCATTGAGTCAGTGATGCCATCCAACCATCTCATTCTCTGTCATCCCCTTCTCCTCCTGCCTTCAATCTTCCCTAGCATCAGGGTCTCTTCAAATGAGTCAGCTCTTTGCATCAGGTGGCCAAAGTATTGGAGCTTCCGCTTCAGCATCAGTCCTTCCAATGAGTATTCAGGACTGATTTCCTTTAGAATGGACTTGTTGGATCTCCTTGCAGTCCAAGGGACTCTCAAGAGTCTTCTCCAACACCACAGCTCAAAAGCATCAATTCTTCAGTGCTCAGCTTTCTTTATAGTCCAGCTCTCACATCCATACATGACTATTGGAAAAAACCATAGCCTTGACTAGACAGAATTCATACTAAATGCTTTATGCTTATAGTTAAGGTAAGAATGTCTAGGGTTTCCCAGGTGGCGCTAGCAATAAAGTACCTGCCTGCCAATGCAGGAGACACAGAGACGCAGGCTCCATCCCTAGATCGGGAAGATCCCCTGGTGAAGGGAATGGATACCCACTCCAGTATTCTTGCCTGGAGAATCCCATGGGCAGAGGAGCCTGGCTGGGCTACAGTCCATGGGATCACAAAGATTTGGACATGACTAAAGTGACTGAGCACATATGCAAAGATGTCCAATGCTGTGAGCAGAGAGATGTGAACAGCCAAGGAGGGGAGTCAGGGAGGTGCGTGATGCATGGGAGCCAGGAGCAAGGAAGAGGTTCTCATTCCTGGCTCCACAAATTCCCCCTTGAAAGTCATTTAGATTTTGCTGAACTTCAGTTTCTTTATCTTTTACTTGAGGATAATGACTTCTTTCTCAGTAGGCAACTGGGATGACCAAATGAGATAATATATGTAAGTCTCCTGCACAGTTCTTCCCCACCCCACACACTTTGCCAAATAAGAGTCATTGTCATTATTATTATTTTTTTAATCTGAGGCTAGAGGGAGAACCAGCATTTCTGTGACCATCAAAAGCTTTGGATATTTTATTTTGGTTTGGTTTTATTTTTGTTCCCAGAGCTGTTGGGGCTTGAGAAATATCATCCTAGGAAGATATTCCAAATTGCCATTTTTTTTTCAACATAAGAGAAAAGAGTTTGCTTCTCTTCTAACTTCCTCAAGGCTGAGTCTCACCACGTACAGTAAAAATGTCAACTACACATGTGCTTGTACTACATCTCATCTAACATCTGGATGTTTGGCAACTTTGAGATGCCAATTTTTCAAACTTCAAAGTGGATGCCTGTTGATTTTGTATTATGACTGTGAAACTCCATTTATTTTATACCTTTATTAGCATTCCTGAAGTGACTTTCCACACATATGATTTATTTCTTGCTTACTCACTGTTCAGGACCAAGCAACAAAGGGTTTGAATGATGAAGAACTAATGAAGAATCATGGCAGCTTACGCCACAAGTTTTCTCAAACTGAACCATTGCTTTGTGCTGATTTTCTTATCTAATTTTCAGAAACTGAGAATTCAGCAGTGGCAGCAAAAGTCTTAAGCAATAACAGTGGGATTCACAGATTCAGTCATTCACCAAATATTTGTACATTGTGTGACTACAATGGCTCACTCACTGTTCTAGGCAAGGGAGACACAACAATGAATGAAAAAGTAGGTGAAAACCCCTGCTCTCTTGGAACTCACTGTCAAGGAAGATGGACAACAGATAGAATAATAAATATAATGATTGATCTTGGTTGATCACAAGGTTGACACATCCTCAATCAGAAAAGTAGCTTGGAGCACAGGAGATAAATGGAACAGGCTAATGACATGAACACTAGGTCCATCCACAGGTGTCCCCACCACCAGGTTAGTATAGACTACAAATGGTGCCTCGAAATAGGCAGAGGTCAAAATAAGCAGCAGAATTGGGTGCACTGATGTGGGCTAACAGGAGGACAACAGGCAGGGTAGAGGCAGGGCTTGGAGGGGTGGCAATAGATGTGAGCAGGCAGACTTAGGTCACGCTCACAGAATCTCTACAGCTACCACAGCTAGGCCAGAGGAGAGCTGCAGTCCTGTCTTAGAGGGTCCATAGTGGAGGAGAGGTCCATCAAGACAGACCCCAGGCTCTACAGTGAACCAGGGGACTGGCAGCCTGGCCAAAGGAGCCAGGTATTCATTCTTTCTATCAGTATTCATTAAGCACTCACTATGTGTCATGTCCTATTCTCAGTACTGGGGATTCAGCAGTGAATAAGACAGACAAATCTTCCTTACGGAGCTGCACTCAGAGAAAACAATACATACTATACCTGCCCTTCAAATAGGCTCATGAGTACCATTTTTCTAGATTCCATATATTTGCATTAATATATGATATTTGTTTTTATCTTTCTGACTTACTTCACTCCGTATAGCAGGCTCTAGGTTCATTGGTCTCTACAACTGATTCACATTCATCTCAGACGTAGGACTTGAGGACACAGCTGGGGAAGGAGAGAATGGGAAGAATTGAGAAAGCATTGACATATATACACTCCCATGTGTAAAATAGATAGCTAATGGGAAGCTGGCAATACCAAAGAATGTTCAAACTACCACACAATTGCACTCATTTCACATGCTAGCAAAGTAATGCTCAAAATCCTCTGAGCTAGATGTCAACACTACATGAACTGAGAACTTGCAGATGTAAAAGCTGGATTTAGAAAAGGCAGAGGAATTAGAGATCAAATTGTCAACATCCATTGGATCATAGAAAAAGTAAGAGATTTCCAGAAACACATCTACTTCTGCTTCATTGATTATGCTAAAGCCTTTGACTGTGTGAATCACAAAAAACTGAAAATTCTTAAAGAGATGGGAATAACAGACCACCTTACCTGCCTCCTGAGAAACCTGTATGCAGGTCAAGAATCAACAGTTAGAACCGGACACGGAACAATGGACCGATTCCAAATTGGGAAACGAGTACGTCAAAGCTGTATATTGTCACCCTGCTTATTTAACTTATATGCAGAGTACATCATAAGAAATGCTGGGCTGGATGAAGCACAAGCTGGAATCAAGATTGCCAGGAGAAATACCATACCTTCAGATATGCAGATGACACCACCCTTATGGCAGAAAGTGAAGAGGAATAAAGAGCCTCTTGATGAAGGTGAGAGGAGAGTGAAAAAGCTGGCTTAAAACTCAACATCAAAAAATGAAATCATGGCATCCTGTCTGATCACTTCATGGCAAATAGACGGGAAAACAATGACAGACTTTATTTCCTTGGGCTCCAAAATCACTGTAGATGATGACTGCAGCCATGAAATTAAAAGACACTTGCTCCTCGGAAGAAAAGCTATGACATACCTAGACAGCATATTAAAAAGCAGAGACATTGCTTTGCTGACAAAGGTCCATCTAATCAAAGCTATGGTTTTTCCAGTGGTCATGTATGGATGTGAGAGTTGGACTATAAAGAAAGCTGAGTGCCAAAGAATTGATGCTTTTGAACTGTGATGCTGGAGAAGAATCTTGAGAGTCCCTTGGACTGCAAGGAGATCCAACCAGTCCATCCTAAAGGAGATCAGCCCTGGGTGTTCATTGGAAGGACTGATGCTGAAGCTGAAGCTCCAATACTTTGGCCACCTGATCCAAAGAGCTGACTCATTGGAAAAGGCCCTGATGCTGGGAAAGATTGAAGGCAGGAGGAGATGGGACAACAGAAGATGAGATAGTTGGATAACATCACTGACTTGATGGACATGAGTTTGAGCAAGTTCCTGGAGTTGGTGATGGACAAGGCAGCCTGAGGTGCTGTAGTCCATGGGATCACACAGAGTCAGACACGACTGAGTGACTGAACTGAAGACTCATTTAACTGTTCTTGAGTGGAGTGGTTTTATTAAGCCCTCCAGGTGATTCTAATGTATAACCAGAGCTAAAAATCACTGGTGGGTCCATGCACCACAAAAAAGCAGTTGGTCACTCATCCATTCATCACCTTTTCTCGATATTTATCATGGCGCTGGGAGCCACACTACCTAGCACATAGCAAGGATGTGGGAGATGATACATTTTGCTGGTATAAACAATAAGGGGGGTAGAAGGTCTTTACCCTAGTTCAGTTCAGTCGCTCAGTCATGTCCGACTCTTTGCAAACCCCATGAATCGCAGCACACCAGGCCTCCCTGTCCATCACAAACTCCCAGAGTTCACTCAGACTCACGTCCATCAAGTCGGTGATGCCATCCAGCCATCTCATCCTCTGTCATCCCCTTCTCCTCCTGCCCCCAATCCCTCCCAGCATCAGAGTCTTTTCCAATGAGTCAACTCTTCGCATGAGGTGGCCAAAGTACTGGAGTTTCAGCTTTAGCATCATTCACTCCAAAGAAATCCCAGGGCTGATCTCCTTCAGAATGGACTGGTTGGATCTCCTTGCAGTCCAAGGGACTCTCAAGAGTCTTCTCCAACACCACAGTTCAAAACCATCAGTTCTTCGGCTCTCAGCCTTCTTCACAGTCCAACTCTCACATCCATACATGACCACAGGAAAAACCATAGCCTTGACTAGACGGACCTTTGTTGGCAAAGTAATGTCTCTGCTTTTGAATATGCTATCTAGGTTGGTCATAACTTTTCTTCCAAGGAGTAAGCGTCTTTTAATTTCATGGCTGCAGTCACCATCTGCAGTGATTTTGGAGCCCAATCATATCTGTGCTTTGGAAACTGACAGTGGTAAATAAAATAACTGTGGCTGGGAGGACAACCTGGCAGAGGGGAGAATGATTAGAGCAATAGTTCTCACTCTTGTGCACATATCAGAAGCACCTGCAGGACTCCTTGAGCCAGTGTCTCCATGCTGCAACCCCCAGAATTTCTGAATCAGGAGGTCTGGAGAGAGGCCTGAGAATCTGCATTTCTGACACCAGTCCCCAGGTGATGCTGTTGGTCTGAAGACCATATACTTGGAGACTCAACAGTGAGTTAGCCTTGGCTGTGCTGTATGATCAGGTGAAAGGCAAGGAAGGCCTAATTCAGATGAGAGATAATGGAGAGAAGAGAACAAGCTGAGGGGTGCTATGCATGTCAATTCAATAAGAACCTTGCAATTGATTGCCTGAAGAGAGGGCTGAGGGAGGGGGCAGAAGAGGGTGTCTACAAGGATGCTGATGACAAGAGGCGGGAAGCAATCCCTTTTAGAAGGCGCTTGTTTTAGTACTCTGTTAAAAGCAAAGGGGTTTTTTTGTTTTCTCTTTACAGATTTTATTTTCCCCCTTACTGAATAGTACAATAAATTTCACTGCCTTATTTGTTTTGTCATATAAAAGAATGCTTGCCAATATCTATTAAGCTAATATTATAGCTTGGTTCCAGAACATCTTGTAGTGGTTATTTCTAGCATGTTCTGGAATCTGTACTTAGGGTACACAGTTCCTTAACCAACCCTCATTAGAAACTGAGTCGCTAGTGCACAGGCTTATCAAGGTTATTACACCCACAGTATTATTAATTTATAGCAGATGCAGGCCAGGGGAGTCCATCCTCTGATAGTGCATTTATTTCAGTAATCTACAAACTGAAAGGCTGATGATAGAGCAATAAACGCTGTGAAAAGTGTTTCTATTTTTGACTGATTTTTCTGATAGATGAAACAATAAAAATAGTTTAAAATTTTTTCCTCATGAAAGGATATGACATTGAAAGACCCTTGCCTGTAATTTTAAAAGCTGGAGTAGTACTGAGGAGCTGTTTACTAGATTTAATAATCTATAATTTGGAGAAATGATAGAGATGAGATATCCTTTTTATTATCCGGCTGGAGATAAAGCATGATGTTCAGCGCCTCTGCATCACACCACCTATTTATAAAATGCAAATTTTCCTCCCTGACCTCAGGCTTCCTGAATATCTTGGCAGTGGCTTTGGAATCTGCATTTGAAATCAGGACCATAGGTTTTAAAGACACTGGAAGGGAATATATTTAGGGTGTAAAGGGCAGGCAATCTAATGCTATAAGTTAGAGCAAAGAAGCATCACAAGAATGGGGGTTTTCACATGTTTATTTCTCTGTGATTAGTATACACACTCTGGGCTTCCCAGGTAGAGCTAGTGGTACAGAGCCCATCTGCCAGTGCAGGAGACATAAGGACTGAGGGTTCAATCCTTAGGTCAGGAAGATCCCCTGGAAGAGGGCATGGCAACCCACTCCAGTATTCTTGCCTGGAGAATCCTGTGGACAGAGGAGCCTAGAGCACTGCAGTCCCCAGGGTTGCAAAGAGTTGGACTTGACTGAAGTGACTTAGCATGCACACAGTATACATAATCATCAATTTCACAACAGAAAACAGAGGATCCCCCAGCCCAGTACTGGCAGCTTGTTAATAACATGTCAAAGGAAGCTCCAACTAGAACTCAGGTCTGCTCTCTCTTCAAACAGTGCTATTTTTGCCAACAATGACAATCTCACCTAGTTATTTGCTTTTGTGACTATCACCATACCAAAGCTTTTACAGTCACCATATTTTGCTTGCCAGAAAATTATATATACATTTGTTAGCTAAAAATACAAGTGAAACCGATTTGAATTGGGATCACAAAACCCTTATGGCTTCTACACACACTGTTGGGCCACTTATGTACACCTTACCCAGATGCATTCTATCTTTTCCTAATGCTGATGGTGAAAGCTTAATGGTAACTTCTTTTTTTTTTTTTTTTTTACTTTTTGTTCAGCTTTATTGAGGTATGTTTCACTTACAATAAACTACACATATTTGAAATATGCGATTTGATGACTGGTGACATATATGTACATTCATGAAACCATTATCATTATCAAGAACATATCTATTAGCACAAACATTTCCTTGTGTTCCTTTATAATTTCTCCCTTCTCTCCCCACCCACTCCTGGCTTAGAAGCCACTGAGCTACCTTCTGTCTTGACAGATTTACTCGTTTTTTCTAGAATTTCAAATAAAAGGGATAATAGACACACATTTTTTTTTCTGCTGGTTCTTTAATTCAGAAAATTTGAGATTCATTCGTGTCATGCCATGTATCAATAGCTCTTTCCTTTTTATTGGTGAGCAGTAGTCCATTGAATAGACATACCACAACACGTGTTCTAAGTCACTTCAGTTGTGTCCGACTCTTTGCCCCGACCCTGCCATGGACTATAGCCTGCCTGGCTCCTCTGTCCATGGGATTCTCCAGGCAAGAATACTGGAGTGGGTTGCCATTTCCTTCTCCAGGGGATCTTCCTGACCCAGAGATCGAACCTCTCTCTCTTACTTTCTTACGTCTCTTGCTTTGGCAGGCAGGTTCTTTACCACTAGCACCCCCTGGGAAGCCGCAACATATCTGTGCATATAAAATAGATGTTTATCCATTTCTCTTATTGATGGATATTGGGATTGTCTCCAGTTTCCAGCTGTTATAAATATACCTGCTATGAACATCTGCACACAAGTCTTATGTGTACATGCTTTCAATTATCTTGGGTAAATACCTAAGGATGAAATGACTGGATCCTACTGTAAGTACGGACATTTAACATTTTAAGAAGCTTCCAAAAGGTGTTTTTCAAAATGGTTTTTACTCATTTCATATTTCCATCAGCAATGTTTTGAGTTCCAGTTATTCCATATCCTCCTCCTCAGTGCTGAATATGATCAATCTTTCTAATTTCAGTCATTCTAGTATGTGCTTATGATATCTCTCTATGTTTCAAATATGCATTTTCTAACAACCAGAACTTAAGACTAGCAAGTGTTACTCTGCTCTTCAAAAAGAAGTAACAAATGGAATATGAAAATGAGAAGACAGGAAAGTTAATACTAGTCCTGTCAAAATTCCAGAAAAATTCATCAATCGAGTGATTAATAAATATTTAGAAAAAAGTTAGCAGTATCGTGATCTGCTGACCTAGGACTCCTATTGACAGTTCATACTGGCGGAGCAAAGTTTATTAATATTTTGATCAGATATGATTAGATCAGTAAATGAGAGACAATGTAGGCTACAAATACTATACACAGTCATCCGAACTTGACAGTTATTTCCATGATGAGAAATACTTGTGTGCTGCTAGGCTTCCAAACCCTTAGCACCTCTATGTCCTCCTTGGTTTCCAGTCTCGTGTGTCTCTTCACTCTCCTGCTGCAGCAGGGTCTCTTCATTTGCTGTTGGGGTAAAGCCAGGTTCTCCAACAACCTCATGTTTGATGACACTAATTTGTTTCAGTGTGTACTTTTCCATTCACAATGGCCCTCTTCCAATCTTCTGCATGTTTTTCCATTTTATCTAGCTGTCAGCTCAGGATATTTTATGAAAAATCACTTGTACATTGCTTGCCCGTAAATTTTTATAATTTTCTAACTGGATAAACACAATGGCCTATTTTATATGCTTATTCATTACATTATTTAGTGAATGTCCAGTTTGGGAGGAATCTTATTATCCTAGTCCAAAGTTCTATATTTGTCAATATATAATGATCGACTTGGTCTTTTTAATGCTATGGATATTAAATTTGACTCAGTTGTCACCTTATATTCAGTTATACTTTAACCTTTCATTCCTAAAGCAGTTTTGCATTTAAGCAGGTCTTAATCTATGTAGAATCTCTTATTATTAAATTGGAATAGCTTCCCAAATCTGCTGCAATTGTCAGTGGGGTGCAATTTCAAGGGAGTTTTCCTACATGGGAAGGAAAAAATAATCTCTTTATTGATAAGGAGTGTTGTGATATTTTCCCCCAAAATGTACCCAAGATTATTACAGAAATCAAAGAGCACTATGCCTGGCTGCATATATCCAATATATGAAGGAGAAAATAAGATTTTATGAAAGTCAAAATAATTAAATTTTTACCTTCTAAGCTAAGAAGAAAAACTAGAAAGATTGCTCACTACTTTCTTTTTGCTAAATCAGGAAACTATCAACAAGATGGCCCCCTTTCTCAATGGAACTAGCTAGTAAAGAGTGAAGTCACTGTGGGAAAGATTATTTTTAAAGGAATCTCTGAGTAGAAAATAAAGCCCTTATACAAGTATAGAAATTAGACTAGCTTGGGAGACTATCTGTGCAGCTGGAAATATAAGAAAATTATGTTTTTTATATCTTACACGAAGATTATTTCCCTCAGGTTATTATGCATTGCGAAAATATTCCACATGTATTTAACCAAATTTATAGCATCTGAAAAACAAGATCACATCCAAATAAGTCTACAAGTATTCCAATTGTCTATTCCTAGCCTGGGAGGCAGTAAGTTCTGAGAAATTTTGTTTATTAAGACTCTTTATTTGAAGTCGTAGAGTTACAGCAACTTTTCTCAAAATACAGTTTTAGTATCATAATAAGCTGAAGAACTTGTTAAATAAACTCTTCGGTTGACTCCAGACCTTCTGAATCTCTGAGGTTGGAGTCTAGGAATCTGCATTTTTACTAATCATCCAGGTAATTAATGGGCTCACTGGCATTTGAAAACCACTGCTTTTAAGAGAATGTATTCTCTACATCTGCATCTCCATTCCTTCCCTGCAAATAGGTTCATCAATACCATTTTTCTAGATCCCATATATATGTCTTAATACACTATATTTGTTTTCCCCTTTCTGACTTACTTCACTCTGAACAATAGGCTTCAACTCTGTGTGACCCTATGGACAGTAGTTTGCCAAGGTCCTCTGTCCATGGAATTCTCCAGGCAAGAGAATTCTCCATCCATCTCACTAGAACTGACTCAAATTCATTCTTTGGGAGAGAGTGGGATGAATGGAGAAAGTAGCATCAGATGTAAAATGGATAGTTGGTGAGAAGCTGCTGTGTAGCTCAGGGAGATCTGGTGCTCTGTGATGACCTGGAGGGCAGAGGGGAAGGAGGTTCAGAAGAAGAGAATATATGTACAAGTATGTTTGATTCGTGTCATTATATGTCAGAAACCAACACAATATTATAAAAATTAAAAACTGAAACATTAAAAAAGTTTTAAAAATGCAAAAAAAAAAAAGAGAAAATGTATGTGCTATCATATGGGATAATTACAGATACAAGAGTAAATTGAATATTTTATAAATTTTGGAGTCAAGTTGTAGATTGTAAAGAATGCTAATCTGTTACCTTAAATCTATTTATGCCTGAAAAATTTCCTAGAGATGATTAGAGAGTTTATTGAACTGACTTCCATTATGCACCGTATATAACCCACCATATTCAATGTCATGTGTATGAATATTTACACCATGATTTGTGCTTGTGTGCCTGTGCATGTGTGCTCAGCTGCTCTGTCGTGTCCAACTCTTTGCAACCCCATGGACTGTAGCCCACCCGGCTCCATGCAATTCTCCAGGCAAGAATACTGGAGTGGGTTGCCATTTCCTCCTCCAGAGGATTATTCTGACCTAGGGATCGAACCCATGTCTCCTGAGTCTCCTGCTTTGGCAGGCAGATTCTTTACCACTGAGCCACCTGGAAAAACTTAGGGCTAATTCATCTTAAATCATCCCAGAAAACTTTAAAAATAAATAAATAAATAAAATAATAGTAAAAAGTTAACAAAAAAAAAGAAACAGTCTAGCTAATGAGATAATAGTTGTACTTTAGAAATAGTCCATATTTACAATTTTGATACTTGCTCTTGAATATTTCTCATTTAAATATTATCTAAATTTCACTCACTGTTCTTGGTCTCTGTGAAAAATGAGCACATGAGTATGATTTTTTTCCATAAACTGAGAAAAAAAAATTATGGTAAGCACTCAGTAAATATTACTTAACAAGGAAATAAATGAATGAATAAATGCCCATATCATCTTTTTCACCCCTTCCTGCCCTTAAAACTTTCTGTATATCTTATCACAGTAATTAATATTTTCACTCATCCAGATTCCAAGTTAAAAGCTGGAGCCACCTTCCCATTTATATGCCATGTTGAGTTGCTTCAGTCATGTCTGACTCTGTGCAACCCTATGGATTGTTGCTCGCCAAGCCCCTCTGTCCATGGGATTCTCCAGAATCTGGAGAATCTCCAAGAATACTGGAGTAGGTTGCCATTTTTTTCTTCAGGGATCTTCCCAACCTAGGGATCAAACCCGCCTCTCTTACATCTGTCTCCTGTATTGGCAAATGGGTTCTTTAACAGTAGCGCCACCTGGGAAGCCCCCCATTTATATGATTGGTCACCAAATCCCTTCATGTTTGTGCCATCTAGAATTTTCTCACTTCCTTGGTATCTTCAAGCTGGGGTTATATGAGATGGTATATGTTAGTTTCTCAGTCATTTCTGACTCTTTGTGACTCCATGGACTGTAGCCTGCCAGGTTTCTCTGTCCATGAGCTTTTCCAGACAAGAATATTGGAGTGTGTTGCCATTTCCTTCTCCATGGGATCTTCCCAACCCAGGGATTGAACCCAGCCTCCTGCATTGCAGGCGGATTCTTTACTGTCTGAGCTGCCAGGAAAGTCCAATATATGTTAGTAAAAGGAATTATAAATCAAAAGATATAAGGATAAAGAACATATATGCACCTAAGCATATATCCTATAAATATTTAAAACATTGTTATACAGAATTAAAGTCAATAACTATAGATTTTAGCACAATCCTTTTAGAAATTTTAAATCATATAAAAACAATCAAAGGACTATAGGAGATTTAAATACCACAACTGATGAATCTAAGCCAATAGATGTATAGAAATTTACACCAAACAGATGACCATTGCTACATTTTTTACACCAGAGATAAGTGAATATGGAATACCCATAAAGCTATGTATTAAATTTCAAAAAATTATCATATAGACTATATTCTATGTTCATCATACAATGAAATTAGAATCCAGCAACAGAGGATTTTTTTTTATCTCATATGCCTGGTAATAAAGTAACAATAGTATTAACTAACCCTTGGGTTGTAAAGAATACCATAAAGGAAATTACAAAATACTCAGAACTGAGCCACAAGGAAATATGCCAAAATTTTGGAATACAGTTAAACAAGTACTTAAATGGAAATTTCTAGTTTGTAATACATTTGCCAACAAAAAAGAAAAATTGAAAACAAGTGCACAGCTCTCAACTCAAGAATCTGGAAAAAGGAGCAAGAAGCACACACCCAAAGGAACAAAAAAAGGAAACATTAAGACTAAAATGAGAAATCAGTAAAAGATAGAACAGAACAGTAGAGATTAACTGTGCCTGAAACTAGTTATATGAAAAAACTTGTAATATAAATAAACCATTGGTAAGGGTGGAAATGTAGAGGTGAGGCATGGAGAGCAAGAGAGAGACCACTAGTGCAGAGCTAGAGAAAGAATGAAAAGTAATAACTCTGAATAATGTATATCATAGCCTCTAACTTTTATACTATATATAGTATATATATTATATTTCTATCATATATTATACTTATGTATGGTAATGGAACTAGTATATAGAAATATATACAGTATCATATATGATACAATGTATTTTTACATTTATATGAAATATCCATCACATATATATATATCACATGTGTACACATAATATGTAATATTTTGTACAGTGTTGTGTATGTCATATACTATTCTCTAATTCATGAGTTTATATGATACATATTGCAAAAGTATAAAAATAGCAAAATTGTATTATGAAAAAGAGAATAACAATAGTTGCAACAGAAATTAAGGGAATAATAATCATACAGTAACTAATTTGATAATGTAGACAAAAAGGGAAATATATAAAAATTAATTCAAAGATTAAAAACTGGAATAAATAGTCATTTTAAAAGTAAAATGGAACTGAATCACTTTACTATATATCTGAAACTAATACAACATTGTAAATCAACTATACTTAAATCAAAATAGAAATAGTGAAACAGTATTAAAATCCTCCATGCAACAAGAGCTTCAATCCCAGGTAATTCTTCTATAGCTGCTAAGTTTTATCACATATTCAAAGAACATATCCTTATTTTATATCATTATAAAATTTAGGGAAAAAGGAAACACTACTTCACTCATTCTATGGAATTACTAAAACTTGATTCTCAGATAAGAACAAGATAGAGAAAATTATAGAACAATTCAGGAACATTGGTACCAGATGCCAAATAAAAATACATGCTAAGAAAACCTAAGCATATTAAAAATACTACATTATGATTAAGTAGGGTTATTCTAGAAACATAGGTTGGTTCAGCATTAGAAATATATCAATGTAATTCATAACATTAAGGAACTAAAGAAGAAAAAATCATATGATTATCTCAACTGTAGCAGAAAAATGAATTTGATGAAATTTAATAACTTCATAATTTTAGAACACTACTCAGAAAACTAGGAATAAAAGGGAATTTCTTCAAGTTATTGAAGACCATGTATCAAAAATCTAAGCAAACATCATTCTTAGCAGAGATTTTAAAACATTCCACTAAGATCAGAAAAAAAACAAGGATTCTTACTATTACCATTTATATGTTTCAAAGTCCTGGTTAGTTAGCTATGAGACACTGAAAAAGCTCAGAGATATAAAGACTGTAAAGAATATCTAAAACTCTCATTATATGCAGATAATGCCATCATATAGCCAGAAAATCTAACAGAATCAACAAATAAAAGTAGTAATAATGTAAGAAGTAAGCTTTATTGTCAGATCAATTTACAAAACTCAGTAGAATTTCTCTACACCAGTGATGATTAATTAGAAAATATTATGCTATTTACAAGGGCAGTAAAATCTATACAATATTTAGAATGTTACAAAACAGATTTCTCTGGAATTCCCTGGTGGCTCAGACAGTAAAGTATCTGCCCAGAGTACAGGAGACCTCAGTTCAATCCCTGGGGTCGCAAAGTCAGACATGACTGAGTGACTAACACTAACAGAATACACAGGATGTTTACAGGAAAAAGTTCTAAAATTAATTATTCAGTTCAGTTCAGTCATTCAGCTGTGTCCGACTCTTTGCGACCCCATGAATTGCCACACGCCAAGCCTCCCTGTCCATCACCAACTCCCGGAGTTCACTCAAACTCACGTCCATCGAGTCGGTGATGCCATCCAGCCATCTCATCCTCTATCGTCCCCTTTTCCTCCTGCCCTCAAGGAGCATCAAGGTCTTTTCCAATGAGTCAACTCTTCACATGAGGTGGCCAAAGTATTGGAGTTTCAGCTTCAGAATCATTCTTTCCAAAGAACACCCAGGACTGATCTCCTTTAGAATGGACTGGTTGGATCTCCTTGCAGTCCAAGGGACTCTCAAGAGTCTTCTCCAATACCACAGTTCAAAACCATCAATTCTTTGACGCACAGCTTTCTTCATAGTCCAACTCTCACATCCACACATGACTACTGGAAAAACCATAGTCTTGACTAGATGGACCTTTGTTGGCAAAGTAATGACTCTGCTTTTGAATATGCTATCTAGGTTGGTCATAACTTTCCTTCCAAGGAGTAAGCGTCTTTTAATTTCATGGCTGCAATCATCATCTGTAGTGATTTTGGAGCCCCAAAAAATAAAGTCTGACACTGTTTCCACTGTTTCCCCATCTATTTCCCGTGAAGTGATGGGACCAGATGCCATGATCTTAGTTTTCTGAATGTTGAGCTTTAAGCCAACTTTTTCACTCTCTTCTTTCACTTTCATCAAGAGGGTTTTTAGTTCCTCTTCATTTTCTGCAATAAGGCTGGTGTCATCTGCATATCTGAGGTTATAGATCCTTCTCCTGGCAATCTTGATTCCAGCTTGTGCTTCTTCCAGCCCAGCCTTTCTCATGATGTACTCCGCATATAAGTTAAATAAGCAGGGTGACAATATACAGCCTTGATTGACTCCTTTTCCTATTTGGAAGCAGTCTGTTGTTCCATGTCCAGTTCTAACTATTGATTCCTGACCTGCATATAGGTTTCTCAAGAGGCAGATCAGGTCGTCTGGTATTCCCATCTCTTTCAGAATTTTCCACAGTTTATTGTGATCCACCTGGTCAAAGGCTTTGGCGTAGTCAATAAAGCAGAAATAGTTGTTTTTCTGGAACTCTCTTGCTTTTTTGATGATCCAGCGGATGTTGGCAATTTGATCTCTGGTTCCTCTGCCTTTTCTAAAACCAGCTTGAACATCTGGAAGTTCACGGTTGATGTATTGCTGAAGCCTGGCTTGGAGAATTTTGAGCATTACTTTACTAGCGCGTGACATGAGTGCAATTGTGCGGTAGTTTGAGCATTCTTTGGCATTGCCTTTCTTTGAGATTGGAATGAAAACTGACCTTTTCCAGTCCTATTGTCACTGCTGAGTTTTCCGAATTTGCTGGCATATTGAGTGCAACACTTTCACAGCATCATCTTCCAGGATTTGAAATAGCTCAACTGGAATTCCATCACTCCCACTGGCTTTGTTCATAGTGATGCTTGCTAAGGCCCACTTGACTTCGCATTACAGGACGTGTAGCTCTAGGTGAGTGATCACACCATCGTGATTATCTTGGTCATGAAGATCTTTTTTGTACAGTTATTCTGTGTATTCTTGCCACCTCTTCTTAATATCTTCTGCTTCTGTTAGGTCCATACCATTTCTGTCCTTTATCGAGCCCATCTTTGCATGAAATGTTCCCTTGGTATCTCTAATTCTCTTGAAGAGATCTCTAGTCTTTCCCATTCTGTTGTTTTCCTCTATTTCTTTGCAGTGATCGCTGAGAAAGGCTTTCTTATCTCTCCTTGCTATTCTTTGGAACTCTGCATTCAGATGCTTATATCTTTCCTTTTCCCCTTTGCTCTTCAGAAGATATGAATGAATGAAACAAAAATACCATGTTCCTGGAGGGTTCATGTGTTATAATAAAAATATCAGTTTTCCCCAAAATTAATTTCTAAATTTTATGCAATTCCCATCTAAATAGGAACTGAGGGCAATTTGACTTTCTAAAACTTAAGAGGGAAGAGCACAACTTTTTAATAGTTAAGTCAACTGTGAAAAGGAAGGGCAAAGAAAGGAGGTTCAGGTTATTAGAAGATAGGTCATCCTGCAAAACTCGAGTGATAAGAAGCAGGATGCTAAAAGCACAAGGATAGACAAGCAGTGGAACAGGAATAGAACACAGGAATAGATCCATAGAGAACTGGAAGCTGATAATGGAGGCCAATGCATCTATGGAAAAAGCTAAATAGTTAAATAAATAATAGAAAAACTGGCTGCTGATATGAAGAAAAATAAAACTGTATCGGGGGAAGGGGGAGCCAAAATGGGGCCTGGCTGTTAGTCACTCAGTTGTGCCTGATGCTTTGTGACCCCATGGACTATAATTGTCCACCAGGCTCCTCTGTCCATGGAATTCCCCAGGCAAGAATACTGGAATGGGTTGCCATTTCCTTCTCCAGGGGATCTTCTTGACTCAGGGATCTTCTTGACCCAGGGATCCAACCTGGGTCTCCTGCATTGCAGGCAGATTCTTTGCCATCTGAGCCAGCAGGGAAATGGGGGAGGAGTGTCCAAAGTCTCAAACTTTGAATTATAAAATAAATACCTTGTGAGGATGTAATGTACAACGTGGTGACTACAGCTTGATATTGCATTGTATTTGAAAGTTGCTAAGTGAGTAGAATTTTAAAGTTCTCATCAGAGATTACTCTGGTGGTCCAGTGATTAACAATACACCTTCCAATAGAGGGGACACAGTTTCGACCCCCTCACAGGGAAACTAAGATCCCTCGTGCCATGGGCCAAATAGAGAGCCTGTGCACTGCAACTAGAGAAGACCCCCTCACACCACCTCTAGAGAAATCCCATAAGGAGCAAGAAAGACCCAGCGCAGTCAAAATAAAAATAAATAAAATTAAATTTAAAAGTTTTCATTACAAGAAAAAAAAAATGTGTTCTACTCTGTGTGATGACCCCAGTTAACTAGAGTTATTTTGATGATCGTCTTGCAATATACATATACAAATATCGAATCATTGTGTTGTATACCTGAAACTAATATAATATGGTATGAAAATTTTACCTCAATTTTTAAATTTCAAAAAAAAATTGTATCTCTTCCTTGTACAATACAGAGTTTGATTCCAATCATTCATGGAAGGATGAAACTATAAGCAAAAAATAAAATATAGAACGCTTTATATGACCCAATGGTGTAAAAAGTCTTACAAAAGAAAACTCCAAAACTAGAAGTCATGAGGCAAAAAAAAAAAAAAAAAGGTGTTTGGATTCAACTATAACCAAATTAACTATTGAAAGATGTTCAGTCTTAAGTCAAAAGCACTTGAAAACCTCACTTTTATACTGCATATTCATAATAAATGAGTCATTAAATAATGCCTAAAAAGTACCTCCATGGGGTCAAGAACAATGTATATTGCTCTTTTTCATAGCTTGGGGACCTTGCCCAGTGCCTGGCACATAATAGGTGTTTTATAGATATTTGCTGGAAAAAAATAAGTTTTATTGTAGTTCCTAAACTATGTAATAAGACAAGGAAATGTGTAATCCATGTTAGAAATATTTTATAAAATATCTTTAAATTTTTAAGGTTCAGTGATTTTAAAAATAACATTCAGTTATCTATAAAATGTACTTAAGCAAAATACCTTCTTTTCTAATTATGATAGCTAATCAGGGAACCACCACATCATTATTGCCACTATTTATGTTTTGTGTACTTAAATCAGTTTCCAGTGTCAGCTGAGTCACGGGATTTAGATTCATATTCAAAGTGAGCTAAATAAAATTTGCAGATACAGTCTCATAACAAATTATTGAGGTAAATATTTCTGTAAAGTCCAACTATGTTATATAATCTAAATTCCTAATTTCTGCTAATTTGACAGGCCAGGGTAAAAGGTAGAAATGAGAAGAGTAATTCATGACTGACTGATTTATTTCTTGGTCTCATTTCCTGTGATTTCATCCACTCCCAAAACAGTTCTCTCTTATTCTTGACAAAAAGAAAATATAATATTCTTAAGATTAAATAAATACAAATAAATATTGGGCTCAGGGTCAGTTTGGAATGTTTCTGATTTATTGGTTCTGCTATTTTTGTGCTGCCACAGGGAGTGGTACCAATCTCTTGGCAGGCTGTGCTTTCAGTGATATTAGAAGAACTGGGCAGCTATCTGTGAACCCAGAGGGAGACGTGAGAGTAACAGATCAAAACTTCACAGAGCAAAGCAGATTTCAATCCCTGAAACTAATTTTCATTTATTCAAAGAGGAAAAAATGGGGTTTTGATAAATTCCCCACATAATGTAATAGTGATAATAAAGCTTCAAAGTGAGACTAATCCACACTCATTTAGTTATCCCCTAATTGTGAACTTTTTTTTTTTTTTTTGGTTTTTATCCCCTTGACTGTTGCATTTGCCTAGAGAACTTGGGATCATGCCTGTAAGGTGATTTTTTCACAAGTGGTGCTCACTTATTTCAGGTCCTGCATGTAGTGGCTTTGGTAATAACCCAAAAATGAGCCCTATGGAATAAAACACTTTTTCCAGGTATCATTGTTTAAAAGAAGTTACATTGACTGTGCTAATCCCTGTGTAGCACTGCCTGACATTGTGTTTCTTAAAATCTCAGAGCAGAGCTATAACTACTACCACAGAGCATCCAGTTGAAAGTATTTTCCTTAAAACCACAGCCTAATATCCTCCTATAGCCAAATGGCAAGTCTTCATTAAACACATTAGTAAAGTTTTTTTATTGCAAATGATAAAAATCCAATTTCTATTAAATTTTGACTCAACTAGTTTGAGCTAGGGATTGGTTTTATTGTCTCAGAATCTGGGAAAAACTGAGACAAAAGACAACCTTTGCAATGTCAGATATACAGCTGGCTTCAGAAACCACTGGAAGTAGCAACTTAAATGGGACTCCATGTACCCCTTCTCTCTAGCCCTTACCTGTTTCTTTCTATGGATGAGTTTTGTTCTAACTAAAGTGGAAACTTCTTAAAGAGATGGGCATACTAGACTACTTTACCTGCCTCCTGAGAAACCAGTATGCAGGTCAAGAAGCAACAGTTAGAACCCAGACAAGGAACAACGAACTGGTTCAAAATTGGGAAAGGAGTACATCAAGGCTATGCATTGTCACCCTGCCTATTTAACTTACATGAAGAATACATCATGAGAAATGCTGGGTTGGATGAAGCACAAGCTGGAATCAAGATTGCTAGGAGAGATATCAACAATCTCAGATATGCCGATGATACCTCACTAATGGCAAAAAGCAAAGAGGAAATAAAGAGCCTCTTGATGAAGGTGAAAGAGGAGAGTGAAAAAGCTAGCTTAAAACTCAGCATTCAAAAAACAAAGATTGTGGCATCTGGTCCCATCACTTCATGGCAAATAGATGGGGAAAAGATGGAAACAATCACAGATTTTATCTTCCTGGGCTCCAAAATCACTGCAGATGGTGAGTGCAGCCACAAAATTAAAAGACAGTTGCTCCTTGGAAGAAAAGCTATGACAAACCTAGACACCATATTAAAAAGCAGAGACATCACTTTGCTGGCAAAGGTCCCTAATAATCAAAGGCATAGTTTTTCCCAGTATTCATGTATGGATGTGAGAGTTGGACAATAAAGAAGGCTGAGCACCTAATAATTGATGCTTTCAAACTGATAATTGATGCTTTCAAACTGTGATGCTGGAAAAGACTCTTGAGAGTCTCTTGGAAAGTAAGGAGATCAAACTAGTCAATCCTAAAGGAAATCAACCCTAAATATTCATTGGAAGTCCTCATGCTGAAGCTCCAGTATTTTGGCTCCCTGATGCAAAGAGCCAACTCATCGGAAAAGATTCTGATGCTTGGAAAGATTGAGGGCAGGAGAAGAGGTTGACAGAGGATGAGATGATTGGATAGCATGACCAACTCAATGGACATGAGTTTGAACAAACTCTGGGAGATAGCGAAGGACAGGGAAGCCTGGTGTGCTTCAGTCTATGGGGTCTCAAATAGTCAGACACAACTTAGCAACTGAACAACAACTCCGAAAGATAGATTTCTTTCACACTGTGGGAAACATGGGTACCAAAATCTCTCAAGTATTATTTTTTGAAACTTCTAACATAAAACAAGGACTGGAATTCTCAGTTCTACTCAAAATCTGGGATACAAATATGGTACTGGCTCAAGAAAAACCTAAAAACTATAAAGAAAGATAACAAATTACTTTACAAAAAGCACTGCTACAGATAGAATCATTTCATAACAACATAAAGATTTTCTCCATCAGGAAGACAGAAAGATTCTAAACATATATATACATATACACACACACACATATATGGGGTATATTTGTTATATAATAAGGGATACATATATATATAGGATATATTTATTATATATAATGAATATATATAATATTTATAAGGGATGAATATATATATATATATATATATCCCTACTAATTTCACATCAAAATACATAGAGCAAAATTGGCACATAGAAAAAATAGATTCACACATTTTTAAAATGTCTTCTTAAAATATGTCAGCTTGGTCCAAACCACCACTGCCAGAAACAAACATTTCACATGAAATTTCTTAAGAGTTTAGGCTTCTGCATGTCAAGACCTGATTAGCTGATAGTTTCAGGGAAATCTCTGGCATTCAGGGACTAGGTACAGCCATACAATATGTCAAGAGCATTAATTTCGAATGAGATTTCACCATCACTGATCCTACTACTGGTTGGCTGGTAAAAGGGCAATGTGGCAGAGAAATCTTTGCACTAGTGTTCTGAGAGGTAAAAGGAATCCAGACAATTCTATGGCCTGTGCCCGAGCACATCGTCTTGTGGAAAAGTTGGTAACACAAGCACAACAGCAGCCTCACACAGCAGGTTAAACCTTCAAAACTTGAAAGAGCTCAAACCATTAATATTTCTTAAGGATCTAAGAATTACAGAATTTTACCTTAAAACTTTGATTTAATAAGTCAGCACTTTTAACATATGATTATAACCATTGTACGTTTGTAAAAGAAGTGAAAGTCACAGAGTCATGTCTGACTTTTTACAACCCTGTGGACTACATAGTCCATGGAATTCTCCAGGCCAGAATACTGGAGTAAGTAGCCTTTCCCTTCTCCAGGGGCTCTCCAGGGATCCAACCCAGGTCTCCCGAATTGCAGGTGGATTCTTTACCAGCAGAGCCACAAGAGAAGCCCAAGAATACTGGAGTGGGTATCCTGTCCCTTCTCCAGTGGATCTTCCCGACCCAGGAATCAAACCTAGGGATCGAATCTGCATTGCTATTTCTATTTCACATTTCTATTACACATGCACACACAATTTTATTACACATACACCAGTTTACTGTATTCAACTATGCTTACTAACTACATTTATTTGTTTCAATATTTGATTCCTATAGTCTTACATTTAATAAATCTTTCTGAGTATCTACCTAACCTAAAGGCATTATAGAATGTAAAAATATTTATATATTTAGGCAAAAAAAATAATGAAGAGAGGCTGGCTCAGATGGGCACTATACACTGTGAGAAAGTAACTGTTTTAAGTGAGAGAAACTGAACAAGTTGGAGAAGGAAATGGCAACCCACTCCACTACTCTTGCCTGGAGAATCCCATGGACTGAGGAGCCTGGTAGGCTACAGTCCATGGGGTCGCAAAGAGTTGGACACAACTGAGTGACTTCATTTCACTTCACTTCACTTTTGAGACAAGAGTACATAGGTCAAGGTGGGCCTAGTTCCTAAATATAATGATTTTGCACTTTTATGACTTTGTAAATGATTTCATCTCACTTATTTTAGTAGATAGATATACACATAGGTAGATATATGTCATATATATAGATACATAAAAAAATAGATGATAGTTAATAGATAGATAGATGATAGATGATGATGGGGGAGGGAGGACAAAGAAAAGGCAACCATCCATCAATAACTCAGGGGAAAAAAAGAACCTTACCTTTGAACCACATTCTTCCTGGTGGTAGTGGTGATTTAGTTGCTAAGTCATGTCCAACTCTTGCAACCCCATGGACTATAGCTTTCCAGGCTCCTCTGTCCATAGGATTCTCCAGGCAAGAATACTGGAGTGGCTTGCCATTTCCTTCTCCAGGGGATCTTCCAGACCCAGGAATTGAACCCAGGTCTCCTGTATGGCAGGCAAATTCTTTACCAACTGAACTGCCTTGCCCCAAATTTTGCTTTGGAAATATTAACAGAAATCATTACTGCTTTCAGTGAAAGTTTGGTCACCTAAGCTCAGGTGGTTTTTTGTTAACACTAAGCCATTCCTGTGTTAGCCCTCTGGGAGCCTAGTTTATATTTCTTCCTGGTCATTGTTTCTTCAGTTCAGTCACTTAGTCGTGTCTGACTCTTCGCGACCCCATGGACCACAGCACGCCAGGCCTCCCTGTCCATCACCAACTCCCAGAGTCTACTCACGCTCATCTCCATCGAGTCAGTGATGCCATCCAATTATCTCATCCTCTGTCTTCCCCTTCTCATCTATCTTCCCCTTCTCCTCCTGCCTTCAATCTTTCCCAGCATCAGGGTCTTTTCAAATGAGTCAGCTCTTCACATCAGGTGGCCAAAGAATTGGAGTTTCAGCTTCAACATCAGTCCTTCCAATGAACACTCAGGACTGATCTCCTTTAGAATGGACTGGTGGGATCTCCTTGCAGTCCAATGGACTCTCAAGAGTCTTCTCCAACACCACAGTTCAAAAGCATCAATTCGTCGGTGCTCAGCTTTCTTCACAGTCCAACTCTCATATCCATGCACGACCACCCAAAAAACCATAGCCTTGACTAGATGGACCTTTGTTGGCAAAGTAATGTCTCTGCTTTTTAATATGCTGTCTAGGTTGGTCATAACTTTCCTTCCAAGGAGTAAGTGTCTTTTAATTTCATGGCTGCAGTCACCATCTGCAGTGATTGTGGAGCCCAAAAAAATAAAGTCAGCCACTGTTTCCACTTCTTCCTGTAGGCTACCAGAATTCCCCATCTATTTGCCATGAAGTGATAGGACTAGATGTCATGATCTTCGTTTTCTGAATGCTGAGCTTTAAGCCAACTTTTTCACTCTCCTCTTTCACTTTCATCAAGAGGCTCTTTAGTTCTTCACTTTCTGCCATGAGGGTGGTGTCATCTGCATATCTGAGGTTATTGATCCTTCTCCCCACAATCTTGATTCCAGCTTGTGCTTCTTCCAGCCCAGCCTTTCTCATGATGTACTCTGCATATAAGTTAAATAAGCAGGGTGACAATATGCAGCCTTGATGTACTCCTTTTCCTATCTGGAACCAGTCTGTTGTTCCATGTCCAGTTCTAACTGTTGCTTCCTGACCTGCATACAGATTTCTCAAGAGGCAGGTCAGGTGGTCTAGTATTCCCTTATCTTTCAGAATTTTCCACAGTTTACTGTGATCCACACAGGGCTTCGCTGGTGGCTCAGACGGTAAAGCGTCTGCCTGCAATGCGGGAGGCCTGGGTTCAATCCCTGGGTTGGGAAGATCCCCCAGAGGAGAAAATAGCAACCCATTCCAGTACTCATGCCTGGAAAATACCATGGATGGAGGAGTCTGGTAGCCTACAGTCCATGGAGTCGCAAAGAGTTGAACACGACTGAGCGACTTCACTTTCACTTTACAAAGTCAAAGACTTTGGCATAGTCCATGAAGCAGAAGTAGATATTTTTCTGGAACTCTCTTGCTTTTTTTGATGATCCAGCGGAGGTTGGCAATTTGATCTCTGGTTTCTCTGCCTTTTCTAAAACCAGCTTGAACATCTGGAAGTTCACCGGTTCACGTATTGCTGGACTGGCAAGAGGCGGCTGTGCGGCACTGGAGCAGCCAGCAGCGGCAAGGAGATGCCCTATGTCCAAGGTAAGGAGAAGCAGCTGAACTTTGCTGGAGAAGCCATGAAGAGATACCCCATGTCCAGGGTAAAGTAAACCCCAGTAAGATGGTAGGTGCTGAGAGACGGAATCAGAGGGCAGACAAACAGAGACCACAATCACATTGTTTCTTATCAAGTGCAATTCTAAGCAGTAGTCAGGACTCTGCCAAAGCTGGGGTGTGACAACACCGTGAGTTAATGTGGCTGCCAGAGCTGAGATTTGTTTTCTGTGTGTTTTTAATATTCTATGTGTAAGCTTTTCCATGAGTTCAGAACTGAGCCATTGGTCTAAATACGTGAAATTGAAATTTTTATAAGCAGTCAAATGAATCCATCATCCCATATCAGGTGAAGATGTATCTAGATAAATAGATGGCAGGGCTGTGCACACTCTGAAGAGCATGTCTGCTCTTGCCTTCAGAGGCCAGAAATCTTAACTCAAATACATGAGCTATTCTCTTCATCCTCTAACACCTAAAAAGTATATACATTCAAGAAATAGATCTCTCATCTCCCCCAAGGTTCTTGATCTTGATTATATTTCAAATTAAAAACTTCATTTCTGAAGGGGAGGGGACTTTCAAGATGGCAGAGGAATAAGACAGGAAGATCACCTTGCTCCCCACAAATACATAAAAATTCATCTGCATATGGAACAACTCCTACAGAACACCTTTTGAATGCTGGCAGAAGACCCCAGACTTCCAAGAGGGCAAGCAAGAAAAACAAATACCGTATATTAACGCATATGTATGGAATCTAGAAAACTGAATGAACCTACTTGCAGAGAAGGAATGGAGACACAGATGTGGACCAGTGGGAGACAGAGAGAATGGGAAAAATGGAGAAAGAAGCATTAATATATATAGACTGCTGCTGCTGCTGCTCTAAGTCGCTTCAGTCATGTCCGACTCTGTGCGACCCCATGGACTGCAGCCCACCAGTCTCCTCCGTCCATGGGATTTTCCAGGCAAGAGTACTGGAGTGGGGTGCCATTGCCTTCCCTGAACATATAGACTGCCATGTATAAGATAGATAGCTGGTGAGAAGTTGCTGTATAACACAGGGAGCCCAGTCTGGTGCTCTTTGATGACCTGGAGGGGTGGGATGGGGAGAGGGGAGGGAGGCCCAAAAGGGAGGAGATATATGTATAATAATGGCTTATTTGCATTGTTATACAGCAGAAACCAACACATTATAAAGCAATTTTCTTCCAATTAAAAAGTAAATTTTTACACGTGTTCCCCATCCTGTACCTGTGGCAGATTCATGTTGGTGTATGGCAAAATCAATACAATATTGTAAAGTAATTAACCTCCAATTAAAATAAATAAATAAATGTACATTTAAAAATTAATAAATAAAAGTTTGATCCCATGAAAAAAAAAAGAAATGTAAAGGGTCTTAGGATAAAATTTCAGAAATATACAACATATTTGTGACTTTAAAAAAAAATAAATTTTTTAAAAATCCTATTTTTTATCATTCCTTATAAATCCAACTAACTTATTAAGCACCTATTATGTTCAAATTACTAGTGGTGAGCTGGAGAAACAAAAACCAGTGAACCCTGGCCCTGACGTGGAGAAGCTCTGCTCATTAATTAGCCAACTCTCAGGTGAGACTTGGTAGAAAGACACATCTGAGCACCAAGGATTTGTAACTCACTTATCCTTCTAAGCAGACTTGTTTATTTAACTCTCTCATACAGTTGCATGTTCTCTAGTTCTGTCCAGGCTCAGGTTTCCAGAATTCACATGAATTTTCATAGTTTTAAATTTCTATAACTCCCCAAACGTACTGTCTTGTATAAAATGAAAACACAGAGGCACTCAAAAAATAATGGGCCATCTTTAAAACATGTAAGAAAGTGGAATAGCAGTAGGGGAAATGCCTTTTTTAATGCCAATTTTGTCTGAAAAATGCCGACTCTATCTTAAATATGTGGAAGTGGGAACTAGGGGATAAATTTGGCTTCTAGAAACAGATGTTCCTCTCACTTGGGTACTAGAGTTTGACAACTGCTTTCTAATGTACCAAACAATGACATCTAATTTCTTTATGACACTAACACTTCTGAATAATTATGTGCCAGGAACTGTGCCAGATACCAGTGATAAATATGACGTGTGACACGGTCCCTATCCTCAAAGAAATTTACTCATCACGTTCTTCTAAGTGAATCCTCTGGTCCCTGTGGCTTTCTAAGAGTTGGTACTAGCTACTAGAAAAAAAATGTTTCTCACCAAATGACATTGTTTGAATAGTGACACCTCTACCTTAAGCCCAAAACCAAAATAATGAAATTTCACAGAAATCTGAGGATAATTGCAGGCAAGCAGGTAGGGGGATCCCACAGCAGTCTCTAACTGAGTCCATGGGAAATGTACAGGCTGCTTCTGAATTGGAAAGCAAACAGAGATAGCAAACACTTAAAGAGAGAAACACTTGTGAGTGGCTAGAAAGGCAGGTGATGAACAGAATGTGACTTTAAGGACTGTGAAAAGGCCTGGGGAGTGATAGGTCACATCATCCTCCCCAGATGTGAGGGCATCCTGACCTGACTAGTCTAACATCTCCACTATAAAGCCTAGAGGATGGAGTAGGATCACTCTAGTGCATTAGCATGGTGTGCTTCTGAACATTTAGCAAGCTTTCTATCATCCTCAAATAACCCTCATCAGGGAAACCCATGGCACAAGGAGCAGTGGAAAAGAGCATTAGTAGTACACTGTCTATACTGAATGCTTAGATCAGTCCCTTAACCACCTTGGTCCTCAATGTCCTTTCTTATTAAATGGGGATAATTTCATTATTTGTACTGAATTACGCAATGAGCGTTGAACACTCAGATGATGTATTAGAACACATTGCTTGGATCAATAAATGTTGATTTCCTGGAAGAAAAAAAAAATGGAATTTTTAGAAAGATTCCCATAGCACATGCCTGAGGGTGGATTTGTAAAGATAATGGTTATACTGATAGCAACCAGGTTATTTTGGCCAACACGAATAAAAAACAGATTTATGAAGCCTCAGTATAAAACACTGGCATATTAGTTTAGTGTTTGGGTGATTGGCAAATGTCCAGAAAAAAAGGACAAAGCACCATATGGAATTCACTGCCTCTTAGGAGAAGTCTTGGAAGTTTCTTGAAAGTAGGAAAACTATGCAAAACAAGCAGGCATTCAATTTATTCATCAAATAAAAATCGAGTCCCTACATTGTGCCTATATGCAGTGACATTCTGTTAGGAAATAGAGAGGATGAAGGTGTTACATTCAACAGAAGATGCAAGAGAGCCCACAGTAGAGGTCAGGCAAAGGTGGCCACAAGATGACAGGTGGTCCACACAATATACCATCTCCTGTCCCTCCTGAAATCCCCCCAAAACGACTGTCATAACCTCCCAGGGGAGAGGTGAGAGTCAGAACTTAGGAGTCATCACTTTGGGTGATGGGAAAGGGAGTTGACTGCATAACTACCAGCAGGATTGGGTAGCCTTGCACTTCACCAGCTCTAATTCCAGGCCACATGGTTGGTACTATAGGCTATATAACTCTGGAGAAGGGAGATTCTACTCTCCTCTGAGTATGTCACCTCATTGTAAGAACAATTCAACAGATACATGCTATTGTCATGGCTTGATCACAAAAAGGAGTTTGTAATGTAATTTAAGTTAAAAAAAATATGTGATTGATAATATTATATCAAGCACTGGGTTCTGAAGGTAATGCAATTCTAACCACTGAGCTACAATAAAGGAATTGCTTCAAGTATTTAAAAGCTAACAAATGTTAAATAATCCACATCATACCACCTGCCAATGAAATAGATTGCTTTTGAAATGCTGCTGAAATAGGGTAGAAAGAGTAAGTGGAATTTTATTGTAAGCTCACAGCTCAGTTTGTTCCCTGCAATGCTAACTTGGAGCCATAACAATATGTTCCTGTTAGTTACTAGCTGTGGCTTCATTCCAACCAGGTCTTTGTGTTGGAGAGGACAACCATGGCTATCACTATTCATTAAAATCAGCTATAAAATCAGATATAAAAGGAATTAGAAAGTAAAGTACCCTTTCCATAAAAGATGAAAGGTAAACAGGAGCAGGAGAGAGTAGTTGCCACTTGACTTTGGAAAGTCATTCTGAACAAGAACTGGAAAGAAAACAAATATAATGATCACGCTGAATGCAGGCTTTTAAGAGAGACTTTGGGGTGCTGTATGAAAAGTGTTTGTTTTAATACTGCTGGCTTTCTCGTAAAAAATACAGGAGTTTCTAGACCCTGAACTTCCAATATTCCTTTTAGGAAGGCTTGACTATGATTTGACTTTCTTTACACAGCTTCATCATGTTTCCTTTGATCTACCTACATATCAACAAGATGTGTCAGAGTTTAAGCTCCTGGGAAGGTGGTCCTGGCCTTGGAAGAAGATATGCTTTACATTTGCACCGTCAGCCCCCACATTCTGGCACTACAGTTGCCCTCGTGTCCATTCAGCTTGCACAAGGCAAACAGGATCCTCTCAGGAATTTCAATGTGTCTGCAAATTAGGTACCCACTCACTTGACTGAGCTCCTCCATACTGACTCAGCCACATCGGAGAAAACTCATATATTCTGTTCTTTGCCACACGGAATGGGAAACAGCTAGGATCTTCCACCTCCACCCTAGTAGCTCTATTTTAATCTATTCAGGGTGTGACTGGGTATCAGAAGTTTTCAAACAGATGGTCTGATGAAGTGAAGCAATTCAAATAGCAAGTCACACAAAATGTTAGAGTTGGAAAGCACCTCCACATCCAAATGTACTACAGTTCTAAAAGCTTGAAGTCCAATCTCCTCATTTTGCATAAGAAAACTGGGGCCCAAAAGAAAAAGTAAGTATCAAAACTCTTGTAAGCAAACTGTATATAGTGCTTAGGCAGCTGCTGCAACCTTCCTGCAGAGTCATGTGTCTCTTTATGGATGGAGGAGAAAGAGAGAGAGAACTTACATATGGAACAATGAATAGATGAGGCTTCCCAGGTGGCTTGGTGGCAAAGAATCCACCTGCCAATGAGATCCCTGGGTCAGGAAGATTCCCTGGAGTAGAAAATGGCAACCCACTCCTGTATTCTTGCCTGGAAAATTCCATGGATAGAGGAGCCTGGCGGGCTACAGTCCATGGAGTCACAAAGAGTAGGACAAGACTGAGCAACTGGGCATATCCACACACAATGCATACATATTAACTACTTCATTAGTTTGATGAGTTTTAGGCATGCATACACACACGTAACCTACATTCCTATCAGCGTGTCAAAGAGTCCCATCATTTTAGAAAGTTCCCTTATGTTCCTTTGAAGTAAATCCTCCTCAACTCTCACTCCAGCCATCCACTCATCTGATTTCTATCATTACAGTTTGAATTTATTTTTTTCTGATCTGGAGCTTTGTATAAATGGAAGAGTGGAGTGTGTATACTTTTGCGTGATCTATCATTCAGCATGTTTTCAAGATCCGTCTACATGGTTGAGACTGTCCCTTGTTTCTTTTTTTTTTTTTTACTTTTTTATTTTATTTTATTTTTTAAATTTACAATATTGTATTGGTTTTGCCATATATCAAAATGAATCCGCCACAGGTATACATGTGTTCCCCATCCTGAACCCTCCTCCCTCCTCCCTCACCATACCATCCCTCTGGGTCGTCCCAGTGCACCAGCCCCAAGCATCCAGTATCGTGCATCGAACCAGGACTGGCGACTCGTTTCATATATGATATTATACATGTTTCAATGCCATTCTCCCTGAGGAAACCAGAATTGAAAGAGACAAGTGTACCCCAATGTTCATCGCAGCACTGTTTATAATAGCCAGGACATGGAAGCAACCTAGATGTCCATCAGCAGATGAATGGATAAGAAAGCTATGGTACATATACACAATGGAGTATTACTCAGCCATTAAAAAGAATGTATTTGAATCAGTTCTAATGAGGTGGATGAAACTGGAGCCTATTATACAGAATGAAGTAAGCCAGAAAGAAAAACACCAATACAGTATACTAACGCATATATATGGAATTTAGAAATATGTCCATTGTTTCTTTCTTATCATTAGTGAGTAGTATGCAACACAATCTCAGAAGGTAAAACGTCTGTCTACAATGCAGGAGACCCGGGTTCGATCCCTGGGTTGGGAAGATCCCCTGGAGAAGGAAATGGCAATCCACTCCAGGACTATTGCCTGGAAAATCCCATGGACAGAGGAGCCTGGTAGGCTACAGTCCACGGGGTCACAAAGAGTCGGACACGACTGAGTGACTTCACTTCACTTCACTTCATGCATCACAATATACTGATCCATTCTCTTGGACACTTGGTTTGTTTCTAGCTTGGGGCTATTAGCATCTTGTGCAAGTTTTTGTATACATATATTTTTATTTCTCTTCGATAGATACATAGGAGTGGAATCACTGGGATGCAGAGTAGGTATATGCTCAACTTTGGGTTTCCATGGTGGCTCAGTGGGTAAAGAATCTGCCTGTAATTCAGGAGACATGGGTTCGAACCCTGAGTCAGGAAGATGCCCTGGAAAAGCACATGGCATCCCACTCCAGTACTCTTGCCTGGAGAATCCCATGAACAGAGGAGCCTAGCAGCTATACAGTCCATAGGGTCACAGAGTCAGACACGACTGAAGCGACTGAGCACATGTGCATGCAAGCTCAACTTCATGAGAAAATGACGGACTATTTTTCAAAAGAGTTGTACATTTTACACTTTCACCTGTTCGTGTTGTTATGGCAAATATTTGGGGTCTTTCTTTTTATACTGAAGCGTGTTTGATTACAATATTTCAGTAGTTTCAGATCTAGAACATAGTCATTTATTATTTTATAGATTACACTCCATTTAACATTATAAAATAATGGCTATATTTCCCTGTGCTGTACAATGTATCCTTACAAGCAACAAGGATATATTGTACAGCACAGGGAAATATTATACACAGTAGTTTGTATCTCTTAATCCCATACCCCAGTGCTGCCCCTCTCTCTTTTCCTCTCCCCACTGGTAACCACTCGTTTGTTCTGTGTATCTATTAGTCTGTTTCTGTATATCTGTCAGACTAACAGCTATATATATTTGTTTTACTTTTTAGGTTCTACACACAAATAACAGATTATTTGTCTCTTTCTATCTGACTTATTTCAATAAGCATAATACTCTCTAGGTCCATTCACATTGTCACAAATAGCAGAATTTCATTCTTTTTTATGGCCAAATAATATTCATATATATATATATATACACACATATATATACACATATCATATTTATATATATATATATATCTCATAATTCCAGTTTGCATTTCTCTTATGACTAATTAAATTGAGCATTTTTAATGTGGTGTTAGCCATATGGGCTTTCCTGGTGGCTCAGATGGTAAAGAATCCACCTGCAATGTGGGAGACCTAGGTTCAATCCCCAGGTTGGGAAGATGCCCTGGAGGAGGGCATGGCAACACACTCCAGTACTCTTGCCTGGAGAATCCATGGACGGAGGAGCCTGGAGAGCTACAGTCCATGGGGCCGCAAAGAGTTTGACACGACCGAGCACATTAGCCATTCAAATATCTTTCTTTGTGAATTATCCTAGTCTTCCGTTCATTTGTAGATTGGATTGCTTCTTTATTTTTTAATTGTAGTTCTCTGTATATTCTGGACATGTTCTTTGTCAGATATATGTGCTACAAACATTTTCTCTGAGTCTGTAAATTCACTACCCATTTTCTCAACAATAATCTTTAAATGTCTGATCTCTTAATGATCAGAAGTGTTTAATGTGATAAAGCTCAATTTTTCATCACTTTTTCCATGACGACTAGTGCTCTCTGGATCCATCTAAGAAATCTTTACCTAACCCAAAGTTGCAAATATGTTCTCCTATACTTTCCTCTAGAAAAAATATTTCCCAACTTTTTTTATATTGTTAACCCCATATTCATTTCCTAGAGCTACCATAACAAAACAGCAAACTGGGTGGCTTAAAATGGTAGAAATTTATTCTTTCACAGTTCTGGAGACTAGAGATCTAATATCAAGGTGTCAGAAGAGCCAGGATTCTCCCTTGCCTCTTACTAGCTTCTGGTGATTTGCCAGGAATCTTTGGCATTCCTTGGCTTGTTAACACTTTTCTCCAACCCCTGCCTCTGTCTTCACATGCCTTCTCACCTGCATGTCCCTCCATGCCTCTCCTCTTCTTACAAGGACACCAGTCATATTGAACTGGGGCCCACCCTACTCCAATGTGACCTCATCTCCACTTACTTCTTAGTTACATCTGCAAAGACTCTATTCCCAAAAAAGATCACATTCATAGGTGCCAGAGGCTATGACTTCAGTATATCTTTTGGGGAGACACAATTCAACTCAAAATTTTTTCAAGGGAGTTATTTTAGATAGTTTTTAATCAACCTAACCCCCTCAACATGAAATATTAATACCATATATCTGTTTTTATACTATAGATCTTTGGAGGGCCACAAACTATTATAATATCTAAGTTTTTCACCCTCCAAAACCAATTTTTACCCCCTTTTACCTTCAAGTCTATGATCAAAATCTAGTTAATTTTTGTGTATAGTGGGAGATACAGGTTGAACCTCACTTTTCTATAGCTGTTCTAGCACTATTTGTTTATAAGGTTTTCTTTTTCTCATTGAATTGCCATAATGCCTTAGTCTAGACATGAGGTTTACTCTGAACTCATTGTGTTGTATTTATCTAGTCTGTCTTTATCACTCAGTCATGTCCAACTCTTTGTCACCCCATGCACTGCAACCCACCAGGCTCCTCGGTCTGTGGAATTTTCCAGGAAGAATACTGGAGAGTGTTGCCATTTCCTTCTCCAGGGGAGCATCTGCATTGGCAGGCAGATTCTTTACCACTGTGCCACCTGGGAAGCCCTTATAACACTGTACTGTATCTATAGAAAGAAGATTTCTTTTTCAAGATTATTTTGTCTTTTTAGGATGATTTTGTTTACTTGATTCCATGTTGAGTGGTTAGAGTTTATAACCTTTTAACTTATCCAGACAGTCTTCAAATAATATTATACCATGCTGATACAAGTAAGAAAGCCATGCATCCCTCCTCACATGGGCCTCCAGGAGCTGGGGCAACCCTCCAGTGTACCAGGTTATTGAAATGGGCTTAGCAGCTCCTTTCTTCTCCAAAGAGGCTCTCAAGACAGTCATCACTTCAGCTCTTGCTGTTGGAGACCAGCAGGCAGAGACTGACACATTGCTGAGCTATCTCTAAAGCACAGACGGTTCCCAGGCACGATACATTACATAAACACAAGATGTTACTGTATTCTCCCTGTGGTCAACTCCTGGATTGCAGAAAAGGTTAAGAGTATAATATATCTGCAGATCTTAAGTCTTATACAAATGTGTGACAACAGTGGGGAAGGAAAAATTCGATTATGCTCTATTGTCTCCAAAGGTTGCATGCCACAGAAAAAAAAAGTCACACTCAGAAAGAAGAGACCAGGCAGAGGCTCCCCCTGGTAGAACACAGACCTCTCTCCATTTCAGCTGTTCTCTCCAGTGTCCAGGAAAAACATCAACCTGGTGTGTGAATTTGTTTTAGTTCTTTGAGCTGCTGCTTCTGCCAAGAAATGCCTTGCTGCCTCTTTGTCCTGCCTGGTGTTCTGATGGCCATGTCCACAGAAAGAATTGAGAACCCATCACTGAGCAGAAGGGGTGATTGGATTCTTGAATGTTTGTTATTGTTAAACTCCTTTGTGTCCTGCTGAACTGTGTGCACACGTTTAGAAGGACAGACACAGGAGATGGATGTTCTAGCCTAAGAAAAATCTCCAACACAAAGACCTTGGACCTGCAGCTTTGTAATAAAAACACCATGCTGTATCTATATAAATCAGCCTTCTAGTACAGTTCTTCTTTTTCAAGATTATTTATCTTTTATCATTCTGTTTTCTTATCTCAACAAGTTTCTTTTTCAGCAGCCATTCCAGAACGAGTAATGTAACACAGGATGGACATTAATAGTTAGGGGCAAAAAACGGAGCTGGAAAATGTGATCTAATGTAAATCAAATAATCGTGTGGCCTGACAATAAGGAGTTGACTGGTTTGCACTGTGGGTAGATAGAAGTCTCAGTTCTTTCAGGACGCTATACCACCAAATCATGGACTAGGAGGCTTGAAAACAACAGAAATTTATTTCTCACAGTTATGGAGACTAGAAGTTCGAGATCAGAGGACCAGGATGTTCAGATAAGGGCTATCTTATAAGTCACACACTTCTCCTCATATCCTCACATGGTGGAAGGGTGAAGGAGCTCTGGGGCCTCTTTTAAATAGCACTAAACCTACTAATGAGGCTTCCTAGGTTTGGGCTCAGACAGTAATTAATCTGTCTGCAATGCAGAAATCCTAGGCTCAATCCCTGGGTCAGGAAGATCCCCTAGAGAAGGGCATGGCAACCCACTCCAGTATTCTTTTCTGGAGAATAACATGTAGAGAAGAACCTGACTGGGAACAGTCCATGGGGTCACAAGGAGCTGGACATGACTGAATGACTAACACACACCTACAATCCTACTAATCATCTCCCATGCTTCTTAATACCCCAGTCCCCAATACCATCACCTTGGGCATCAGCTTTTCAACATAAGAATTTAGGGACAGCACAAATCTTCAGACGCTGGCAGTAGCAATCATTGAAAACAGAATTACTTCAGTGTAAACACATACATACACACACAAAGGACAGATATCAAAAGTGGCAAAATACCTAGGATTTAAAGTCATCTGACTGAAGCCGAGTCTCAGACTTGTCACCTACCAGTCTTTTCAAACTTCACATTGCAATTTCCTCATCAGCAAATAGCAATAACAATGATACCCGACATACTCATTTCCCAAGGATATTATAAGAATGACATGTAGAAAAATTATGCCATCGTGTTTTTCACTACTAATGGCAAAAGGCTTTCAATGAAGGAGCATGTGTGTATGCTCAGTCCCCTCAGTCATGTCTGACTCGTTGCAATCCTATGGGCCATATCCTGCCAGGATCCCCTGTCCATGGGATTCTCCAGGCAAGAATACTGGAGTGGGTTACCATTTCCTACTCCAGAGGATCTTCCTGACCCAGGGATCAAACCCTCATCTCCTGCTTCTACATTGTAGGTGGATTTTTTTACCCACTGAGGCACCTGGGAAGTCCCTTTAGTGGAGAGTTTCCCTTATTCGTTCATTTCACCAGTCATTTACTACTCAATAATGACCTACTATGTATCAGACATCCCTACTTCTCCTTTACAAGTGCCCTTTTAGTCTTTCAGATTCCAGGGTGATTTCCTGTTTGGAAATGAGGGTTTCATTGCTTCTACATCTCCTATGTAATTTCTGTATAAACTTCTGTATAACAAAGAGATATGTGTACATTATACAAAGAAAGAGGGGAAAGTAGAAGATTATGTCAACATTATTGAGAAAGGTGCCTCTTGAGCCAAAATAAAATTCAAATTTTATAATAAAAACAACTTACCCCCCAAAATACTATGCTAAAGTATTTTAGAAAAAGAAATCTCATAGTTGTTCCTAGCAACTTAATAATCTATGCTCTGAAAAGGAAAAAAATAGTTCTAAATCCTTTATCATCATCATTTTATCAGAGGTTCTAAGGCATCGTAATCCATTTTCTTCCTGGAAATACTTTATAGTTTAAGGATCTTGATCCTCCAAATGTTTTATCATACTGTGCTGTGTGCTAAGTCGCTTCAGTCATGTCCAACTCTTTGTGACCTTATGGATGGATTGTAGCTCACCAGGCTGTTCTGTCCATGGGATTCTCCAGGCAAGAATACTGGAGTGGGTTGCCATGCCCTCCTCCAGGGGTTCTTCCCAACACAAGGATTGAATCCCCATCTGTCCTGTCTCCTGCATTGGCAGGCAGGTTCTTTACCACTAGCGCCACCTAGAAAGCCCTTTCTCATGCTAGTCAATTTTCTTCATCACTAGACCATCTGCTGTACTAAGCCTGTAGCCAAACCCAAGAAGACAAAAACAGGAGGCCAAAACTATAACTTAGGCTCTGAGTTTCTACTTTGCTTCATTCTGAGCTTTGCTTTCTTTTAATCTTTCTTTTGATCATTGAAAGGCGGCAGGTGCCTTATTGAAAGTTCCTCACAAATAAACAGTAAAAAATTTGCTCCAAAATTAGAGGATGATTTAAGTTCCACACTTTTCCTCCCACATAATTCAGAGTTTGAAGAAATAATCAAATTAATTTTATTCAAAATAAAATAATCACTGTTTTAGCTTGACATATTCTTTAGATGACTTCAAGTAAAAATTTTGCGTAAAATGTATACTGTAAAAATGTTGCTGCTCTTTTATGTTTTTCATTAAAATGTCAGGAAAGGCTTCTTTCCTTTTAAAGTGCTTAATAGCACCTACTGTTTATATTTTTACTGAATCTTTTCTTTTGTGCTTTAAGTAACTGATAAAGGAGTAAAATAACTTAAATAGGATTTGCCAAGGCAGATTCAGAAAGCACAGAGAATCTGATTTTTGGACCTGTGAGGGATGGTGTCAGCTGCCACAAGCCTGCCTTACACTGACATGGAGTTGAAGCTGACCTCCTATTCATAGAAGCACGTGACTACACGAATCCACCTGCCGCCCTGTGTGTACATGTGGCCACACTGCCTGCAGCACCCCACCCTCTCTCCTTGCTGCTGTCTTGTTTCTGCTACTCTACCCTGATTAGGGTGCATCCAAACCACACAGAGAAGCAGAACCACATAGAGACCGCTTGGATAAGTGAGTAATTCTCCACTTCAGCTGAGCTTTGATGGGTTTAAACAGAAAATCCACCAGTGTGCTGAAAGACTGTCTTGCTTCTCCAGCACCCAAGATGTGCTGGGAAGACTAGGCTAGTTAGACATCTGCCTGAGTGAGACCAGAGAGGGCGCCTGTTGACAGCCCTGTAGTGTGACTCTGATGGGAGGACAGCCACTTGTCACTGCTGTACACAACCCCCTCCATGCCAGCCTGACTCCAGCCACACCATGGTCCACCCAGAGCTCACCCATCCTATCTTCACCAGCCTCTTTGGAAACTTGCATCCATCCTCCCAAGATATAATACTACTGCGTTTTCTCTTCTCTAAAATGGGGCACAGAGGCGTGGCCTCTGATAGATATCATTCTTTCTTCATTTTGGTAAAAGCCAGTGTTTATTGTTTATGAGGCAGTCATCACCGTGTCCTCCTTTTACCGCAGCAAACCACAAAAGGAAGAGAAAGGGAGGGTGGTTATGGATCATCACACTGGCTGAGCAGAACCAGTTGTTTGTTACAAGGATGGAATATGTAGGAGGGAAGAGGAGAACAGGAAAAAAATTGTACAGCAGTTTAAATCTGAGTTCTTTATTATTAGTTCAGATAAGTAACTGAAAAAAAAATGATTCAATATTCTGGCTCTTGGATATCTGAGTACTACGAGGACTTTTACACTGATTTTTGATGGGTTACAAATATGCTGAATAGAAAATAGGTAATTACATCACAGAAGTGTTAAAAAGAATCACTGATTTCAATCCAGCGCTTCCTCATTAAGTCATTAAAGATAATGTATCATATGCTATAAATCCTAGAATCTGGTTTTAAACTTTGAACCTGTCACTGTAAAATGGCAAAAGAATACTTATGCCAGCATGGCTTCTCCAAGGCAACACCCTGGTGGGCTATTTCTTCTTTGCATCATCCGTCTTTATCTTGAGCAGATCCTCCCTTGAATTAGATCAACCTGACCTGACCTCCCATTATCTACCAAGGAACAAGAAGAAATAACAAAGCTATTTTCTGTGATGGTGACCATGATTTGGTTTTTATAATGAGCCCAGAGAGAGCTGACTCTGTTTTGCATTCAGAAGACATAAATCTTTTTTAAAAGCTCGAAATTCCTTGAATTGTGAATCTTGTTTTTAAGAATTCATTGTGTTGCAGCACTATTAAAATGTTTCACTTGGAGTATGGTTTGCATCTTGTGCTTTCTTCTGAAAGCATCTCAGAAGTTATAACAGCAACCTAAACGTGGCTTTGATTTCATAGGACAGCATTGTTTATAGTGGCTGTTTACACAGGTAATCGGTGCCCACTTTCTGGCCCCTGAGACCACACAAACTCCTGAAAAGTTTTCCAAACACAATGAATTGAGTCATAATATTTTCTGTGAAAGATCTGTTTTATGAGAAATCTTCACAACACTGTTATATTAGTTTTACAGTCAATAGCACCTTCTGGCAAACAGCAAATTAAAAGCTCAGTAAAGCAGAGACTCCTCACTGCTTCCTCAAAATACATTTCCTTCTTTTTCCTTTGTATGAGGTTGAAAAAGCTGTTGCTATTGCAGCCATGCTGTGAGAATGAGGTTACTCTGAAGAGGAAAGCCTTTTACTAAGGGTAAAGGAGGAGAACAGACACTGGGTCCAGTTAGTATGAAGTCACCATACTAATTCTCAACAGCCTACTTGTACACTTGTCTTTCAAGAGGAAAAATACATCACTGTCTTACTTAAATCAGTTATTTTGGGTCATTCTTACTAGAAGCCAAAATTAATCGTGCACTCTTCTCTTCCCAATTTTGTTTGACAGATGTAATGATTGGAAGATTAAACTAAATCATTAAAATTTAGCTTAGATCCAAGCTATAAAGAAAGAATCCTGCAAGTCTTATGCATAATCACTTCAATGAAGAAGAATCTCTGGGGTGTATGAGAGGCACAGTAAGAAATAATTTAGGAGATCAGGAATCCTTCATGTGCCTCAGTTATCAAAAGAAAACGAATGACCCATTGTGAAAAGTGAACATGGACATTGGTTTTCAGAAAGGGAAAATCATACATACAGTGTGATCTTGTAGAAAAACAGGCAGCAGAAAGAAGTAATGGAAGAAAGCATGTGCGTGTATGCGCACGTGAGTGAAATAAGAAAAGTGGTGTTGACAACTATTTAGCAATGAGACAAAGTCTTCTGAGACATAATTTGAGACCTGTGGAATTATCAGATAGATGTCATGTTCTGTGGTAGAGGAAGACAACTTTAGTGGGGACATTTGAGCATATTGGAATGATTTCAGTTCTGGGGACGTGGAGAACCAGACTCCTGACTGCGTTTCCAAGAACAAGGCTCAGATCACCCTGAAGAACTGGCCTGATCAGGCAATTGCTGACCTGTCCTTTGTCCCAAAGGCCCCTCCAATGCTCCTGTTTTGGCATTAGAAGTTGACTTCAGCTGGCCACCAACTCCACAACAAAACCTATCTCCTTACAACACTGTGCACATCAGGCATCTTCCTTGAAGAGATTCAGAAAATGTGAGTGCTGACTTCTACACTGGGAGGCCAGATTCATAACAATGGAATTTCCCCAAATACACAGATGGTCTTGTCCAAAATATTATAGTGATGGAAAGCTATGAATAGGGTGAATGTGTGGCACACAATTACTAGAGTTAAAGAATTCAGGAAGTTCTGATTGTTAAAACTGAGAGAAGAAACAACTGGTTAAAGAATTCAGACAACTCTGAAAATCCAGTTTCGATCCAAAACTAGGGCTGCCCCTGGGACTGAACTAAGAAAGTCATGGTGTCCATGGTCCAGAGATGCACACACATCTTTCCAGTTATTATACCAAATGATATCAAGCACAAATACACGTGAGGCCCTGTTACAGCATTGGGGATTTAGCAATGAATGGATAAAAAACGATGACCATCAAACTTGCATTTCGCTGATAAAACAAACAGGATGTGAAAAGCCAGCTATAGAAGTAAGCAGTCACATGTGCATGCATACTAAATCACTTCAGTCGTGTCTGACTCTTTATGACCCTATGGACTGTAGCCTGCCAGGCTCCTCTATCCATGAGATTCTCTAGGCAAGAATACTAGAGTGGGTTGCCATGCCCTCCTCTAGGGGATCTTCCTGACCTGGGAATTGAACCCATGTCTCCCACGTCTCCTGCACTGCAGGCAGATGCTTTACCCACTGAACCATCTGGGAAGCCCAACCCATTGCATATCTGTGCTTTATCCAGGCTTACTGAGGTGTAGTCCCTAATTCCTTTCCCAGAACGTTTTGCCAAACAATAGCATGTTCTCTAGAAGGGGTTTGGTAGGTGATCAAACACATTTGGGAAATGACAAGTAAACAACAGTAAATAAGTTTTTCAAAGGCAAGATTTCTCAGAGACTTTATTACATTTACTATGTTCTAAGATGTGCATCATAAATCTCCAAGAAGAGGTAAAGAATGTACAGCATGTGTCCAACTTTTATGACCACAGAACCTTTTCCGTGAAGCATCTTGCTGAACTAGAGCACACTTTAGAAAATGGGTCCTTAGTTTGTAACAAAGTTGATTTTATTCTCTTAAAATAACTTCTGGAAAAAGTGGATAATAAGACCCAAAGAACAGCATGGAAGCATTGGGTTTGGTTCCAAGAATATTCCTTTCTCTCCAGAAGAAAAGAATGGAAGGACAAAGCCACACAAATGAAAATACCATGTTTTGGGAGATCCTAGGCAGTTAGAACTGGACATGGAACAACACACTGGTTCCAAATAGGAAAAGGAGTCAATCAAGGCTGTATATTGTCACCCTGCTTATTTAACTTATATGCAGAGCACATCATGAGAAACGCTGGGCTGGAAGAAGCACAAGCTGGAATCAAGATTGCCGGGAGAAATATCAGTAACCTCAGATATGCAGATGACACCACCCTTATGGCAGAAAGTGAAGAAGAACTAAAAAGCCTCTTGATAAAGGTGAAAGAGGAGAGTGAAAAAGTTGGCTTAAAGCTCAATATTCAGAAAATGAAGATCATGGCATCTGGCCCCATCACTTCATGGGAAATAGATGTGGAAACAGTGTCAGACTTTATTTTTGGGGGCTCCAGAATCACTGCAGATGGTGACTGCAGCCGTGAAATTAAAAGACACTTACTCCTTGGAAGGAAAGTTATGACCAACCTAGATAGCATATTCAAAAGCAGAGACATTACTTTGCCAACAAAGGTCCGTCTAGTCAAGGCTATGGTTTTTCCTGTGGTCATGTATGGATGTGAGAGTTGGACTGTGAAGAAAGCTGACTGCCGAAGAATTGATGCTTTTGAACTGTGGTGTTGGAGAAGACTCTTGAGAGTCCCTTGGACTGCAAGGAGATCCAACCAGTCCATTCTGAAGGAGATCAGCCCTGGGATTTCTTTGGAAGGAATGATGCTAAAGCTGAAACTCCAGTACTTTGGCCACCTCATGCGAAGAGTTGACTCATTGGAAAAGACTCTGATGCTGGGAGGGATTGGGGGCAGGAGGAGAAGGGGACGACAGAGGATGAGATGGCTGGATGGCATCACTGACTCGATGGACATGAGTTTGAGTGAACTCCAGGAGATGGTGATGGACAAGAGGCCTGGCGTGCTGCGATTCATGGGGTCGCAAAGAGTCAGAAACGACTGAGGGACTGAACTGAACTGAACTGAGGCAGTTTTTACACTAGAGAATTTGCTTAAAGGGAGAAATAGAAAAATAATGTCATGATTGAGTTGAGAAGGGAATCCAACAATAGGGAAATATACAAAATGAGGATAATGAATTGTCTTATATTTTACAAAGAACTTCCCTGGTGGCTCAGACAGTAAAGTATCTGTCTACAATGCGGAAGACCTGGGTGTGAGCCCTGGATTGGGAAGATCCCCTGGAGAAGTAAATGGCAATACACTCCAGTACTATCGCCTGGAAAATCCCATGGACAGAGGAGCCTGGTAGGCTACAGTCTATGGGGTCGCAAAGAGTCGGACACGACTGAGCAACTTCACTTTCACTTTCTACAAAGAAGTCCTATTCATGAAAAAAAATCTTAAGGTTCATATACAAAAGAAACTTTTCTCTCTTATTAGGGGAATAAAGTTTACAATTCACATGCTTTTCAAATTACCAAGAGTGAGCATGGCATGGAAAACACTAATTTTAATCCCTTTCTTCACCAAACCTTTCATTACAACCTTGGAAAAACATGTCAAAAAGATCTAATTTTAATCTGACCCATCCATTCTTTTTACAGGGTGCTATAAATGGGTGAAAACTCAAAGTGAAACTCATACACACACACACGTGCACAAAGATGAAAATGGAAGGGTATGAAGGAAATGGATGATCTCTACAAGGTAGGAGAAAAGCATTCAAATAATCGACAGGTCACAGAAACCTTTGAAGGAACTAATGAGACGTTTGAGCACAGAAGGTACCAAACATAGGGAAATATTTTGATTCAGGTTGTGTAAACCCAACCTCTTTCCATAGAGGCCAAAGTCAGATGAGGTGGATAAACACTTTGAATTCTGAGCCTTACTTCATCTTTTAAGAGTCCCAGTTTAGATTATCAAAAGACTGAGAGATTTTTTTATTCCATTTCTTTTCTGTTAGTAAATGATAAAATATCACACTAATTTTGAAGTTCCTCTGAAAGTGGGCACAGAGTGTGAACCACTGAGGATGTGAAATTAAATGGTTTATCCTCTAAAATTCAATAGGCATTTTTACAGTGTCAAATAAAAAATAATCAGCTTTGAAATACGCGAAAAATAATAATTTCTAGTTGAAAAATCTCCCTAGGTCACCCCTCTCTGCATTATCAGCTTTCATTATGTCTGAAAAGCCCTATGAATACAGAGGCCATACTGACAAAACTAAATTTGAATATTGTGTAGGAGCTACTTCTATGGCCTCAAAAATTATATTGGTTTTTATGAGAGATATATTAATGAGGTGAGTGGCATAAGCTTGCCTTCAGGAGCTGATAATCCTTTTTATGAGCTGAGACATTGGATTGGCCAAAAGGTTCGTCCAGATTTTTTGTTTGTTAAGGTGTTATGGAAAAACCTGAATGAACTTATTACATGGCAAACAGATTTGTGACTAATGAGGCCCCAAGTGGAAATAGACCCGATCCTAGTCAAGACCAGCGGATGTCGGCAATTTGAACTCTGGTTCCTCTGCCTTTTCTAAAACCAGCTTGAACATCTGGAAGTTCACGGTTCACGTATTGCTGAAGCCTGGCTTGGAGAATTTTGAGCATTACTTTACTAGCGTGTGAGATGAGTGCAATTGTAGGGTAGTTTGAGCATTCTTTGGCATTGCCTTTCTTTGGGATTGGAATGAAAACCAACTTTTTCCAGTCCTGTGTCCACTGCTGAGTTTTCCAAATTTGCTGGCATATTGAGTACAGCACTTTCACAGCATCATCTTTCAGGATTTGAAATAGCTCAACTGAAATTCCATCACCTCCACTAGCTTTGTTCATAGTGATGCTTTCTAAGGCCCACTTGACTTCACATTCCAGGATGTCTGGCTCTACGTAAGTGATCACACTATCGTGATTATCTGGGTCATAAAGATCTTTTCTGTACAGTTCTTCTGTGTATTCTTGCCACCTCTTCTTAATATCTTCTGCTTCTATTAGGTCTGTACCATTTCTGTCCTTTATCGAGCCCATCTTTGCATAAAGTGTTCCCTTGGTATTTCTAATTTTCTTGATGAGATCTCTAGTCATCGAAAAAGCAAGAGAGTTCCAGAAAAACATCTATTTCTGCTTTATTGACTATGCCAAAGCCTTTGACTGTGTGGATAACAATAAACTGTGGAAAATTCTGAAAGAGATGGGAATACCAGACCACCTGACCTGCCTCTTGAGAAACCTATATGCAGGTCAGGAAGCAATAGTTAGGACTGGACATGGAACAACAGACTGGTTCCAAACAGGAAAAGGAGTCAATCAAGGCTGTATATTGTCACCCTGCTTATTTAACTTACATGCAGAGTACATCATGAGAAACGCTGGGCTGGAAGAAGCACAAGCTGGAATAAAGATTACTGGGAGAAATATTAATAACATCAGATATGCAGATGACACCACGCTTACGGCAGAAAGTGAAGAGGAACTAAAAAGCCTCTTGATGAAAGTGAAAGAGAAGAGTGAAAAAGTTGGCTTAAAACTCAACATTCAGAAAACTAAGATCATAGCATCTGGTCCCATCACTTCATGGGAAATAGATGGGGAAACAGTGGAAACAGTATCAGACTTCATTTTTGGGGGCTCCAAAATCACTGCAGATGGTGATTGCAGCCATGCAATCCAAGGACTCTTACTCCTTGGAAGGAAAGTTATAACCAACTCAGATAGCATATTCAAAAGCAGAGACATTACTTTGTCAACAAAGGTCCATCTAGTCAAGGTTATGGTTTTTCCAGTGGTAATGTATGGATGTGAGAGTTCGACTGTGAAGAAAACTGATTGCTGAAAATTTCATGCTTTTGAACTGTGGTGTTGGAGAAGACTCTTGAGAGTCCCATGGACTGCAAGGAGATCCATCCAGTCCATCCTAAAGGAGATCAGTCCTGGGTGTTCTTTGGAAGGAATGATGCTAAAGCTGAAACTCCAGTACTTTGGTCACCTCATGCGAAGAGTTGACTCATTGGAAAAGACTCTGATGCAGGAGAAGAAGGGGACAACAGAGGATGAGATGGCTAGATGGCATCACTGACTCGATGGACGTGAGTTTGAGTGAACTCCGGGAGTTGGTGATGGACAGGGAGGCCTGGCGTGCTGCAATTCATGGGGTCACAAAGAATCGGACATGACTGAGCGACTGAACTGAACTGAACTGAGTCAAGACCAGTGGGAGAAAAGGGCCATCTTCACAAAAGGAAAGAACCAGCTTTGGTTGACATATGTCTTTGGAATGTGCTTCCAAGAGTCAAAGATGGAAAGGACCATGAAGAGAGAGAAAGAGAGTACAGTCAACCCTCGCTATATGCGTGGTCCCCAGTCACAGATTCAAACAACTGGGGATAGAAAATATGCCAAAAAATTTCCAAAAAGTTCTAAAAAGCAAAACTTGAATTTGTCATCCACCAGCAACTATTTACATAACATTTCCATTGTATTAGGTATTATATGTAAGCTAGAGATTATTGAAAGTATATGGGAGAATGTGCATAGGTTATATGCAAATAACCACATCATTTTACATAAGAGACTTGAGTATCTGTGATATTGGTATCCATGGGGATCCTGAAACCAACCCCTCACTCTGCTGTGGATACCCCGGGACAACTCTATTGAGAGACAACCCAAAGGCAAGAGCAGGGAGGCATTTCTGGGCAGACTGAGATTTTCCTCCAAGTAAAATGGAGTGATTGTATCATTCACCCATTCTGCTGTTCTTTATAACATTTTAAAGATTCCTCTACTCATCACAAGGGCTTCCTTGGAAACTCAGTGGTAAAGAACTCACCTGCCAGTGCAGAAGACATGGGTTCAATCCCTGGGTCAGGAAGATTCCCTGGAGAAGGAAATGGCAACCCACTCCAGTATTCTTGCCTGGGAAATCCCATGGTTAGAGGAGCCTGGTGGGCTACAGTCCATGGGGTCACAAAAGAGTTGGATATGACTTAGCTACTAAGAAACAACAGCTACTAATCACAAAGCAATCAAAAATCATCTCATTTATATGACTTTTCTCTGCTAGACAATGAATTCCTCCAGATCAGAGGCCAGGTCTTACTCAACTTTATACACCACAGCAATAGGGAAGAGCGGGTGTCTAATCACTGATGGCAAGGACTGGGACCTTCTGAGGGCTCCCCAGCCACTTGGGAAAAGGAGAATGACTGGGTCACAGAAGGAGAGTCTGGCGAAGTCTAGACATCAGGTCAAGGTCTGGGCAGGTGAGTCTAAAATCCAGGAAAGAAGATTGAGAAGAAAAGTCCTGAAAGCTAGCCCAGGGTCCACTTCATTTTCTTTCCCTTTTCTCCCCTAAAATGGATGCTTCTGTCCAATTTTCTTTCTTTAAGAGATAAAAGAAATGGCTTAAAAACACAGCCTCTGTTAAACATCAACCAGAGTTCAACCAAATACATTTAATTTAAGTCTCCATCCAAATAGACTAGCAGAAGTATTTGGAAGCACTGAATAGATCACTAATTATTTTCAATTCTTGCCAAAATAGGGAAGGAGAAGTGACTCATGTGTTATCTGACTGTAATGTCTTGATCCAAACCACAGTGTTGGTTAGGGCTGGTGAATAAGGCCAAGGCCGCTGGAACAAGGCACCCTGTGGTGCTCATCCAGTGATGCTGGTATCTTCCTAGCCTTGCATGGCCGAGCCCATGCAGGTCAACTGAGCATTAGGCATTGCTATGTGAATTGCATGGATGCCCAGTTCTCTGGCACAGCCCTAATCCTCTGCCCACGTGGGTGCTGCCTTCTCTTTTCACAAGCTTGCATCTTCACAAGGCTGAGCCTGTGCAGTTCTCCTCTTCCAAGACCAAAGGAGAGCTGTGTTCTTCTTAGTAAGAGAACGTAAATCAACTATCTTGATATTCACCAAAGTCATACATTAATTAGTATGCATCTTCATGAAGATAAAGAGATAGAGATCGAATCAGAGTTACTTGGAGGCAAAGACAATCAAACGATGGTAAAGTATACATTAAGAAGATATTTAGATCGCAGATCCATTCATTCAATGATTAGACATTTACATTATGTGTAATCCCCTAGTGAATCACAGCCAGCCTCCTGTGCCTTTCTGAATTATTGTAACAACCATCTCTTTACTTGTCTGTGTCTCTTGCTAGACTACACACTACTCCAGGGCTGGGCTGCAGTCTTATCCACTGCCTCTTATTGTATCACAATAGGCACTCCGAAACTGTTGCCAAAAGAATGGTGAGTGGATCCCCTCAAGGAGTTTATAAAATAGTACTAATAGTACTATAGGGGAATTGGTACAGAGTATAAGGCTCAGCTGGTAAAGAATCTGCCTGCAATGCAGATTCGATCCCTAGGCTTGATTCCTGGGTTGGGAAGATTCCCTGGAGAAGGGAAAGGCTATCCACTCCAGTATTCTGGCCTAGAAAATTCCATGGACTGTATAGTCCATTGGGTAGCAAAGAGTCGGACACAACTGAGCAACTTTCACTCATAATATCTATAAAACAAGGTAGAAGCTAATATTTTATTCTGGGATGACTCAGAGGGATGGTACGGGGAGGGAGGAGGGAGGAGGGTTCAGGATGGGGAACACGTGTATACCTGTGGTGGATTCATGTTGATATATGGCAAAACCAATACAATATTGTAAAGTTAAAAAATAAAATAAAAAATAAAAAAATAAAAATAATATGTTTAAAACAAAATACAATGATTCTGATTATTAGCAGCCATTATATTCTATAAAGTCACTGTGAACACTCAATTAGCAAATACTAATCTATGGCTCCCTGAGGAAATATAGGACTATATCTCCAGAGCCTCAGATCACAACATTTTCATCAACTGAAATGCCATTTGCATTATATAGGTTTGTTTGCCAACTTCCTTGTAAAACAAGCCAGTCTCATCAGCACTGAAAATCTGCTTTTCCACATGATTCTCTCCCTGTATAATATTTAGCACGAATCTTTAAAATTATTCTGTGGCTTCTTGACCTGGAGAACCGCCTTGCCTGCAAGTTTAACATTTTTCATGCCATATCGCCTTTGGAATGCAAGAGCCAGCCAAGACAGCACTAGCCAAGAAGGGTTTAACATTTGCCTAACCCTGGGTAACAGGGACCATAAATCTCTTTGGCTCTCACCCTTACAACAGTGCCATCCATTATGCTTTTCTTATGGGTCATCATCTCATGAATCCATAAATTTAGCTGCTTTTCTCTCTTTTCCATAACTTCATCACATATGAGAGATGTCACTTTAGCACTTTCCAGAGCGGCCTCATTTACAGATCAGTGAAATTCCCCTTCCTGTTTCTGGATGGACTATATTGTTGATTCATTAACAATGAATTCATGGCCAACAGACTATAACTCAACTCTGAACAGAGCTCGTCTAACACATGATTTTCCTTATAAGGCAAGTCACAGCTTTCTTGCACTTAGGAAGGCTAGGCAGCACCTCAGCACTAGGCTTGGGACCATCCATTTTAAAGATGAAGCTACTAACAAAAATGTGAGAAACATAGCCTAAAACAAGAAGGCAGAGCATCTCCTTGTTTGACCTCAGCTGGGAAGTTCACTTGCAGTGATTTAAATTTTTCAGCATTCTGCATACATCCAAAAATGACCTCAAAATCCCTGTGAGTGTTGGTTATAGGGTTATAAAGAAATGTTAGTGGGCAGGTGAATTCACAAATGTGAAATCTGAAACGAGGAGCAACTCTACTGTGCAAATGAGATCCAGAGGAGGGAAACTTCTCTCGTGAGGTTATTTTGAGAATCAAATGAGACAAACATATAAAGAACTCAGCACAATGCCTCATGTACAGTCAGTTGTAAGTAAATGCTTATTCTTGGACTGACTAAATGAGGTCACACTCAGAAAGGAGGCAACTTTTGAGCCCCTGATAGATAAGACATGGTGCATGCGTGCATGCTGTTTCTCTAGTCGTGTCTGACTCCTTGTGACCCCATGGATTGTAGCCCTCCAGGCTCCTCTGCCCATTGGATGTTCCAGGCAAGAATACTGGAGTGGGTTGCCATTTTCTTCTCTAGGGGATCTTCCAGACCAGGGATTCGAACCTGTATCTCTTATGTCTCCTGCATTGGCAGGCGAGTTCTCTACCACAGCACCACCTGGGAAGCCCGATAAGATATAGACATACATTTATAATAAGAATACTCTAGGCAGAGAGAAGAGTATAAGCCAAGGCAGAGTTAGGGCATTAAAGAATGTGTGTAGCAGAAATCAAATGGCCACATCTGCCTGAGTCCTAATGTATATAAAGGCACTTGGTAAGAAAGAATTTGAAAGGACTGCCTGAGAACACTTTATAGATTTCCATGAGTCCCACACTGAGAATCTGGAAATAATTCTGCAAGAAGCTTAGGTATTCTTTAAACGGGAAAGTAATGATCAGAGCTGAATTTTCAGGAGAATAAGCTGGTGAGGGTATATGAAATGAATGGTAGGTGTGAGGAGGGGCAGCAATCCAGGAAGACATTCAGAAAGTAAGAGCATCACTGATTGCAGTAATCATGTAGTAATTTTATGATTTTAGAAGAATAAAATACGAGTGAAAAAAAGGAAGAGAGACGAGGTGTTACAAAAGGAAGTGTTTCTCCAAACTTCTTGATGAAATAAATTATCAGGAGTTCTCAACAATGATACAGATTCCCAGGTTCTGACTCATACCTTGTGGAATCAGAGCCTCCAGGACTGTGGCTTGGGGACTCATATGTCTTACAAGCACGTTCCATTGTTTTTTCCATCGGGGAATTTGGTAACGCTGTCTTGAGAACAGTTCTCCTCACTGGGTAGCTGAGCTACAGTCCAGAGCAATACTCCATCCCCAAACCTAGATCCCATGTCTACAAGAATGGATGTGGACAGAGACTGTATGCTTAGCTCCAGGCTTCACTACCGCCACTTGTTTTGTCAAGCAAGTGTCTGAACCTTCCCAAAGAAGCAAGCATGCTAACTGCCAGGGAGCCCATCGCCATGGGCCTGAGAGCGGTTTCATGAATAAATCAACCTCAGAGAGGAATTTCATTAAAAAGCAATGACACCTGACCATATTAGTTTGAAATAAATTTTATGCTGTCTAAATTCTGAGGACAAACTCATTACTTTACAATTATTTTTTTAAATCCAACTTGCATAAATCTATGAGGAGTTGATATGAACTCCAGCTACTAATTCCACAGCAGGAATATTAAGTATTTTCTATATTTACACATAAACAAGCAGGTATGAAGAATATAACTTTTTCAAAATTGACTTAGAGTCTACTAATGAACTGTGATGGAGAAGGAAATGGCAACCCGCTCTAGTAGTCTTGTCTGGGAAATCCTATGGACAGAGGAGCCTGATGAGCTATAGTCTGTGGGGTCGCAAAGAGCCAGACATGACTGATTGACTATACAACAACAATAATGAAGTGTGAAGACCTTTTTCTGATCTGTGATTTAGCCAATTATACAGACCACTAAATGAAAAAAAAAGAAAAGAGTTAAAATTTTCTATTTCTATTAGCAGGATGTTGAAGCTGAAACTCCAATACTTTGGCCACCTGATGCCAAGAGCTGACTTGAAAAGACCCTGATGCTGGGAAAGACTGAAGGCAGGAGGAGAAGGGGACAACAGAGGATGAGATGGTTTGATGGCATCACCAACTCAATGGACATGAGTTTGAGTAAACTCTGGGAGTTGGTGATGGACAAGGAGGCCTGGTGTGCTGCAGTCCATGGGGTTGCAAAGAGTCAGACACAACTTAGTGACTGAACTGAACTGAACTGATTAGCAGGTAATACATATGGTTAAGAAGTCACTGGTAGCCAGTGTATTTTTAAAAGATGCTATTAATGTGTTATTAGGCCAAATTAGTTGAATAGATTACACTATATTGAAGAATCCAATTGAAAATAAACCATGGATTCAAAGCCACTGGGTTAGAATTAATTTATTTTTTAACTTCCTTGATATAATTTATGTACCATTTATTTCCCCCTAAAAGAAAAAAAAATGTCTGAAGTCATATGACATTGAAACCTAAAAACTTTCAAGATAATCTAGCCCAATCTCATTTTGTCATGAAGCAATATGGGGCTCAGACAAATTAAAAGACCCAAGATTGCACAATTCTACACGATTAGTTAAACAAAGAATTTCTTAGTCTACTGAACCACTTAGTCTATTAGCAAAAGCAAATAAATTCTGATAATCACTATAAGCAGTTCCATTTGTATCTTTAAGATAGAATAAGGAGTTAAAAGTAAGCAAATAGTATCTTGTATATATTAATAACAGCCTCACTATAATGAAAGAATGATAGACAACAGTGAAAGTTTGTGTTCAAAAACTTGGAAACATTCTGAACCTCTAATCAAAACTTCATTTTGTGAGCAATTAAAATTAAATATATGCTAAGTGCTTGAGTGTTTAGAGACCAGCAACCGTAGACTCCTAGTACTCACTCACAGATCTCCTCAGTGTCCAAAATTCAGGTGAAGAACTCCATACCTAAAGAATCCTGGTAAACTCTATGCCTAAAGAATTCTGGTACACTAGCAAAGACCAGGAAAAACATCTCAGTATGTGTGAAAGATTTGTGTAGAGTCTAAAGTAAGCTAGAAGCCCCATGCAACCCTGAGACAATCTGTCTCATCCCTTGAAAATCTGTGAAGTTGCATGTATCTGGAGTCTCAGTTGACATGCAGAAGTCTAGCTTGTGGAGTCAATAATAAGTAGCACACACATGTGTGTGTGTTAGTCGCTCAGCCATGTCCAGCTCTTTGAAACCCCATGGACTGTAGCCCGCCAAGCTTCTCTGTCCATGGAATGCTCCAGGCGAGAATACTGGAGTGGATTGTCATTCCCTTCTCTAGAAGAACTCCCCAACCCAGGGACTAAACCCTGGCCCCCTGCATCAGAGGTAGATTCTTTACCGTTTGAGCTACAGGGAAGTCCTGTAGCACACACACATATACCCCAAATATTCATTTGCAATCACTAATCTACACAGAAACAAGGTATTTGCTATAATAAAAGCTTGAAACTGTTCAGTCTTGGGGTTCAGATACCCCAGCTCTTCATGAAGGAACAGAAGTAAAGATGCAATGGAGACCAAAGTGAAGGCAGGAATCAAAAAGAAAATTGCCTGGAAGAGCAGATCAGCAGCAAGGCCTCAGGGGTCACAAGGAGAAGTGATTTCAGACGGTGGTTTAATTGAAGTATAGTTGAGTTCTGCCTCATGAATCACGACCTTGAGGTGGCAAAAGGGCTTGCATAACTCAACGAAGCTATGAGCTATGTCACCCTGCTTATTTAACTTCTATGCGACATGAAGGTGAAAGAGGAGAGTGGAAAAGCTGGCTTAAATCTCAACATTAAAAACAAATTCAAAAAATTAAGATCATGGCATCTGATCCCATCACTTCATGGCAATAGAAGGGGGAAAGGTGGAAGCAGTGACCGATTTTATTTTCTGGGGGTCCAAAATCACTATGGACAGTGAATGCAAGCATGAAATTAAAAGACACTTACTCCTTGGAAGAACAGCTATGACAAACCTAGACAGCATTATTTAAAAGCAGAGACATCACTTTGCCAATAAAGGTCCATATAGTCAAAGCTATGGTTTTTCCATTAATCATGTACAGATATGAGATTTGGACCATAGAGAAGGCTGAGCACTGAAGAATTGATGTTTTTGAATTGTGGTGCTGGAGATTCTTGGAAGCCCCTTGGACAACAAGGAGATCAAGCCAGCAATTCTAAAGGAAGTCAACTCTGAATATTCATTTGAAGGACTGATGCTGAAGCTCCAATATGTTAGCCATCTGATAGGAAGAGCTGACTCATTGGAAAGATTGAAGGCAAAAGGAGAAGGGGGCAGCAGAGAATGAGCTGGTTAGACAGCATCACCAACTCAATGGACATGAATTTGAGCGAACTCTGGGAGATAGTGAAGGACATGGTAGCCTGACATTCTACAGTCCATGGGGTGGTAAAGATTCAGACATGACTTAGCAACTAAACAGCAACAACTACAAACAGTTGATTTGCAATGTTGCATTATTTTCAGGTCTATGGCAAAATTATTTAGTTATACATATATTTATTATTTTTCATATTATTTTTCCTTAGAGGTTATTACAAGATACTGAGTGTAGTTCCCTGGGCTAAACAGTAAGACCTTGCTGTTTATCTATTCTATATCAATATATAGTAGCATGTATCTGCAAATTCCAAACTCCTAATTTATCCTCTCTCACTCTTTTTCCCTTTAGTAACCATACATTTCTAAGTCAGTGAGACTATTTTTGCTTTAATTTGTATCATTTTCTGATTCTACACGTAAGCGATATCATCTGATATTTGTCTTTCTGATTCTTGGACCCTTCTGAACTCAGCTGTCCTGGCAGGATGTGTGATCCCGCGGAAAAAGGAGCCTTATGTGAGAATGGGAGGAACTCTTACACCAAACGCTGCAGCAAGGCAGGGCTGTGACACACACCAAGCCCATCCTGCCCCGATTAAGTGCCACACAGAAGGGGAAGGATTTTTCCACCTCATGCCATGGGGTTTGGGGAGGGTGTGATGGGTGCTGATAGAGTTAGTGAACAGGAAGAAGCAGCAGGGGTCTGGGTCTCATGGGGGGCAGAGATCCATGCAGAACAAGCAAAACCAGCTGGAGCTGCAGCAGCACTAATTGGTGTGGCAGAGTTCAAAATAAGAGTAACTTGTAACTCAGACCCATGGGCACAGGTAAAGACACCCCTTGGAGATGCCCAGAAATACTTGAAGGAAGGGTCTTAACATCAGCAAGGGCTCAGATTGAGAGTGTGTGTGTAGACAAGAGTGTGTACATCTGTGTGTGTATGTACATGTGTGTACAGCAACTTATAAGTGAGCAACCACAGATTCCCTCTGCTTCAGTTTCTTTCTTGGGTCCAAATTCTTCCTCCTGGTTTCCTTTTTCCATGCATCCTGATCCAAAATGCCTAAGAGACTGGCTGGGGAGCAGAATCCTCTACCGTATAGGGCTCTGACTTTGGACAATTGTTTTAACCTTTCTGTGTCTTCACATTCAAGTATTAATGTTACTATAACTCCATTTACACAAACCTGCTTTTAAGACTTTGAGGCATTCAGTTAGCGTATGCTAGGAAAATGTTTTCTGCTGCGGTTTTGGCGCTTAAATCATTTTCTGTGATAGTTAATCCCTCCCATCCCCTTCTCTGCCCATGTCCTATTTCTCAGAGAATCTGTACCAACAGTTCTCCTGAGTGGGCAGCTGTACAGTCATGCCCACCTGCTCAGTTCCAGCTATTTCATCCAAGTGTTCACCTAACTGAAGCATCAGATTCTCTTCCAGCATCCTGAAATGCAATTCAAAGCCAGATCAGACTATGACATGCACATAAAGTGATACAAAGAGTCAGGTCTGGGACATGCAAAGAAGGGCCATTTTGCAAAACCAGAGAACAATGATGCAAGCAGAGAAGAAAGCAGAATTGTGTGAACACAGCCTGTGAGAGAGAAAGGAGAGGAAGTAGGCTGCGCTTATGACTACTGTCTCAGCAAGGTAGTCCTGTATATTTTCAAATGATGTGCACAAGTTTGTAAGCTTGCCTGAGTGACATTCTACTTCTTGGCACCTGTGCTAGTCTGTTTGGACTGCTGTAACAAGAATACCATACTCTGGGTAGCTTAAAGTATGAACATTTATTTCTCACAGTTCTGAAAACTGGAAAGTCCAAAGATCAAGGTGTTGGCAAATTCCGTATCTGGTGAGGACCTGCTTCCTGGTTCATAGATGGCTGTGTTCTCACTGTGTCTTCCCATGGAAGAAAAAGTGAGCAATGTCTCTCAGGTCTCTTTTAAGAAGTATCTCTCTCAGATCTCTTTTAAAAGGCCACTAACCCATTTATGAGGGCTCTGCCTATCTAACCTAATCCCACCCCTTAATATCATTGCATTTTGGATTAGAATTTCAACAGATATATTTTAGGAGGCTACAAACTTTCAGCACTGAAGAATCCCAGGTGAAATAATTCCTCCCACAGGAATTCAGATAGGTGAGTACTTCTCCAAATGTCATCTTTGCATAAGACGTGATCACAGACAAAACCAGAAGCCAGGTCCCAGATTGTCCCAACTTCTCCACAGCTGTTGCTATTGAAACAGTATGAGGTATTGAGCTCCAGATCACCTCATAGAGCAGTAGGTAGAAATAATTCTTGCTGGTGTTGTTGTTATTTATTTGCTGTTGTGTCCGACTCTCTGTAACCCATGGACTATAGCCCGCCAGTCTTCTCTGTCCATAGGCTTTCCTAGGCAAGAATACTGGCATAAGTTACCATTTCCTCCTCCAAGATAGAAATAATAATGCTCTCTAATTCAGGTTGGAAAGACTGCACTTTCTTTGATGTGACTCTGTACATCTTCAAACCAAATTACCTACCAAAATCTCCCCTTAGTTTTGTATTTTAAAGCTATCTTTTAATTATGTTTAAAACTGAATTTTAAATAGCTATGGAAAAAAATTACATCTCAAAATTCTCATTTTTAACCTTTAAGCTAAGAAATTACCTATAAATGAGAAAAAATATGAAAGCAACTGTAATGACACATTGTTCCTGTTTTGACTTGCTAGAGTAACATTCACAGTCTGTTAACTAGAAATAATGAGGGAATTTCTTCAGAGACTAAACCTAAGTGCTCTTTCTGCCATCTCTAAGTTTTGGTGGCCCATTATATATGTACATGAGTTTGTGTGTGTGTGTGTGTGTGTGTGTGTGTACATGATGCATGCATGGTAAAAGTTATGAGTGAGCAGGCACAAATCCTCTCTGCTTCATAGGTTCTTTCTCTGGTTCAAACTCTTCCTCCTGCCTGCATCCTGCCTGCAACCCTGGTGCAAGATACTTGAAAGAAGATGCTCAGGGTCAGAATGCTGGCTTCTAATTCTGGCTCTACTATACGGGGCTATGACTCTAGGCAATTGTTTTCACTTTTATGTGCCTCTGTTTTCTCATCTGTAAAATAAGAATAAAATAGTATCTATTTCATAATTTGTAAAGATTAAATAAGTAGATATAAAACTCTTAAAACCATGCTTAGTACTAAATAATCAAAAATCCTATATGTTATTAGTCATACTCCTTAGTTACTAGAAAAGTAGTTTCTTTTTTTAATATAAATTTATTTTAATTGTAGGCTAGTTACTTTACAATATTGTATTGGTTTTGCCATACATCAACATGAATCCACCACAGGTATACACATGTTCCCTATCCTGAATCCCCCACCCTCCTCCCTCCCCGTACCATCCCCAAGCATTCAGTATCATGCATCGAACCTGGACTGGCGATTATGATATTATACATGTTTCAATGCCATTCTCCCAAATCATCCAACCCTCTCCCTCTCCCATAGAGTCCAAAAGACTGTTCTATACATCTGTGTCTCTCCATCTTGCTTACAGGATTATCGTTATTCCTTATATATGTGTTAGTAGTATACTGTATTGGTGTTTTTCTTTCTGGCTTACTTCACTCTGTATAATAGGCTCCAGTTTCATCCACCTCATTAGAACTGATTCAAATGTATTCTTTTTAATGGCTGAGTAATACTCCATTGTGTATATGTACTACAGCTTTCTTATCCATTCATCTTCTGATGGACATCTAGGTTGTTTCCATGTCCTGGCTATTATAAACAGTGCTGCAATGAACATTGGGGTACATGTGTCTCTTTCAATTCTGGTTTTCTCGGTGTGTATGCCCAGCAGTGGGATTGCTGGGTCATAAGGCACTTCTATTTCCAGTTTTTTAAGGAATCTCCACACTGTTGTCCATAGTGGCTGTACTAGTTTGCATTTCCACCAACAGTGTAAGAGGGTTCCCTTTTCTCCACACCCTCTCCAGCATTTATTCCTTGTAGACTTTTGGATAGCAGCCATTCTGACTGGCATGAAATGGTACCTCATTGTGGTTTTGATTTGCATTTCTCTGATAATTAGTGATGTTGAGCATCTTTTCATGTGTTTGTTAGACTTTGGAGAAATGTCTGTTTAGTTCTTGGCCCATTTTTTGATTGGGTCGTTTATTTTTCTGGAATTGAGCTGCAGGAGTTGCTTGTATATTTTTGAGATTAGTTGTTTGTCAGTTGCTTCATTTGCTATTATTTTCTCCCATTCTGAAGGCTGTCTTGTCACCTTGCTTAGAGTTTCCTTTGTTGTGCAGAAGATTTTAATTTTAATTAGGTCCCATTTGTTTATTTTTGCTTTTATTTCCAATATTCTGGGAGGTGGGTCATAGAGGATCCTGCTGTGATTGATGTCGGAGAGTGTTTTGCCTATGTTCTCCTCTTAGAGTTTTATAGTTTCTGGTCTTACATTTAGATCTTTAATCCATTTTGAGTTTATTTTTGTGTATGGTGTTAGAAAGTGTTCTAGTTGCATTCTTTTACAAGTGGTTGACCACTTTTCCCAGGACCACTTGTTAAAGAAATTGTCTTTTCTCCATTTTATATTCCTGCCTCCTTTGTCAAAGATAAGGTGTCCATAGGTGCGTGGATTTATCTCTGGGCTTTCTATTTTGTTCCATTGATCTATATTTCTGTCTTTGTGCCAGTACCATACTGTCTTGATGACTGTGGCTTTGTAGTAGAGCCTGAAGTCAGGCAGGTTGATTCCTCCAGTTCCATTCTTCTTTCTCAAGATTGCTTTGGCTATTCAAGGTTTTTTGTATTTCCATACAAATTGTGAAATTATTTGTTGATCGGAAGAATTAATATAGTGAAAATGAGTATACTACCCAAAGCAATCTATAGATTCAATGCAATCCCTATCAAGCCACCAACGGTATTTTTCACAGAGCTAGAAAAGTAGTTTCTTCTTTGTCTGAGTCCAAGACCTATCCCTCAATTTCAGGGTGAAATTGCTCTGCTTATTGGTGAAATCCTGACTCCATACCCCAGAACTTAACAAAAGACTTTCTGGTTTAAGATCTGCTATAAGGATCCACTAGGCCCCAAGAGCACATCCTCTCAGGGATACTGTTAAGATTTTATAACCAGAGCCCTGTTTCATGTAGGCCCCACGTTGCAGATTATCTCCCTTTTTTCTCAAGAGTTCCATCTTCTCTACTTCTGAACCCTCAAAAGCATCTTCACATCTTCACTCTCCTGAAGGCTCCATCCTCTCCTGGGAAAGTTTCCGTCTGCTCCTACAAGAAATGAGCAAGCATTTTGGAAGCCATGTCCACAGTCTATCCTGCCCTAGCATGGATTCTCTGGTGCCATCCTGGCATAGTCAGAAGGTCCCATCTACATTTCCATCCATAGAGCTTTTAGGGAAATTTGAAGGTGGCATATCATGTGCAAGGAGAAATTGTTTAGGAAGCAACAGCAATGTCAGTATGCCTGAGGCACAGTTCTTAATAGCTCAGATCAAGGAGCTTAACCTTTAACTGGTTGTCCATAGGTAGGTGGTGAAAGATTTTAGTCAGAATAGAGTCATCATCAAATCTGCATTTGAGAAATATTACCCTGATTGCAGATGGGGAAAGTGAAAGGAGAGGAAGTAACCAAATAATTGGAGGATAAGTAGATGGCAATTTTCAAAACCACCACTGAGACATGGTAACAAATGACTTCAAGGATGGAGAAGAGGGTCCAGTTTTAAGAACACATTTGTGAGGACTTGAATTTTGAGTTCTTGAAGATGGTAAGAGGAAAAGAGTAAATCTAAGATGATTCTAAAGCTTCTGGCTTGGCAACCGGAATAGAGATGTCTAGCCTTTAAATAAAGTAAGCCTGTGGGAGGAAGACAAAGGACATGAAAACCAGTTCAGCTGGGGACATGTTCCCTGGAATGTTCATTTTAAGTACTCGCAGGCATCTAAGTGATCTTGTCTACTAGGCACTTTAAAGATCAGGTCTGGCACTCAAGAGGAAAATCCAGAGATGCAGATTGGTATAATCTACCATCATACATAAGTCTGAAGCCCTAGGAGTTATGAGACCAACCAAACACATTAATCAAAAGGAGTATATAACATAAAAAGAAGAGGAAAAAATGGAACCCTAAGGAATATCAGCATTTAAGGAATGTGCAAAGGAAGATAGATACTGGGAAGGAAATTAAAATGGTGAGAATAATAGCGGCAAGACTGGGCATCCTTGTCTTGTTCCTGATCTTGGAGGAAATGCTTTCAGCTTTCCATCACTGAGTATGGTGTTAGCTGTGGGTTTGTCATATGTGGCCTTTATTATGTTGAAGTATATTCTCTCTATCTATGCTCACTTTCTGGAAACTATTTATCATAAAATGAATTTTGAATTTTATCAAAAAGCATTTGCTTTTTCTGCATCTATTGAGATGATCATGTGGTTTTTATTTTTCATTTTGTTGATGTGATGTATCACATTGATTGATTTGTAGATATTGAAAAATCCTTGCATCCTTAGGATAAATCCAACGATATAATGACATATGATCTTCTTAATGTACTGATGGAGTCAGTGTGCTCATATTTTGTTGAGAATTTTTGCATCTATATTCATCTGTGATATTGACCTGTAGCTTTCTTTTTTGTGATATCTTTAAATGGTTTTGTTATCAAGGTGATGGTGGCCTCATAGAATGAGTTGAATATGTTCCTTCCTCTGCAATTTTTTGGAATAGTTTCAACAGTACAGGTGTTAACTCTTCTCTAAAAGTTTGTTAGAATTCACCTGTGAAGCCATCTGATTTGGACTTTTGTTTCTTGGGAGTTTTTAAATTGCTGATTCAATTTCAGTACTCGTAATTGGTCTGTTCATATTTTCTATTTCTTTCTGGGGAGAGGGTACAGAGAAAAGGGAACCCTACATTGCTGGTGGGAATTTAAATTGGTGCAGCTAGTATGGAAAATAATACAGAGGGCCCTTTAAAAATAGAGCTGAGCTACCATATGAGCCAGCAACCCCATTCCTGTACATATATATGGAAAAGACAAAGACTCTAATATGAAAAGATAAATGTGCCCCAATGTTCAAGCAGCATTATTAACAATAGCCAAGACATGGAAGACACGGAAGCAACCTGAGTGCCCATCGACAAACAATAGGCTTAAGAAGATGCACTATATATATATTATATATATATTAACATATATATATATGTATACACATATATATGTATATATGTTAATATATTAACATATATACATATATAGCATATATGTATATATGTTATATATAATTATATATAACATATATATGTTATATATAATTATACATATATACAATATAATATTGCTCAGCCATAAGAAGTAGTGTCATTTGCAGCAACATATATATATATTATATATATATACACATATATACATATATATACATATACATATACATACATATAATACATATATATGTGTATTATACATATAACATATACACATACATGTTATATAATTATACATATATGTATTATACATATATACATGTATATATATACATGTATATATATATGTGTGTATGTATATGTATATATAAATATGTATATATGTATACATATATATGTATATATATATATATACACATATATATATGTTGCTGCAAATGACACTACTTCTTATGGCTGAGCAATATATTGTATATATGTATAATTGTATATATGTATATATGTATATGTATATATGTATACATGTATATATATGTGTATATATATGTATGTATACATACATATATATGTATATATGTTAATATATTAACATATACACATATATAAAACATATAGGTATATATGTTAATATATTAACATATATACATATATAACATATATGTGTATATGTTATATATAATTATACATATATACAATATAATATTGCTCAGCCATAAGAAGTAGTGTCATTTGCAGCAACATGTATGGACTTAGAGATTATCATGCTAAGTGAAGTAAGTCAGACAGAGAAAGACAAATATGATATCACTTATATGTTGAATCTAAAATATGATACAAATGAACTTATGTACAAAACAGAAATAGACTCAAACATGGAAAAGAAGCATGTAGTTACCAAAGAGGAAAGGAGGAGGAATAAAAGAGGAGTTTGGAATTAATAGATACGTATTCAGTTCAGTTCAGTTCAGTCGCTCAGTCATGTCCAACTCTTTGCGACCCCATGGACTGCAGCACACCAGGCTCCCCTGTCCACTGCCAACTCCCAGAATTTACCCAAACTCATGTCCATTGAGTTGGTGATGCCATCCAACCATCTCATCCTCTGTTGTCCCCTTCTCCTCCTGCCCTCAATCTTTCCCAGCATCAGGGTCTTTTAAAATGAGTCAGCTCTTCACATGAGGTGGCCAAAGAATTGGAGTTTCAGCTTCAACATCAGTCCTTCCAATGAACACTCAGGACTGATCTCCTTTAGGATGGACTGGTTGGATCTCCTTGCAGTCCAAGGGACTCTCAAGAGTCTTCTCCAATACTACAATTCAAAAGTGTCAATTCTTCGGCACTTAGCTTTCTTTATAGTACAACTCTCACATCCATACATGACTACTGGAAAAACCATAGCCTTGACTAGATGGACCTTCGTTTGCAAAGTAATGTCTCTGCTTTTGAATATGCTGTCTAGGTTGGTCATAACTTTCCTTCTAAAGAGTAAATGTCTTTTAATTTCATATCTGCAATCACCATCTGCAGTGATTTGGGGGTAAAAAAAAATAAACTCTGTCACTGTTTCCACTGTTTCCCCATCTATTTGCCATGAAGTGATGGGACCGGATGCCATGATCTTAGTTTTCTGAATGTTGAGCTTTAAGCCAACTTTTTCACTCTCCACTTTCACTTTCATCAAGAGGCTTTTTAGTTCCTCTTCACTTTCTGCCATAAGGGTGGTGTCATCTGCATATCTGAGGTTATAGATATTTCTCCTGGCAATCTTGATTGCAGCTGTGCTTCATCCAGCCCAGTGCTTCTCATGATGTACTCTGCATAGAAGTTAAATAAGCAGGGTGACCATATACAGCCTTGATTGACTCCTTTTCCTATTTGGAACCAGTCTGCTGTTCCATGTCCAGTTCTAACTGTTGCTTCATGACCTGCATACAGATTTCTCAAGAGGCAGGTCAGGTGGCCTGGTATTCCCATCTCATTCAGAATTTTTCACATTTTATTGTAATCCACACAGTCAAAGGCTTTGGCATAGTCAATAAAACAGAAATAGATGTTTTTCTGGAATTCTTTTGCTTTTTCAATGATCCAGCAGAAGTTGGCAATTTGATCTCTGGTTCCTCTGTCTTTTATGAAACCAGTTTGAACATCTGGAAATTCATGATTCACGTATTGCTGAAGCCTGGCTTGGAGAATTTTGAGCATTACTTTACTAGCATGTGAGATGAGTGCAATTGTGTGGTACTTTGAGCATTCTTTAGCATTGCCTTTATTTTGGATTGAAATGAACACTGACCTTTTCCAGCCCTGTGGCCACTGCTGAGTTTTCCAAATTTGCTGATATATTGAGTGCAGCATTTTCATAGCATCATCTATTTGGATTTGAAATAGCTCAACTGGAATTCCATACCTCCACTAGCTTTGTTCATAGTGATGCTTCCTAAGGCCCACTTGACTTTGCATTCCAGGAGTCTGGCATATAAAATAGATAACCAAAAAGGACCTACTGTATAGCACAGGGAACTATATTCAGTATCTTGTAACAATCTATAATAGAAAAGAATCTTAAAAAGAGTATGGAAAGAGTAACACGGAAACTTACATTACCATATGTAAAATAGATATCCAATGGGAACTTGCTGTGTGGCTCAGGAAACTCAAACAGGGACTCTGCATCAACCTACAAGGGTGGGATGGGCAGGGAGATGGGAGGGAGGTCAAAAGAGAGGGAATATATGTATACCTATGTTGCAGTTTGACAGAAAACAACAAAATTCTGTAAAGCATTATCCTTCAATTAAAAAATAAATAGAAATTTTTAAGAAGAATATACATGTATGTGATTAAATCACTGCTGTGCATCTGAAACTAACATGACACTGTCAATCAACTATATTTCAATAAAAATTGGAAGAAATAAACAACCAGGGGAAAGCAGTGTCTCAACAGTCAAGAGAAGACCAACTTCAGTAAGGAAGTGGTCAGAAGTATAAAATGTCACCAGTCAAGTAAAACAAGATTGGGGTTATAAAAAATGGCATTGAATTTGAAAATTAGGTGAGGAAATTAGAAACCTCAGGTTTCACAGCTTAGTGATCCTCTCTAAAGTAGAGGACAGAAGTGGGGTTCAAATTCTCAAACAATTGAGTTAGTTTCAACATTAGTTTGTTACCAAAGATATTTGATAACTGGAAACTTCAGACCGTGTGTATGTATATATGTGCAGAGAAAGTCGTGGTGAAAGTGCACATCCAGTGTGATGCCAGGCTGGTCTCTTCCCAGGAGTCTAGTGAGCTCAGAGTAGAGTCATTGACTATATGCCTTGCTGTTGACATTTGGTGCTCAGAATCCAAAATTGTAAATAATGAGGAATAATGGCTACCTCTTAAAAAATAAAAATTCTGGGTGCCATACCAGCTGGACAAGGAACTCACTCAGAGTAGAAAAAGTGGAGTGCCACAGCAAGAAAAGCGTATATGTTTAATATTAGAGAGGGTTACATGTATAAAAGTGAGAACTGGAGCTGGGATACATCAAGAACAAGTCAAATAAAAGCACTCGACAAATTAGGAACTAATAAGGAATTGGTGTGCATGGCACCAGTAAAAGTGCCCTTAACGTCAAAGAGCAGAAGACTTGGTCTCCACATCTTGGCAGTGACTGGAGGAGACAATATCCAGAACACCACAGAAATCAGTGAGAATTGAAGTCACAGAAGAGGGCCAGTGTTAACCATGGTACTAAAACATAAGTCACAATTTGATACTCTACAAATGCAGAACACCTCTGATTGTCTCTCATAAACCTATTAGATACCCTATATGGATGGTGAAACAAGAAGCAAGTGACTTCTCTGGCAAGGACTATGGTTCAGATAGGGCTTCTATGGTGGTTCACACGGTTGGTAAAGAATCTGCCTGCAATGCAGGAGACCTGGGTTTGATCCCTGGGTTGGGAAGATGCCCTGAAGAAGGAAATGACAGCCCACTCCAACATTCTTACCTGGAAAATTCCAAGAACAGAGGAGCCTGGCGGGCTACAGTCCATGGGGTCGCAAAGAGTTGGCCAGATATACTAGAAATATAGCTGTTTTATTAAATCACCATCAGGCTGCTGCTGTCCAGGCAAATGTGTGTCCCCTGTATAAATATATATTCATCCATTCGGCAAAATTGAGCCCTACATGGAGCCGAACACTATGGGTCAGTGTGTAGGTTCTTCTGTGAAGACACAAAATGCCTGCATTACCTATTTTAGCATCCCAAGGACATCACCCTATACATGATCCCTGAACTCAAGAAGCTTAAGATTAGCTCAGAAGGAAAATGTGTATGAATGCAAAGAGAGAGGTAGAAGGAAGTGCAATTACGGACATGAATTTTAGTTTGAGAGATAAAGAATTGGACAATGAAAACAAGGAGACTTTATGTAGTACTTGGCACATTGTAAACACACGGTAAATGATTGCTATTCTTAATATTATACAGTGTGCTCATTCTGGGCAACTCCTCCAATAATAGACTGTCTTGGGGGAAATCCTAAAGCTTTCAGAGAGCTCTGTAATCTGCCACACATCTGGCTTCAGATACAGTTTCAACCTTTTTAATAGAACATAATGTAGTCTCTTCAGGCCAGCACAGTGTTTTTAAGACAGATGGTTTCGATCAGTTATTTTATTATTCAAAAGTCTGCCCCTCAACAGGAATCCATAGAAGTTTAAACTGAAGATGAGTAGTCATTCTCAGCCAGAGTCATCCCCATCTTGAAAAATACCTCTTCTCATGTTTTGGTTACACTTTCCTTTGATGGACAAACAGCTCCAGCTGTTTCAACCCTTAAAGTTGCCTCAAGCCTTGCCCAGGCAGGCTGTCCTTCCCACTCTTCCTACAGAGCACAGCGATCTGCATTCAGCCCCTGAAGGGTAGAGAGGGCCTCTGTTTTCCCTCTGATCTTATACAAATTATTTTCAGTAAATATAAATATTCTTTTTTTAATATAAATTTATTTATTTTAATTGGAGGCTATTTTCTTTAGAATATTGTATTTGTTTTGCCATACATCAACATGAATCCGCCACGGGATTCTGCAGATCTGTGGATCTCATTCACCCAGCAAAAGGAAATACTCAGTATTTGAGTATTGAGTATAGTTTTTATAAAACAGAAAATCTAACATAGTTGAATATACACATTTTTTTGGATGAACAGAAGAAAGTTCATTGATAGAGCTGGAACTCTTCCCAAATTCATACTGACAACGTTCCATAGTATCACCAAAACACTGTTGTTAATTTCTTTTTATTTGTTTTCATATACAGTGTTTTGATTTGGTTTAAGTTGGTTTTTGAGGAATAGTTTCAGTTTATGTAACCTTCACTTATTCAAGATCACAGCCAGTTTGCAATCCAACAACCAGATGGTAATTGACTCCTTGGTGAAGGACAGTCTGTTTGGAATATTGTCATAAAGACAGATCCAGTGTCACAAACACCAAGACAAAGTTCCCTCCAAATGAAAGGCCAGTTGCTGCATTTCTCAATCTATCAGATGTGGTAGCCTCCATGTTGTAGTTACATCATTATATCTTCTTTTTCACTCATTTGTTACTTAAGATTGAAAGATTTAAGATTGAAAATATATACCGTCAACTATCCTTGAACCTGAGAGACAGACCTTGGTTCTCATTCCAGTGGAACTGTATAAGCTGTCTTAGAAGATGCCCAATAGCATATATTAACCATGTCAGTGACAACCTTGGAGAAAAATTCATTTTTCTTGCCAACAGTAATCCTACTGGGAATAGCTTTCTGGCTTAGGTAAAAATAATAGTTAATTTCATCAATCATCACACCTCCTATTCAGATTTTATACACGTACAATCTCTACAAAGGGAAAGAACTTGAGGGGAAGGAGCTTGGCTATCTTCAAAGTTTGTGTCCTGGGCACCTGGGTTCCTCCCTTCCAATAACATTTGCATCCTCTTAACTTCAGCCAGCTGCTCCCATGGCCATCCCTGAAGATGGCTGCTCAGTTTACAAAATGTATAACCCTACATTTTTAAAGTATAATCACCTCTTTTCTCCCATCATCCTCTTCTAACAAAGCTTGTTCTTCATCTTCATGAGAATCTCTCAGTCAGAAGAACTATTAACCTGCAGTCCTTGACCCCCTAAATGAATTTCAGGGGGTCTTTAGATTCCATGCAGATTCTTCTCCCGAGCTGCAGTTCTCTGCTAGAGAAAATTATACATCCATGCAAATTAGAGCCACCACAATGCATGGGTGACTCAGAGTGACGCCCAGCAGTCCTCATTCCTTCTGGGTCAGTTTGCTGCACCTCACTCCACCTAACATATGTGCAAGCCTCACCACCTCGCTGCCACCACCAAATTGCCAGTCTTCTCTTTCTTTCCCATGACCTAGTTGCTGCCACTTCACCCCATCCTTACACTTGGGTATTATGTGCCCAATTTGCCTTCCTCAACTCCTGTCCCTGGGGAAGAAACATTAAACTTCTCTAAATAAGAAGAGAAGAAAGACCCCTGGTGGTGGTGATCATCTCCAAGACATCATGTTCATGATAATAGCTGTGGTTACCCCATAGGGTAGGATGGACCTCTTCCCCAAATTTCCTTCAAATGTCGAGACTGAAGCTGCCACACATACACCAAAACGGTATGAAAAGTTTGATGTCTCGCTTTCAGGGCAGAGTAGCGTAGGGCTCTCAGAATTTCCAAAAATGGCTTGAAAGAGCAGGGAGAGGAGGCTGGCACCAGTGTCACATGATTTAGAGGTTGGGCTGGATGTGAGGGCTCCCCTGCATGGGCTTGGACCTCCCACAGCACCAAAGGAGGGAGCTCCCCACGTTTCTTGCCCAGATGTGGGGCAGAATGAGAATGGGAAGTAGTTGAGCTGAAAAGCTGTCAGTGAACAAAAGTGAAGTCAAACTTTTCCTTACACTCTCCAGGAAGAACTGGATTTGAATCCTAGATCTATTACTTACTAGTTGGATGACCCTAAAAAAGTGATTTAACCATTCTAAGCAAATCTCTACACCAATTATAGGAGGCTAATAACAGAAAGAAAGAAAAAGGAGAGAGAGGAAGGAAGGAAGGAAGGAACTTCCCACTGTATTGAAAGAATTAAGTGAGATAAGTATGCTTGTGTGTTTGCCTGTCCGCTCAGTCATGTCTGACTCTTTGTGATCCCCATGGACTGTAGCCCACCAGGCTTCTCTGTCCATGGAATTCTCCAGGCAAGAAAACTGGAGTGGGTTATCATGCCCTCCTCTGAGGGATCTTCCAAATTCAAGGATAGAACCCGAGCCTCCTGCATCTCTTGATTTGCAGGCTGATTCTTTACCCACTGAGCCACCAGAAAAGCCCCTTTAGAAGCTTATCCTCTCCAAAGCTAGCCTTTTGCCATGTGCCTGGATTGCTCACGCCTCCTCTAAGGTTATGCTCTGTCACTTATCATCTCTTTCTCCTGGATCTTCAATTTCTTCCTCTCCACTGGACCCTTGCAGAGCGCCCACATGCCCACAGGCACTTCTTTCAATAAGTTTCAAGAACAGACTCCTAACTACCCCTCATGTACCCATGCCACCGATTACATTCTTTTTGGTTCTCCAGAAATGTTAGTGTTGCCCTTAGCATCTCCTTTCTGCACTCCAAACATGTGATCAGCCACCTAATTTTGTGGATTCCAGCTCAGAAATTTCTCCCAACTCATTTATCTCTAACTCTCCTACCAGTGCTTTGTCTAATATCTCTTTATTTCTCATGGACTGATTAGTCTCTGACAAAAGAGTTCCAAGATCCCAATTTAGCTTCCATAACTACTCTGTTAAAAATATCTGTTGTTGTTTTTTTTTTTCAATTATATGAAAAACTGCTTACTTTATAATAAAGAGTGGGGAGGAAACCCTTATAAATAGGAGAAGACTGGAAAGAAGTAAAATAAGATGTTATCAGCGATTCTCTTTGGTGATAAGGTAATATTTTTTTCTTTGTATTTTTGTATATTTTCCAAATCTCTTATAATGTGCATGTATTACTTTCATCAACATTATTTAAAATAACAAATTTCACTGACTTTCTCGTGATTATTTTTATTTTTTTATTTTTTGGCTTTGCAACATTCTTTTATGTTTATTTTTTTTTCTAATTTTATTTTATTTTTAAACTTTACATAATTGTATTAGTTTTGCCAAATATCAAAATGAATCCACCACAGGTATACATGTGTTCCCCATCCCAAACCCTCCTCCCTCCCCATACCATCCCTCTGGGCCGTCCCAGTGCACCAGCCCCAAGCATCCAGCATCGTGCATCAAACCTGGACTGGCAACTCGTTTCCTACATGATATTTTACATGTTTCATTGCCATTCTCCCAAATCTTCCCACCCTCTCCCTCTCCCACAGAGTCCATAAGACTGTTCTATACATCAGTGTCTCTTTTGCTGTCTCGTACACCGGGTTATTGTTACCATCTTTCTAAATTCCATATATATGCGTTAGTATACTGTATTTATGTTTTTCCTTCTGGCTTACTTCACTCTGTATAATAGGCTCCAGTTTCATCCACCTCATTAGAACTGATTCAAATGTATTCTTTTTAATGGCTGAGTAATACTCCATTGTGTATATGTACCACTGCTTTCTTATCCATTCATCTGCTGATGGACATCTAGGTTGCTTCCATGTCTTGGCTATTATAAACAGTGCTGCGATGAACATTGGGGTACACGTGTCTCTTTCCCTTCTGGTTTCCTCAGTGTGTATGCCCAACAGTGGGGTTGCTGGATCATAAGGCAGTTCTATTTCCAGTTTTTGAAGGAATCTCCACACTGTTGTCCATAGTGGTTGTACTAGTTTGCATTCGCACCAACAGTGTAAGAGGGTTCCCTTTTCTCCACACCCTCTCCAGCATTTATTATTTGTAGACTTTTGGATCGCAGCCATTCTGACTGGTGTGAAATGGTACCTCATAGTGGTTTTGATTTGCATTTCTCTGATAATGAGTGATGTTGAGCATCTTTTCATGTGTTTGTTAGCCATCTGTATGTCTTCTTTTTTTTTTTTTTTTCTCTCTAATTTTATTTTATTTTTAAACTTTACATAATTGTATTAGTTTTGCCAAATATCAAAATGAATCCGCCACAGGTATACATGTGTTCCCCATTCCGAACCCTCCTCCCTCCTCCCTCCCCATACCATCCCTCTGGGCCATCCCAGTGCACCAGCCCCAAGCATCCAGCATCATGCATCGAACCTGGACTGGCAACTCGTTTCCTACATGATATTTTACATGTTTCATTGCCATTCTCCCAAATCTTCCCACCCTCTCCCTCTCCCACAGAGTCCATAAGACTGTTCTATACATCAGTGTCTCTTTTGCTGTCTCGTACACCGGGTTATTGTTACCATCTTTCTAAATTCCATATATATGCGTTAGTATACTGTATTTATGTTTTTCCTTCTGGCTTACTTCACTCTGTATAATAGGCTCCAGTTTCATCCACCTCATTAGAACTGATTCAAATGTATTCTTTTTAATGGCTGAGTAATACTCCATTGTGTATATGTACCACTGCTTTCTTATCCATTCATCTGCTGATGGACATCTAGGTTGCTTCCATGTCTTGGCTATTATAAACAGTGCTGCGATGAACATTGGGGTACACGTGTCTCTTTCCCTTCTGGTTTCCTCAGTGTGTATGCCCAGCAGTGGGGTTGCTGGATCATAAGGCAGTTCTATTTCCAGTTTTTGAAGGAATCTCCACACTGTTCTCCATAGTGGCTGTACTAGTTTGCATTCCCACCAACAGTGTAAGAGGGTTCCCTTTTCTCCACACCCTCTCCAGCATTTATTATTTGTAGACTTTTGGATCGCAGCCATTCTGACAGGTGTGAAATGGTACCTCATAGTGGTTTTGATTTGCATTTCTCTGATAATGAGTGATGTTGAGCATCTTTTCATGTGTTTGTTAGCCATCTGTATGTCTTTTTTGGAGAAATGTCTATTTAGTTCTTTGGCCCATTTTTTGATTGGGTCGTTTATTTTTCTGGAGTTGAGCTGTAGGAGTTGCTTGTATATTTTTGAGATTAGTTGTTTGTCAGTTGCTTCATTTGCTATTATTTTCTCCCATTCTGAAGGCTGTCTTTTCACCTTGCTAATAGTTTCCTTTGATGTGCAGAAGCATTTTTAAAAATCCAAATTCCCAAGCCACACATGCAAGGCTCTTCACAGCCTGCCCCTGTGGTAGCCCCAGTGATTCTTGCCTTCTGATATTTATCTCCTTGTATTGTCCCCTCCGTACTGTGTATAGCTGACCTGTGAACCATTAAGATGTTGTAGAAATGATGACATGTGACTTTGAAGGCCAGGTCATAGAAGACACTCTGGCTTCTACATTATACTCTATGCAGTCACTTGCTCTGGGGGAAGCCAGCTGGCATGCCGTGAGGACACCCTCTGGAATGGTCCATGAGATGAGAAACTGAAGCCTTCTACCAAAATCCAACACTACCTTCCCAGGTTTGAGTGAGCCACCTTACAAGCATTCTTTAGCCTTGTTCATGCTTTCAGGTGAGTACACCTCAAGCTGACCTCTTGACTGCAACTTTGTGAGAGACCCCGAAATAGGACCACAAAGCTAAGCTGCTCCTCAATTCTTGACCCACAGAAACTGTGACATAAATCACTGCTTTTAAGCTACTAAGTTTTTATGTAGTTTTTTACACACCAATAGGTATCTAATATGGTCCCCAAAACATCTTCCTTTTTTCTTTGTAGTTAATTTACAATGTTGTATTAGTTTCAGGTATACAGCAAAGTGATTCAGATATACAAAAATATCTATTTTTCTCACACTTTTTTCCCTTATAGTTTAGCACAAAATATTGAATATAGTTTCCTGTGCTATTCCATACAAACTTGTTGGTTATCTATTTTATATATAATAGATTTCTAACTTTGTCTTCCCAAACTCCCCCTTGTGCTTTGAACTTGTAAGAAATTCCTAGATCCTTTCAAGAATTCATTTCTTTATGTCTGTTAATTCTTCTACTTAACCCTCCCTCTTTATAGTCCTTCAAAATGTAGCTCAAAACTCACCTCCCCAATGAACAGGAAATAGTTTATCCTTCCTCTGCATGACCCTCTTTTCCTAGCTCTATGATAGCATTTTTTGTTGTTGTTGTTTTTAAATTTTTTATTTAATTTTTAATTGAAGGATAATTGTTTTACAGAATTTTGTTGTTTTCTTTCAAACCTCAACATGAATCAGGCATAGGTATACATATGTACCCACCCTCTTAAACTTCTCTCCCATCTCCCTCCCCATCCCACCCCTCTAGGTTGATACAGAGCCCTGTTTGAATTTTCTGAGACATACAGCAAATTTCCACCGACCATCTATTTTACAAGTAGTAATATAAGTTTCCACGTTACTCTCTCCATACATGTCACCCTCTCCTTCACTCTCCCCATGCCCATAAGTCTGTTCTCTATGTCTGTTTCTCTATTGCTACCCTGAAAATACATTTTTTAGTACCATCTGTCTAGATTCCATATATATGCATTAGTATACGATATTTATATTTTTCTTTCTGATTTACTTCACTCTGTATAATAGGCTCTAGGTTCATCTCCCTCATTCGAACTGAACTCAAATGTGTTCCATTTTATGGCTGAGTAATATTCCATTGTATATATGTACCACACTTCTTTATCCATTAATATGTATATGGATATCTAGGTTGCTTCCATGTTCTAACTATTGTAAAGAGTGCTACAGTGAACATTAGGGTACATGTGTCTTTTTCAATTTTGGTTTCCTCGGGGTATATGCCTAGGAGTGGGATTGCTCAGTCATATGGTGGATTTATTCCCAGTTTTTTAAGGAATTTCCATGCCATTTTCCAAAGTGGATGTACCAATTCACATCCCCACCAATAGTGCCAGAGTGTTCCCTTTTCTCCACACCCTCTCCAGCATTTATTGTTTGTAGACTTTTGATGATGACAATTCTGAATGGTGTGAGGTGATATCTCATTGTAGTTTTTATTTGCATTCCTCTAATAATGAGAAATGTTGAGCATCTTTTCATGTGTTTGTTAGCCATCTGCCTGTCTTTTTTTTTTTAATTCCTTCTTTTTACTTATTTATTTACTTTACAGTATTGTATTGGTTTTGCCATACATTGACACGAATTCACCATGGGTGTACAAGTGTTCCCCATCTTGAATCCCCCTTCCACCTCCCTCCCCAATCACATCCCTCTGGGTCATCCCAGTGCACCAGCCCCAAGCACCCTGTATCCTACATTAAACCTGGACTGGTGATTCATTTCACATGTGATAATTTACATGTTTCAATGCCATTCTCCCAAATCATCCTGCCCTTGCCCTCTCCCACAGAGTCCAAAAGACTGTTCTATACATCTGTGTCTCTTTTGCTGTCTCGCATACAGGGTTATCGTTACCATCTTCCTAAATTCCATATATATGCCTTAGTATACTGTATTGGTGTTTTTCTTTCTGGCTTACTTCACTCTGTATAATAGGCTCCAGTTTCATCCACCTCATTAGAACTGATTCAAATGTATTCTTTTTAATGGCTGAGTAATACTCCATTGTGTATATATACCACAGCTTTCTTATCCATTCGTCTGCTGGTGGACATCTAGGTTGCTTCCATGTCCCAGCTATTATAAAAAGTGCTGTGATGAACACTGGGGTACACGTGTCTCTTTCCCTTCTGGTTTCCTCGGTGTGTATGCCCAGCAGTGGGATTGCTGGATCATAAGGCAGTTCTATTTCCAGTTTTTGAAGGAATCTCCACACTGTTGTCCATAGTGGTTGTACTAGTTTGCACTCCCACCAACAGTGTAAGAGGGTTCCCTTTTCTCCACACCCTCTCCAGCATTTATTGCTTGTAGACTTTTGGATTGCATCCATTCTGACTGGCGTGAAATGGTACCTCCTTGTGGTTTTGATTTGCATTTCTCTGATAATGAGTGATGTTGAGTATCTTTTCATGTGTTTGTTAGCCATCTGTATGTCTTCTTTGGAGAAATGTCTGTTTAGTTCTTTGGCCCACTTTTTGATTGGGTTTGTCAATTTTATCTTCTCAAAGAACAGGCTTTTAGTTTTATTAATCTTTACTCTTCTTATTTAATTTGTTTCTGATTGGATCTTTATGATTTCTTTCATTCTGCTAATTTTGGAGGTTTTAAGTTCTTCTTTATTGACTATGCCAAAGCCTTTGACTGTGTGGATCACAATAAACTGTGGAAAATTCTGAAAGAGATGGGAATACCAGACCACCTGACCTGCTTCTTGAGAAATCTGTATGCAGGTCAGGAAGCAACAGTTAGAACTGGACATGGAACAACAGACTGGTTCCAAATAGGAAAAGGAGTACATCAAGGCTGTATATTGTCACCCTGCTTATTTAACTTATATGCAGAGTACATCATGAGAAACGCTGGACTGGAAGAAACACAAGCTGGAATCAAGATTGCCAGGAGAAATATCAATAACCTCAGATATGCAGATGACACCACCCTTATGGCAGAAAGTGAAGAGGAACTAAAAAGACTCTTGATGAAAGTGAAAGTGGAGAGTGAAAAAGTTGGCTTAAAGCTCAACATTCAGAAAACGAAGATCATGGCATCCGGTCCCACCACTTCATGGGAAATAGATGGGGAAACAGTGGAAACAGTGTCAGACTTTATTTTTTGGGGCTCCAAAATCACTGCAGATGGTGACTGCAGCCATGAAATTAAAAGATGCTTACTCCTTGGAAGGAAAGTTACGACCAACCTAGGTAGCATATTCAAAAGCAGAGACATTACTTTGCCAACAAAGGTCCATCTAGTCAAGGCTATGGTTTTTCCTGTGGTCATGTATGGATGTGAGAGTTGGACTGTGAAGAAGGCTGAGCACCCATGAGTTGATGCTTTTGAACTGTGGTGTTGGAGAAGACTCTTGAGAGTCCCTTGGACTGCAAGGAGATCCAACCAGTCCATTCTGAAGGAGATCAGCCCTGGGATTTCTTTGGAAGAAATGATACTAAAGCTGAAACTCCAGTACTTTGGCCACCTCATGCAAAGAGTTGACTCATTGGAAAAGACTCTGATGCTGGGAGGGATTGGGGGCAGGAGGAGAAGGGGACGACAGAGGATGAGATGGCTGGATGGCATCACTGACTCAATGGACGTGAGTCTGAGTGAACTCTGGGAGTTGGTGATGGACAGGGAGGCCTGGCGTGCTGTGATTCATGGGGTCGCAAAGAGTCAGACACGACTGAGTGACTGAACTGAACTGAAGTTCTTCTTTTTTCCAGTTGTTTTAGGTGTAAAGTTAGGTTGTTTATTTGATGTTTTTCTTTTTTCTTGAGGTAGGATTGTATTGCTATAAACTTCCCTCTTAGAACTGCTTTTGCAAGGGGCAGTCCTAAGATGGCGGAGGAATAGGATGAGGAGACCACTTTCTCCCCCACACATTCATCAAAAGAACATTTGAACGCTGAGTAAATTCAACAAAATAACTTCTGAATGCCAGCAAAAGACATCAGGCACCCAGAAAAGCAGCCCATTGTCTTCGAAAGGAGATGTTTTATCAACGGTGCTGTATAGAAGGAGAAATCTTGAGACTACTGTAAAAATAAGACTGAAAACCAGAAGCAAGAGGCTTAAGTCCAAATCCTGAGAATACCAGAGAACTCCTGACTCCAGGGAACATTAATCAATAGGAGCTCATCAAACACCTCCATACCTACACTGAAACCAAGCACCAACCAAGGGCCAACAAGTTCCAGAGCAAGACATACCACACAAATTCTCCAGCAACATAGGAACACAGCCCTGAGCTTCAATATACAGGCTGCCCAAAGTTACTCCAAACCCATTGACATCTCATAACTCATTACTGGACACTTCACTGCACTCCAGAGAGAAGAAATCCAGCTCCACCTACCAGAACACCGACGCAAGCTTCCCTAACCAAGAAACCTTGACAAGCCTCCTGTACAACCTCACCCACAGTGAGGAAACTCCACAATAAAGAAAACTCCACAAACTGCCAGAATACAGAAAGGCCACCCCAAACTCAGCAATATAAACAAGATGAAGAGACAGAGGAATACCTAGCAGGTAAAGGAACAGGATAAATGTCCACCAAACCAAACAAAAAAGGAAGAGATAGGGAATCTACCTGATAAAGAATTCCAAATAATGATAGTGAAAATGATCCAAAACCTTGAAATCAAAATGGAATCACAGATACATAGCCTGGAGACAAGGATTGAGAAGATGCAAGAAAGGTTTAACAAGGACCTAGAAGAAATAAAAAAGAGTCAGTATATAATGAATAATGCAATAAATGAGATCAAAAACACTCTGGAGCCAATAAATAGTAGAATAAAGGAGGCAGAAGATAGGATTAGTGAAGTAGAAGATAGAATGGTAGAAATTAATGAATCAGAGAGAGAAAAAGAAATGAGGACAATGTCAGAGACCTCCAGGAAAGTATTAAACACAACAACATTCGAATCATAGGAGTCCCAGAAGAAGAAGACAAAAAGAAAGACCATGAGAAAATACTTGAGGAGATAATAGTTGAAAACTTCCCTAAAATGGGGAAGGAAATAATCACCCAAGTCCAAGAAACCCAGAGAGTCCCAAACAGGATAAACCCAAGGCGAAACACCCCAAGACACATATTAATCAAATTAACAAAGATCAAACATAAAGAGCAAATATTAAAAGCAGCAAGGGAAAAACAACAAATAACACACAAAGGGACTCCCATAAGGACAACAGCTGATCTTTCAATAGAAGCTCTTCAGGCCAGGAGAGAATGGCAAGACATACTTAAAGTGATGAAAGAAAATAGCCTACAGCCCAGATTACTGTACCCAGCAAGAATCTCATTCAAATATGAAAGAGAAATCAAAAGCTTTACAGACAAGCAAAAGCTGAGAGAATTCAGCACCACCAAACCAGCTCTCCAACAAATACTAAAGGATATTCTCTAGACAGGAAACATAAAAAAGGTGTATAAACTTAAACCCAAAACAATAAAGTAAATGGCAACGGGATCATACTTATCAATAATTACCTTAAACGTAAATGGGTTGAATGCCCCAACCAAAAGACAAAAACTGGCTGAATGCAAACAAAAATAAAACCCCTATATATGTTGTCTACAAGAGACCCACCTCAAAACAGGGGACACACAGAGACTGAAAGTGAAGGGCTGGAGAAAGTTATTCCACGCAAATAGAGACCAAAAGAAAGCAGGAGTAGCAATACTCATATCAGATAAAATAGACTTTAAAACAAAGGCTGTGAAAACAGGCAAAGAAGGACACTGCATAATGATCAAAGGATCAATCCAAGAAGAAGAGATAACAATTATAAATATATATGCACCCAACATAGGCGCACCGCAATATGTAAGACAAATGCTAACAAGTATGAAAGGGGAAATTAACAATAATACAGTAATAGTAGGAGACTTTAATACCCCACTCACACCTATGGATAGATCAACTAAACAGAAAATTAACAAGGAAACACAAACTTTAAATGATACAATAGACCAGTTAGACCTAATTGATATCTATAGGACATTCCACCACAAAACAATGAATTTCACCTTTTTATCATGTGCACACGGAACCTTCTCCAGGATAGATCACATCCTGGGCCATAAATCTAGCCTTGGTAAATTCAAAAAAATTGAAATCATTCCAAGCATCTTTTCTGACCACCATGCAGTAAAATTAGATCTCAATAACAGGAAAAAAAAACTACTAAAAATTCCAACATATGGAAGCTGAACAACACGCTTCTGAATAACCAACAAATCACAGAAGAAATCAAAAAAAGAAATCAAAATATGCATAGAAACAGAAGAAAATGAAAACACAACAACCCAAAACCTGTGGGATACTGTAAAAGCAGTGCTAAGGGGAAAGTTCATAGCAATACAGGCATACCTCAAGAAACAAGAAAAAAGTCAAATAAATAACCTAACTCTACACCTAAAGCACTAGAAAAGGAAGAAATGAAGAACCCCAGGGTTAGTACAAGGAAATAAATCTTAAAAATTAGGGCAGAAATAAATGCAAAAGAAACAAGAGAGACCATAGCAAAAATCAACAAAGCCAAAAGCTGGTTCTTTGAAAGGATAAATAAAATTGACAAACCATTAGCCAGACTCATCAAGAAACAAAGGGAGAAAAATCAAATCAATAAAATTAGAAATGAAAATGGAGAGACCACAACAGACAACACAGAAATACAGAGGATCATAAGAGACTACTATCAGCAATTATATGCCAATAAAATGGACAAATTCTTAGAAAAGTACAACTTTCCAAAACTGAACTAGGAAGAAATAGAAATCTTAACAGACCCCATCACAAGCACGGAAATTAAAACTGTAATCAGAAATCTTCCAGCAAACAAAAGCCCAGGTCCAGACGGCTTCACAGCTGAATTCTACCAAAAATTTAGAGAAGAGCTAACACCTATCCTACTCAAACTCTTCCAGAAAATTGCAGAGGAGGGTAAACTTCCAAACTCATTCCATGAGGCCACCATCACCTGCTGGGGTCCAGCCCCGGTGGATCCAGGGTATTCGAAGGAGAGACGGCGTAGGCGAAGATCAGGAAACAATTGCTTAATTAAACGTTAGTTAAGGATATAAAGAGTAATAGAATAGCTATCCATATCCAACATATGGAAGCTCAGTGAGGATATTCAGTGGAGGATAGAGGCTGAAATAAGGATAGCTCAGTGAGGAAATTCAATGGAGAAAAGAGGCTGAATAATTCAGCCAGAAGGTAAGAGAAAGAACGACATGGTGAGACCAAGTTTCGGTGAACAAGGCCCGCAGTTTATTTTCCAAAGTAGTTTTTATACCTTAAGTTATGCGCAGAGGATAATGGGGGAAGGGGTAGAGTCATGCAGCAAGCCAGGCTTTCTTCCTGCAAACTTATCATATGCAAAAGCTTAGGTGATTTGCATCATCTTCTGGCCCGGAGGCCTGTTAACATTTTAAGACCCTTTCTTCAGAAAACTTATTTTTCTCTAAAGGTGATAAGTCAAGCGCCACCCTCCAAAAGCATTAGATAGCAAAGGTGTGGTGGGCTATAACAAGAAAAAGAATTAACTCAAGGGTCCCAGGTTACAAACATTAAAGCTACTACTTACAGCAATTATATTAATCAATACACTGCCAGGGACACAGCAGGTAAGGGATATGGAAACTTAGCAGCAAACATTGGCCCAACAAGTGAAAATCCCTTCACCAATACAATTTCTAATCAATCTTTTAACTGCTCATAGACAGTTTAGAACATCTCATGCCTCTCACAGTTGGGAGGCTCTGGGCAATCACATGTGGCCGGAAAAACCTATTCAGGCAGGCTAGAGGGTTTCCAAAGGAGTTTGTAGGTTGAAACACTGTCACACCCAGGAATTATTAACTGGAGCTGTAAGCTAACTCTTGTTTCAGACAGAGGTAGTGGGGGACAGCCCCCCGTAAAGTCTGAGGTGTAGGTGAAAGCACAAAGCAGAAAGTAGGCAGACTCTGGTTTTGGGGGTAGATGGGGGACTCCTGAGGCTCGATCCGGCCTTTGCGTATGCCCAGCCTCCTTCCTCATGACCTTTGTCATGGGCGGAGTTCCTCACACTGGCTCCCGGCAGTTACAGAATTCCAGTTGAGCTATTCCAGATCCTGAAAGATGATGCTGTGGAAAGTGCTGCACTCAATATGCAATATGCAATATGCACTCAATATGCAATATGCCGGCTCCTGGCAATCACCCTAATACCAAAACCTGACAAAGATGCCACAAAAAAAGAAAACTACAGGCCAATATCACTGATGAACATAGATGCAAAAATCCTTAACAAAATTCTAGCAATCAGAATCCAACAACACATTAAAAAGATCATAAACCATGACCAAATGGGCTTTATCCCAGGAATGCAAGGATTCAATATTCGCAAATCAATCAATGTAATACACCACATTAACAAATTGAAAAATAAAAGCCATATGATTATCTCAGTAGATGCAGAGGAAGCCTTTGACAAAATTCAACATCCATTTGTGATTAAAAACTCTCCAGGAAAGCAGGAATAGAAGGAACATACCTCAACATAATAAAAGCTATATATGCTTACTCCTTGGAAGCAAAGTTATGACCAACATAGATAGCATATTCAAAAGCAGAGACATTACTTTACCAACAAAGGTCCGTCTAGTCAAGGCTATGGTTTTTCCTGTGGTCATGTAGGATGTGAGAGTTGGACTGTGAAGAAGGCTGAGCACTGAAGAATTGATGCTTTTGAACTGTGGTGTTGGAGAAGACTCTTGAGAGTCCCTTGGACTGCAAGGAGATCCAACCAGTCCATTCTGAAGGAGATCAGCCCTGGGATTTCTTTGGAAGAAATGATACTAAAGCTGAAACTCCAGTACTTTGGCCACCTCATGCAAAGAGTTGACTCATTGGAAAAGACTCTGATGCTGGGAGGGATTGGGGGCAGGAGGAGAAGGGGACGACAGAGGATGAGATGGCTGGATGGCATCACTGACTCAATGGATGTGAGTCTGAGTGAACTCTGGGAGTTGGTGTTGGACAGGGAGGCCTGGCGTGCTGTGATTCATGGGGTCGCAAAGAGTCGGACACGACTGAGCGACTGATCTGATCTGATCTGACCTGATATATGACAAATCCACAGCAAACATTATCCTCAATTGTGAAAAATTGAAAGCATTTCCCCTAAAGTCAGGAACAAGACATGGGTGCCCACTTTCACCACTACTATTCAACATAGTTTTGGAAGTTTTGGCCACAGCAGTCAGAACAGAAAAGGAAATAAAAGGAATCCAAATTGGAAAAGAAGAAGTAAAACTCTCACTGTTTGGAGATGACATGATCCTCTACATAGAAAACCCTAAAGACTCCACCAGAAAATTACTAGAGCTAATCAATTAATATAGTAAAGTTGCAGGATATAAAATGAACACACAGAAAACCCTTGCATTCCTATACACTAATAATGAGAAAATAGATAAATTAAGGAAACAATTCCATTCACTATTGAAACAAAAAGAATAAAATACTTAGGAATATATCTACCTAAAGAAACTAAAGACCTATATATAGAAAACTATAAAACACTGGTGAAAGAAATCAAAGAGGACACTAATAGATGGAGAAATATACCATGTTCATGGATCGGAAGAATCAATATAGTGAAAATGAGTATACTACCCAAAGCAATCTATAGATTCAATGCAATCCCTATCAAGCTACGAATGGTATTTTTCACAGAGCTAGAACAAATAATTTCACAATTTGATTGTAAATACAAAAAAAACTTTGAATAGCCAAAGCAATATTGAGAAAGAAGAATGGAACTGGAGGAATCAACCTGCCTGACTTCAGGCTCTACTACAAAGCCACAGTCATCAAGACAGTATGGTACTGACACAAAGACAGGAATATAGATCAATGGAACAAAATAGAAATCCCAGAGATAAATCCATGCACCCATGGACACCTTATCTTTAACAAAGGAGGCAAGAATATACAGTGGATTAAAGATGATCTCTTTAACAAGTGGTGCTAGGGAAAGTGGTCAACCACTTGTAAAAGAATGAAACTAGAACACTTTCTAACACCACACACAAAAATAAACTCAAAATGGATTAAAGATCTTAACGTAAGACCAGAAACTATAAAACTGCTAGAGGAGAACATAGGCAAAACACTCTCCAACATAAATCGCAATAGAATCCTCTATGACCCACCTCCCAGAATATTGGAAATAAAAGCTTCTGCACAACAAAAGAAACTCTAAGCAAGGTGAAAAGACAGCCTTCTGAATGGGAGAAAATAATAGCAAATGAAGCAACTGACAAAGAACTAATCTCAAAAATATACAAGCAATTCCTGCAGCTCAATTCCAGAAAAATAAACGACCCAATCAAAAAATGGGTCAAAGAACTAAACAGACATTTCTCCAAAGAAGACATACAGATGGCTAACAAACACATGAAAAGATTCTCAACATCACTCATTATCAGAGAAATGCAAATCAAAACCACAAGGAGGTACCATTTCACGCCAGTCAGAATGGATGCGATCCAGAAGTCTACAAGCAATAAATACTGGAAAGGGTGTGGAGAAAAGGGAATCCTCTTACATTGTTGGTGGGAATGCAAACTAGTACAGCCACTATGGAGAACAGTGTGGAGATTCCTTAAAAAACTGGAAATAGAACTGCCTTATGATCCAGCAATCCCACTGCTGGGCATACACACCGAGGAAACCAGAATTGAAAGAGACACATGTACTCCAATGTTCATCACAGCACTTTTTATAATAGCTGGGACATGGAAGCAACCTAGATGTCCACCAGCAGACGAATGGATAAGAAAGCTGTGGTATATATACACAATGGAGTATTACTCAGCCATTAAAAAGAATACATTTGAATCAGTTCTAATGAGGTGGATGAAACTGGAGCCTATTATACAGAGTGAAGTAAGCCAGAAAGAAAAACACCAATACAGTATACTAAGGCATATATATGGAATTTAGGAAGATGGTAACGATAACCCTGTATGCGAGACAGCAAAAGAGACACAGATGTATAGAACAGTCTTTTGGACTCTGTGGGAGAGGGAGAGGGTTGGATGATTTGGGAGAATGGTATTGAAACATGTATAATATCATATAAGAAATGAATCGCCAGTCCAGGTTTGATGCAGGATACAGGGTGCTTGGGGCTGGTGCACTGGGATGACCCAGAGGGATGGGATGGGTAGGGAGGTGGGAGGGGGGTTCAGGATGGGGAGCACGTGTACACCCGTGGTGGATTCATGTTGATGTATGGCAAAACCAATACAATATTATAAAGTAATTAGCCTCCAATTAAAATAAATAAATTTAAATTTCAAAAAAAGAAGAACTGCTTTCGCTGCATCCCATAGGTTTTGAGTTGTCGTGTTTTCATTGTCATTTGTTTCTAGAATTTTTTTTATTTCCCTTTTGATTTCTTCAGTAACCAGTTGGTTGTTTAGAAACACGTTGTTTAATCTCCTTGTGTTTGTGTATTTTGTAGTTTTTTTTTTTTTCCTTGTAATTGATATCTAGTCTCATAGCATTGTGGTTAGAGAAGAGGCTTGATACGATTTCAATTTTCTTAAATTTACTGAGGTTTGATTTGTGACCCAAGATGTGGTCTATCCTGAAGAATGTTCCATGTGCACTTGAGAAGGTGTATTCTTCTGCATTTGGATGGAATGTCTTGAAGATATCAATGAGATCCATCTTGCCTAATGTATCATTTAAGACTTGTGTTTCCTTATTAATTTTCTGTTTTGATCATCTGTCCATTGATGTAAGAGGGGGTGTTAAAGTCTCCTACTATTATTGTGTTACTGTCATTTTCTCCTTTTATGTCTGTTAGTGTTTATCTTAAGTATTGAGGTGATCCTATGTCAGGTGCATGGATATTTACAATTGTTATGTCTTCCTCTTGGATTGATCACTGATCATTATGTAGTGTCCTTCCTTATCTCTTGTAATATTCTTTATTTTAAGGTCTATTTTGTCTGATATAAGGATTGTTACTCTAGCTTTCTTTTGCTTTCCATTTGCATGGAATATATTTTTTCATCCTCTCACTTTCAGTCTACATGTGTCTTTAGGTCTGAAGTGGGTTTCTTGTAGACAGCATATATATGAGTCTTGTTTATGTATCCATTCAGCCAGTCTGTGTCTTTTGGTTGGAGCATTTAATCCATTTACATATGAAGTCGAGCTTCCCTGGTGGCTCAGAGGTTAAAGCGTCTGCCTGCAAAGTGGGAGATCTGGGTTTGATCCTTGGGTCGGGAAGATCCCCTGGAGAAGAAAATGGCAACCCACTCCAGTACTCTTGCCTGGAGAATCCCATGGATGGAGAGGAACCTGGTAGGCTACAGTCCATGGGGTCGCAAAGAGTCAGGCACGACTGAGTGACTTCACTTTCACTTTCACATTTAAAGTAATTATTGATATATATGTTCCTATTGCCATTTTCTTAATTGTTTGGAGTTGATTTTGTAGGTCTTTTTTCTTCTCTTGTATTTCTTGACTATATAAGTTCATTTAACATTTGTTGTAAAGCTGGTTTGGTGGTAATGAATTCTCTTAACTTGTCTGAAAAGTTTTTGATGTCTCCATCAATTTTGAATGAGATCCTTGCCAAGTAGAATAATCTTGGTTGTAGATTTTGTTTTCCTTTCAGTACTTTAAATATATCTTGCCATTCCCTTCTGGGCTGGAGAGTTTCTGCTGAAAGATCAGCTGTTAAATGTATGGGGTTTCCCTTGTATGTTACTTGCTGCTTTTCCTTGCTATTTTCAACATTATTTCTTTGCGTTTAATCTTTGCTAGTTCGATTAGTGTGTATCTTGGTTTGTTTCTCCTTGGGTTTATCCTGTATGGGACTATTTGTGCCTCTTAGACTTGATTGACTATTTCCTTTTCCATATTCAGGAAATGTTCAACTATAATCTCTTCAAAATTTTTTTCATACTCTTTATTTTTCTCTTCTTCTTCTGAGACCCCTATAATTTGAATGTTAGTGCATTTGATATTGTCCCAGAGGTCTCTGAGACTACCTCAGTTCTTTTCATTCTTTTTACCATATTCTGTTCTTTAGAAGTTATATCCACCATTTTATGTTCCAGTTCACTGATTCGTTCTTATGGTTCAGATATTCTGCTATTTATTTCTTCTAGAGTATTTTTAATTTCAGTAACTGTTGTTTGTCTCTGTATGTTTGTTCCTTTATTCTTCTAGGTCTTTGTTAATTGATTCTTGCATTCTCTCCATATTGTTTTCAAGGTTTTTGATCATCTTTACTATCATTCTGAACTCTTTTTCAGGGAGTTTGCCTATTTCCTCTTCATTTTTTTGGACTTCTGTGTTTCTAGTTTGTTCCTTCATTAGTACAGTATCTCTCTTCTTTTTCCTTTTCTTAATCTTATTATGTTAGAGGTCTCCTTTTTCCAGGCTTCCAGGTTGAATTCTTACTTCCTTTTGGTTTATGCCCTCCTAAGGTTGGTCCAGTGTTATGTGTAAGCTTCATATGGGGTGAGATTTGTGCTTAGCTTTTTTTCCCCCCTCCGATGGGCAGGGTTGAGGTTATAACCCCCTCTGCTGATGATTGGGTTTGTATTTTTGTCTTGTTTGTTTTTTGGATGAGGCGTCCTGCACAGGGTGCTAGTGGTAGTTGGGTGATGCCAGGTCTTGTATTCAAGTGGTTTCCTTTGTGGTAGTTCTCACTATTTGATACTCTCTTGGGTTAGTTCTCTGGTAGGCTAGGATCTTGGAGTCAGTGCTCCCATTCCAAAGCTCAGGGCTTGACCTCTGACCAGGAACAGAGATTCCACAGGTGGTTTATTATGGCATTAAGTGAGAGTAAAACAAATACCCAAACCAAAAATCAACTCCAGACAAATGGCAGTTACAAAATCAGGCAAATAACAATTAAAATAATGTAATATACAATTATACATATACACCCAAAAGCAAAGTCAAAACAGTCCAACAAAAATAAAGTACAGTAGACTGACCCAGCAAACAAAGGAAACCAAAACTGATATCCACCAGTTAAGAACAAAACTAACTAAAGCACAAACTGGAAAACATAACTAAAACAAGGTGCCAATTGGGAATAAAATAATGAAAACAAAACTAACAAATATGGTGAGAAAAAGAAAGTAAAGAAAGAAAAAAAAAGAAAGAATACAAATAGAAAGTTAAATCAGTTAAGTTCAGTTCAGTCATTCAGTCGTGTCTGACTCTTTGTGACCCCATGAATTGCAGCTCGCCAGGCCTCCCTGTCCATCACCAACTCCCGGAGTTCACTCAAACTCACGTCCATTGAGTCAGTGATGCCATCCAGCCATCTCATCTGCTGTTGTCCCCTTCTCCTCCTGCCCCCAATCCCTCCCAGCATCAGAGTCTTTTCCAATGAGTCAACTCTTCGCATGAGGTGGCCAAAGTACTGGAGTTTCAGCTTCAGCATCATTCCTTCCAAAGAACACCCAGGACTGATCTCCTTTAGAATGGACTGGTTGGATCTCCTTGCAGTCCATGGGACTCGCAAGAGTCTTCTCCAACACCACAGTTCAAAAGCATCAATTCTTCAGCGCTCAGCTTTCTTCACAGTCCAACTCTCATATCCATACATGACTACTGGAAAAACCATAGCCTTGACTAGACAGATCTTTGTTGGCAAAGTAATGTCTCTGCTTTTGAATATGCTATCTAGGTTGGTCATAACTTTCCTTCCAAGGAGTAAACGTCTTTTAATTTCATGGCAACAATCACCATCTGCAGTGATTTTGGAGCCCAAAAAAAATAAAGTCTGACACTGTTTCCCCATCTATTTCCCATGAAGTGATGGGACCAGATGCCATGATCTTAGTTTTCTAAATGTTGAGCTTTAAGCCAACTTTTTCACTCTCCTCTTTCACTTTTAAATAGAGGTATATAAAGATTTATATATATTAAAGATTAACTGCAGGGTCTTCCTTGTAAATCAAATGGTAAACAAGGGGAAAAGAACAGTAGGAAAAGCAAACAAAGTAATAAATGTAGAAAAAATAATAATAGGTTTAAATTTTTTTAATTAAAAAAAAGAGAAGAAAAAAAATAGAAAAACTCCCCAGAAATGCAAAAGGCCAACATAGAGGCAAAGATTTATAACAGCAATGAAAAGTGTGTTTGAAAAAAAACTCAAAAGCTTAATTAAAGTTCATACTGCTAATAAAATCGACAACTACAACAGAGTGGGGAAAAAGAAAGAAAAGAAAACCCAAAAGAAATTTCAGGACAAGTCAAAATATAAGAAAAATAAATGTATTTCTTGAGTTTCTGCTGTCAGTATCTTTTCCCTCGCTGGGAGTCATAGTCCACCTCACCTCCCTAGGATGCCCTCTAACACTGCTCTGGTCTCTGGACCTGCTGTGGGGACAACTCAGACTCTAATTTTGTCCTACACCTGTGTATTCTTGCCTCCAATATCAACAGATATCAGAAGTAGTGCATTTTCTTTTAGGGGAGCTCTCAGTGTTCTTTTCATATTCCATAGACAGTGTCTGCCTAGTGTGCAGGGACACAGACTGCCTCAGCCACAGAAATCATGGCCCTATCACAGTGTATTTTCAAGTCTCTGGTAGCTGGCAATCAGAAGGCCTCTTTAACTAATCTTTCTCTGTAGCTCCGCACGTTCAGGCACTTAGAGGGCTCTCTTTCCTGGGGTCCTTCTTTGTTGTTCAGTACATCAGGCTCATAGAGGGGACCTCTGGTTGGAGTCCTACTCTGTAGATCAGCACATCAGGCACTTAATGGGGCACCCTGGGTGGGGTCCTGCTCTGTTGTTTCACGCTTCACGTGCTTGATGGGCCAGCCTCTCTATTTTTCAGCTGCTGATGCTGGTGTGTGGGGAGAGAGAGGCTACGGTGATGGCTCCACCTCCTGTGCCTGACCCAGCAGTATTGCCTTGCTTTCATGCCTGCCTGGCTTTCCTCCACAGGCATTTCTCACCACAGTCTGCTCCCTCATGTCTCCTCTGGCTGCCTCTCTGCAGTCAATAGCAGCCTTCGCCCAGGGATTGTTCTGCAATCCCTACGCTCCAGGTCCCAGCTGCTGCGCCAAGGGGCCCTGCGTCCCTGTCCAGGGTAGGTATTGCCGCAGTAAGGGCTGTCTGATTCTCATTCCATTTAAGCTGCCACAGATCAGCTGCCTCACTCTCAGCCTTAAATGTTTCACCTCTGACCCAGACAATTGCCCCAATGTGAGGGTCAGACCCCTACTTCAGTTCCCCCACTCACTAAGCGCAAGTCCAGTCTTACTAACACTACTGTTCTTCCCCCATGTTCCTTCGTACTACCGAATTTTGCATGGTTCTATATATTTTTCTCTGGTGGTCAGATACTCCTGTCTACTCTCAGTTGGCATTTTGCAAGGACTTCTGTGTCTGAAGGTGGATTCCTGATGTATCTGTGGAGAGAGATGTACTCCACATCCACCTACTCCTCTGCCATCTTGTCCTCCCCACTCTATGATAGCATTTATCCTATTCCACAATCATAAATCTATGAGCACATATCATCTCCCTCTACACTGTGAATTATTCAAGGAAAGGGCCCAAACTTTCTTCATCTCTCTGTCCCCAGCACCTAAGAATGCCAGATATACAGACAACAAAAAATAAATTATTGATGAATGAATATATAGATGCCTGAATAACTGACTGAGTGAAGAATTATAGTATCAATTCTGTCTTAGCCAGAGGAGGAAACTCACACAAAACTGCATGTTAACTCAGGCAAGGGGTTAAAAAATATTTTTGTAAAAAATAAAAAATATATATTTTTGTGAAAGCAATGACCCATAAACCAAGTTAACCATCCATAACCACTAATTTATCAGAGAAACATCACTTGAGTTGTGGAGTTAACTAGTGAAAAAATGTCAAAGACAGAAATAGAATAATTAGGCAAAATCTGTACCAAAGAACTGATGCTTTTGAATTGTGGTGTTGGTGAAGACTCTTGAGAGTCCCTTGGACAACATGGAGATCAAACCAGTCAATCATAAAGGAAGTCAATCCTGAATATTCATTGGAAGTGAAGAGGAAAGTTAAAATTTTACCTCCTTCTACCTCTGTAACTCACTTTGCGCCCTGGCAAAGTCTGGCTCACGTAGGTCACATAGTCTCAGAAAGTGGGGACTTGCAATACTAGGAACTGGAGTTTATCCCACTCGATCCTGTTCTTTGCAGTCACCCAGCCCCTGCAAACCTGCTTAATCATGCCTCTCCAGGTCAGGCATCCCCCTCCCCATCTTGACCACTGCTCCTGTGTGCACAAAACCCCTTAGTTTAAACCAGCCTATTAACAGCTAGTGTTGCCCACTACAGTCTGCCTATAAAAACTCTGTAATCCCTTTGTTCGGGGCTCAGAGCTTGGAGTGTTAACTCCTCTGGGCCCACCGGCATAATAAACCTAAGTTCTCCAACTCTCCCAGTGTGGTGCTTAGTTTCTTGAGTACTGGTTTCTGCAACATTTCTGGAGGCCTCAGTGAGATTCTAACCACGCTGGCCCCTTGAGCCGCCAGACTGATGGCTCAGCCCAGTCACAGTGGAGGAGCCCAGAGACGAACAAGGAGGCGCACCACCTGACTGTTTTCCGGGTTCTCTTTCTGACCAGTGTACTGACTCTCTGGACAGCTCAGCCCCAACTGGACTCATTAGAGGGACAGACCAACTCACCAGGGATGCCCACAGGAAAAGATAAGGCTCTGGGGCCGGTCCCTAGGAAGGAACCTATTCCAATGGGTAGAAGAGGAGACTGATTATCTCCTCGGGCTCCCAGGAAGGGAGCATCAGATAGGGAGACCTGGGGACTTGGAAAAGGAAGATATTGTGATAACCTCTGAGTGATTGTGTATGCATGATTGCTGACTATAGGAAGTGAAAGTGAACTCCACAGTCCTCGGACTAGAAGCCTGAGAGGATCCAAAACCTGCGGGTCCATGACAATCTCATAGGGCTGAAAAGCGGTGCCAGTCTCTGGGGGATTTGATCCCTCCCTGCGAGGCTGGTCCAGGTCCGGGGTTTATACTGACCTGCCAGTGCTAAGAGGCATCTTAAATCTCCCTCGGAGAGCGGCCAGGCGGATGAAAAATGAATGTTAATGAATGTGCGGCCTGATTTGCTTGCGCTTCAGGCTCAATTGTGTGCCTTCATGGCCTTTGTGGCTACGCAGTCCGAGAGGGCCCTAACTTGTTGTTCCATGGTGACCTCATGCTGCTCAAGGCCACGTCTGCCTCTGGGGCACCCAGTCCCTCCCTGCGAGACAGATCGGAATCAGGGGTTTATACTGATCCGTCAATTCTAAGAGGCACCTAAGTTCCCTCTGGGGATGTGGCCAAGCAGACACCTGAATGGTCTCCTCTTTTGAGGAGACACCCACCCTTGTTTGTCTTTGTGTCACCAACTCAGGACGGGATACACAGGAAGGGAGAAATTATTGGTTATCAGTTACTCTTCTGTCAACTGACTCCTTGAGCTGACATCTAAGAGATTAGGTTTTCCTCAAAACCCTGCCAGGTAGATTACATTTGTCAACATGGGGGGAAGTTCCTCTAAGCCAGCAGTTTTAGATTGCATGATAAAGAACTTTAAGAAGGGTTTTGTAGGAGATTACAGAGTCAAGATGACCCTCAGGAAGCTTTGTAATTTGTGCACGCGCTCGATTGGCCATCCTTTGACATTGGATGGCCGCCAGAGGGCACGCTCGACCTGCCCACTGTCCAAGCAGTACATCAGGTCGTCACTGGGACTCCAGGACATCCAGATCCGTTTCCATACATAGACTCCTGGCTTCTAATAACACAGACCCTGCCACCATGGGCAAGATTTTGCATGAATGGACAGGGACAGAGTAGGGTATCTGTGGCCCAACCACTCAGAAAAAAGAAAGAAGGAAAAAAAAAAAAAATATATATATATATATATTCCAGGGAGATCCTGTGGAAGACCCACCCATGCCCCCACCATATGTTCTCCTGACTCCACGAACCCAGGCACAGCCAGCGCCGGACTCATTGCCAGACAGCCCACCTCCCTCCGTGTCCCCCACACCACCTCATGAGCAAGACTCCAGCCCTGAGCCAGTAGGGAGGCGGCTCCGCTGTTAAACAATCTAACCAGCTGGCTGCGACCCATCAGATAGCACTGCAAGAAACTCAAGGTCCTCAACAAGTGAATGAGGATGGCTCAGTCCAGCCTGATCACTCCATCCTCTATTACCAGCCCTTCAGCACTACAGATCTCCTAAATGGGAAACACCATAACCCAGCTTACTCTAATAAGCCATAGGCTATGATTGACCTCCTAGAGTCCATTTTCTACACTCATCAGTCTACATGGGACAACTGTCACCAGCTCCTTATGTCTGTCTTCACCACTGAGGGAAGGCAATGCATCTCAACAGAATCCCAAAAATGGCTCTGAGGACAAGCTCCCGCAGAGGTCTTAGATACCAAAGGATGGGTACGAGAAGTGATGCCGGAGACGAGACCTAATTGGGACTTCAATACCAGACAAGGACAAGAAATTCTGAGTTGATACCATGATGCCCTTCTACATGGACTTTGAGTGGGAGCCAAAAAGCCCACCAATATGTCCAAAATTACAACAATAATCTAAAAAGCGGATGAGACCCCCCCCCACTGATTTTTATGAAAGACTGTGTGAAGCATTCTGGACATACACCCTGCTCAACCCTGAAAGAGCAGAAAATCAAAGGATGATTAACGCCGCCTTTGTGGCTCAATCCTGTGCAGACACCCAACAAAAGCTCCAAAAGCTAGAAGGTTTCACTGTGATGAATGCCACACAGCTCTTGGAGGTAGCAAATAAAGTCTTTGTGAACCGAGACCGTGAAGCCCAACAAGAAGCAGATTAAAAAATGAAACAGAAAGCAGCCCTGCTAGCAGCAGCATTAAGGAGCTCAGATCCAGTGAAACAGACCGTTCCCTCATGGAAAGGGGAAACTAAGAAGAGATCATCACTAAGCTATGACCAATGCGCCCATTGCAAAGAGACCGGTCACTGGAGGAATGAGTGCCCCCATCTCAGAGGGACATCTGAAGGGTCGAAGAAGTTCAGCCAACCCAACAGAGAAAGGTAGCAGCCTGAGCTGGCTGTCCAAAACCTTATCAGCCTGGTCAGAGCAGAATCAGACTAGGGAAGACCAGGCTCCCTGATCCTGGGTCCCCAGGAGCCCACGGTCACGATGAAAGTAGCCAGTCAATGACTTTTACAGTGGATACTGGAGCTGAACAGTCCATGGTAACCACACCTGTGCTCCCCTCACAGGCCAAACAGCAACTATTGTTGGGGCCACAGAGGACATGGCAGCCTGCTCATTTTGCAAGGCTCATTCGTGTCAGCTAGGGAGCCATCTGGTGACTCATGAATTTCTGAACTTACCAGAATGCCCCATTTCCCAGCTGGGTAAAGACTTACTGACAAAACTGGGGGCACAAATCACCTTTGCCCCCGGAAAGCCTTCGAGCCTCCCCTTGTGGAGCCAATTGGCTCTGATGATGGCTGTGACTGTGCCCAGGGAAGATGAATGGTGTCTCTATTCCTCAGGGAGGGAACAAATAAATCCCCCCAGCTTGCTAAAAGAATTCCCTGATGTCTGGGCAGAGGAGGGACCCCCAGATTTGGCCAGACCTGACGGATATTCCCCTCCAGAATCCAGAACTGGAACTCTTCACTGACGGAAGCAGTTTGATCCAAGATGGACAGCATAAAGCAGGCTATGCCATAGCAACAACTGACGAGATAGTAAAGGCTGAGGCCTTGCCACAAGGGTGGTCAGCACAATGGGTTGAGCTGTGGGCACTCACCCATGTGCTCAGGCACCCCAAAGGGAAATGAGTCAACATCTATACTAATTCAAGGTATACCTTTGCTACTCTACATGTACATGGAGCCATTTATAAAGAAAGGGGACTATTGACAGCATGGGAAAAGGAGATTAAAAACAAAAAAGAAATCCTTCAGCTGTTAGAAGCAGTCTGGAAGCCTTCCCAAGTGGCAGTCATCCATTGTAAAGGCCACTAGCAAGGAACTGATTCAATCAGCAAAGGAAATCTGTTGGCTGACCAGGCAGCCAAGGAGGCAGCAACACAACCGAGCCCCACAGTGGGCCCTGAGTCAATCTTTAAGGTCCTCTTGGCACCAGAATTGCCTCCATCCCCGAGATACACCAAGAAAGATCATGGGCTCTACATGAGGGAAGAATAAAAGAAAAAGAGGGCTGACGGAAGCTCCCAGACCAAAGACTCTTTGTCCCCAACATTATAGCAATCCAGCTGGTAAAACAACATCATGAGACAACTCACTTAGGAAAAACTGTGCTGGAGAGTTTATTGAGCTGCTACTATTTCATTCCTAAACTCCCAACCCTGTGTGCCCAGATCAGGGCTAGATGTGTAACTTGTGAACAAAACAACGCCAGCCAAGGACCAAGACCCAACCCAGGGGTGCAGACAGTTGGGACACTGCCCTTTGAAGATCTAGAAGGAGACTTTACTGAAGTCAAGCCCTGTAGGGGTTATAAGTATTTACTTGTGGTAGTCTGCACCTACTAGGGATAGGCTGAAGCCTACCCCCGCCATGCACTGAACAGGCACGAGAAGTGGCCAAGGCCTTACTAAGAGACATAATCCCAAGATATGGGCTGCCTCTCTCCAGAGGGTCTGACAATGAGCCAGCTTTTGTGTCTGAGATAATCCAAACTTTATCCAGGACACTGGGAATCAAATGGAAGCTTCACACTGCTTTCAGGCCAGAGAGTTCAGGGAAAGTTGAATGCATGAATTGGACCCTCAAGACTACATTAGCCAAACTCTGTCAGGAGACCCAGTTATCTTGGGTTGACATGTTACCCCTAGTCTTACTCTGAGCCCGGTGTACCCCAAGATCCTCAGGCTATTCTCCCTTTGAGATCTTATACACCCCCAGTGATAGGAAAACTCAAAGGAAACCTCCAAGCAATAACTGACCTGGAGATGTCCCAACACCTCCAGGCCCTGGGAAAAGTCTTCCACCATATCACCTGAGAAAGCTTAGAAAGGACACCCATTCCTTTGGGCAACTGGGTTCATCCCTATCAGCCAGGAGATGAGGTTTGGATTAAGGATTGGAAAAAGGAAGCTCTTCAGCCTGTTTGGACAGATCCTAACACGGTTTTCCTGGCAACCCCTACTGCTGTTAAAGTTACAGGCATCATCCCTTGGATCTGCCACACCAGAGTCAAAAAGGCAGTGGCTTCCTGTGATGAGGACCCCTGGAAAACAGTTCAGTTCAGTTCAGTTCAGTCGCTCAGTTGTGTCCGACTCTTTGTGACCCCATGAATTGCAGCTCACCAGGCCTCCCTGTCCATCACCAACTCCTGGAGTTCACTCAAACTCACATCCATCAAGTCAGTGATGCCATCCAGCCATCTCATCCTCTGTCGTCCCCTTCTCCTCCTGCCCCCAATCCCTCCCAGCATCAGAGTCTTTTCCAATGAGTCAACTCTTCGCACGAGGTGGCCAAAGTGCTGGAAAACAGTTAGGGACCCTTAAAACCCCCTCCAAAAACAACGACCCTCACTCATGAAGGACGCTAAGCCCTGCTGTAGTCACTCTGGGAGCTGACTAGTCAACGCACCACAGAAGTTTAAGGATTCTACCGCCTTGCTCCAGCCACACTCCGGCAGCTGGCTGGTCAATGCACAGTGGAAGCTTGAGGATCCGGCTATCAAAATATCAATGGATTTTCATTGTCATCCCTGGACTCTACCCCGATTGTTATTATTGCTGTGCTCTTTGCTATAGGACTAGCTTCAGTCACACACCAGGACTGAGATTTGAGTCAAAAGCTGTGATTAGCTGTCTGTTATCTCACTGTAATGGGAAGCCTCATTCTTAATAGATGTCTCTTATGATCAGTTCTATTAACTAAATTGCCGCACAGTATAACTGACCCCTCTTCATGATAGGCTCAGTTGCTATAGCCGTGACAACCCAAAGATGGGGAGAAAACCTTTTGCTAGTGTTCAGTTATCTGTTATGTGCAGGATGCTTTGCAGCCTTCTGGTGTCCCTTGCTGTAACAGATGCTGCCATTCCTTACCCATCATGCACATGTCAACATTACAGTCAACCATGGGGAAATCGCTGAGTCAGCCATCAGCTAGAACAATGTATAGATAGCCAATCCTATAGACAAATTACCTACTGCCTTCATAACCATGTGACGTATATCCAGGGGCCTGGGTGCCAAAAATGTTTCCAATTATGCCCCCAGCTGCCGCTACATTTCCCCCACCAGAAGATCCAAACCCTGGGCATTATCCTGACACCATGGCATTGCCATCATGACCCTGTGCCTATGCTGCTGCTGCTGCTGCTAAGTCGCTTCAGTCGTGTCCGACTCTGTGCGACCCCATAGACAGCAGCCCACCAGGCTCCCCCATCCCTGGGATCTACCTCCAAATGCTACATGGATGTTACAACCCAGAACAGGTGTCTGTCTGTCAAATAAATGGAAAGACCTACTAGACAGGGACAATAATGCAGATAGACAAAATCATGGACCAACTTTGCCCTAAAAAAATCAGGCTCTGCCTGTTGGCAGCCTGACCCAGGTTACAGAGTTAACTCCCCCTTAGACCCTCATCTGTATCAGGTTCTTAACACAACTCTTCACCGTCTTAATCACACCAACCCCCAGCTGGCCAGGGATTGCTGGCTTTGCTTATCCTTAGGAGCTCCACAGTACTTAGCTACACCAGTACCATTAAATAATGCAACAACCATGGGAACTTCTATAGAGCCACCCTGGGTGGGTCAGTCTTAAGGACAACTGAGTTAACTCAAAAGGCACCAAAATGCTTTACAAATGATGATTGAACCCAACCTGTAGGCAATGTAGCCAGGGACCAATGTAATCAAACTATAAAAGGTGAGGTGCCCACTCACCCTCCCACAAACACAATATGGTGCTGCCCCATCAAGGCCTTTTCTTTGTTTGTGGGACAGATGCTTACTTATGTCTACCAGTCAACTGGATGGGTATCTGCACCTTAGCTTTCCTTACTCCCCAGATGAATATTGTCCCTAACAACCAGACTTTCACCGTACCCCTGGCAGCACATACATGGTCAAAAAGAGCCATCCAGTTTCTACCCCTACTAATTGGTCTAGGAATCATGGCTGAGATAGGTATGGGAATAGGAGAAATTGCTTCATCAGCCACTTTTACCAAACACTATCCAAAGGCTTCACAGACAACATTGAGAGGGTAGATAAATCTTTAGTGGCCCTACAGGACCAACCAGATTCCCTGGCTGAGGTGGTTTTACAGAATAGGAGAGGGCTAGTCCATTCTAACGGAGAAGGCAATGACAACCCACTCCAGTACTCTTGCCTGGAAAATCCCATGGACAGAGGAGCCTGGTAGGCTGCAGTCCATGGGGTCGCTAAGAGTTGGGCATGACTAAGCGACTTTACTTTCACTTTTCATGCATTGGAGAAGGAAATGGCAACCCACTCCAGTATTCTTGCCTGGAGAATCCCAGGGACAGAGGAGCCTAGTGGGCTGCCCTCTATGTGGTCGCACAGAGTTGGACACAACTGAAGTGACTTAGCAGCAGCAGCAGCAGTCCATTCTAATGGAGATCAGTCCTGGGTCTTCTTTGGAAGGAATGATGCTCAAGCTGAAACTCCAGTATTTTGGCTACCTCATGCGAAGAGTTGACTCCTTGAAAAAGACTCTGATGCTGGGAGGGATTGGGGGCAGGAGGAGAAGGGGATGACAGAGGATGAAATGGCTGGATGGCATGACTGACTCAATGGACATGAGTTTGAGTGAACTCCGGGAGTTGGTGATGGACAGAGAGGCCTGGTGTGCTGCGATTCATGCAGTCACAACGAGTTGGACATGACTGAGCGACTGAACTGAACCGAGACCTACTGACAACTGAAAAGGGAGGACTCTGCCTCTTCTTGAAGAGAGAATGCTACTTTTATGTAAACCAGTCAGAAATTGTCAGGGATATGGCCCAACAGCTAAGGGAACAGATCATAAAAAGGAGAGAGGAACTAGCAAATTCCTGGGGTGACTGGAACAGTATCCAGAGCTGGGCATCGTGGCTTCTCCCTTTAACAGGTCTTCTCTTTATTTTCTTTGTGGTGCTCTTGTTTGTCCTTTGTATTCTCAATGCAATTACCTAGTTCATAACCTCTCGGATTGAAACCATAAAGTTACAAATGGTAATAGCTCAATATAGCCCCCTAAATAATGGGGAGCTCTGAATGTCCTACCAAAACATGAGATGATGCTTTCTACAAGTGATAGAAGTGTCAAGAGGGGGAAATGAAGAGGAAAAGTTAAAATGTTACCTCCATCTGCCTCTGTAACTCACCTTGCCCCTGGCAAAGTCTGGATCATGTAGGTCACGTCCCCTGCTCAGAAAGTGGGGACTTGCAATACTAGGAAATAGAATTTATCTCACTCGCCCTTGTCCAGCTCTTTGCAGTCACCCAGCCCCTGAAAACCTGCTTAGTCATGCCTGTCCAGGTCAGGCATACCCTTCCCCATCTTGACCACTGCTCCCACATGCGTGAAACCCCTTAGTTTAAACCAGCCTGTTAACAGCTAGTGTTGCCCACTACGGTCTGCCTATAAATACTCTGTAATCCCTTTGTTTGGGGCCCAGAGCTTGGAGTGTTAACTCCTCTAGGCCCCCTGGCATAGTAAACCTGAGTTCTCCGACTCTCCAAGTGTGGTGCTAGGTTTCTTGAGTACTGGTTTCTGCATCAGAAGGACTGATCCTGAAGTTGAAGCTCCAATACTTTAGCCATTTGATGTGAAGAGATGACTCATTGGAGAAGACTCTGATGCTGGGAAAGATTGAAGGCAAAAGGAGAAGGGGATGGCAGAGGATAAGATGGTAGATGGCATCAGCAACTCAATGGACATGAATTTGAGCAAACTCCAGGAGATAGTGGAGGACAGATGAGGCTGGCATGCTTCAGTCCGTGGGGTTGCAAAGAAATAGACACAACTTAGCGACTGAACAACAACAAAAATTCTGAAGAAGACCCAGTAGAGTACTATCATGGCAGGGCTCATTAAAGTGTAGATCTAGCTACAGTTGGGCTGAATTATGTCTCTCAAAACATTGTAACTGCCCAGTAAAGGGCTACTATGACACAATTAACCTAAAAGATGGATTTCCAGTAATTCCTATACAGTTTGTAAATATTTTGCTTCTGAAGCCAGTGGTATGAATTGATTAGCAAAGTTAGCTGTAAAAGGACACATTTGTCTAAAACACTTGATGTTTTTAAACCAAGGAAAATGTTCCTTCGAAGTACTGATTTTTACTAAAACTGTGGCTCAATTACTTATTTATGAAATTCTTAAGATGCCAAAAATTCATGTACGTCTCTTTAAATCCTGTGATTTTTTTGAAGGATTGAAAAAATTTTAAATACCACGTCTAAGTTCATATGGCTGTGGATCGACTTCATCCACAAAGCAAGATGATTTCCAAAATCAAAACACAGAATCACAGGAAATGTGTACGTTTCAATTTTTCAATCAGTTATCTGAGTCTCATGGATTTTAGTTTGTTGTTTGTCTGTTTGGGAAAGGTAGGTGTTATAGTTTTAACCGCTGATTCAATTCCTTTAGTAATAATTTATCCAGTCGTGTTTTCTCTTTTTTCTTGTCAGTTTTATTAAATTATATTTTTCCAGACAAATTTCTATTTTATATTTAAAATTTATTGGCATAAAATTGTTCACAGATGTTTGTTTTTTTATATATTCACTGGATCTCTAGTGTTGTTCCCTTTTATTCTTATTATTGTCTGTTTGTCTTACCTCCTATTTTTTTCTTAATAAGTTTTGCCAGAATTTTGTCTATCATATTAATGTTTTTGCAACACACTCCAGTATTCTTTCCTGGAAAATTCCATGGACAGAGGAGCCTGGCAGGCTACAGTCCATGGGGTCATGAAGAGTCAAACACAACTGAGCAAGTGAACACATTAATGTTTTTAATTATTTGATTGAGTGGTAGTATTAAGATTTGTACAATTTTAAGTATGTTTATTATACCTCAAAAAATAATTTTATGGAAAAATGAAACCAAGGAATTTTGAACACAGGATTCAAAATGATGACTACTTAGAGTTGAGGGAGGCAGGGGAATGAGATGGGAGAAGCACACCATTAGGTTCAGACTATTACCAAAATCTTGGCTTTGTTTGGGGTAGTTATTTCATGGGTTCTTATTAGATTAAAAAGATAATTTTTGACAAGATAATCACTCAGTATTTTTTGTATCTGTGGGATTTATGAGATGTAGAAACTGTTCTTTTTTCCTTCATTTATGCTTGGAAATGTATAACAGCAAGAGGCTGGCCAGATGACCTGAGGAAATGAGGCTAGAAGACCACCATGAAAAGAAGCCACATTTCCATTGAGGGGGGGTAAAAATGAGTATTTCCTGTGAGCCATATATGTACCTGTTGGATGGGAGATTGAGGAAAGGGTTCACCTAGAGGGATGGGATAATTACAGCAGGAATATTTTGAATGCAGAACCAAGAAGCCAAGGATTTGGGGTGTTCCAGAGTGGCCCCTAGTGAAGAATTGCCCATACTGGAAATATGCAGATGTAGATTCTCAGAAGAGGGGAAACTCTGAGGAGCACCCTGGGTGTTTTAGGAGAGCAAAGGAACATTCATCATTCTATTATCACCTGAAGGCACCAATGCCATGGTACCACTACTTCCCACCAAACCTTTGGACCCCAGGTTCACAGAACTGGGTCAACTATTATTCTTTGTCCATGACACACTCATCATATTCATCATTAATCTAAGCATGACCTATTTGTATATATTTGACACCTCACCCCACCCGAATTTGACTGGGAGAGTAGGAGGGAACACCTAGTTCAACTACAGCGCTCTCTCTCTCTCTGAATAAATTCTCACTCTGAAATTCCTCTTAAACAATATTTAGGCCTATCCTTACCTATTCTGAAGGCAGGTCAAAAGAAAGTCAACAAGTTTCACTTGTTCTTTTTTTTTTTTTTTTTTTTTTGTCATTGTGATAAAATTTTTAATTTTTTTTTCTTTTTGTTGACCATATATCCTAAATTTTCTCTTTTTTTTATTTTTTTATTTTTTTTCTTTTTTAATAATTATTTAATTAGTATACATGTGTTCCCCATCCTGAACCCTCCTCCCTCCTCCCTCCCCATACCATCCCTCTTTGTAAGTGATCTAGCCTGTGTTGTTCTCAGCCTTTGGGGCTCCAGTCAAAATTCCAAGACCACAAGAAATATTGAATTGAACATGCTGCTAGACAAATATGGATTGTGAGTTCATCTTTAGGAGGCACCTACTGATGATAAACTAAGGATTTGCCCCTCCAGGGTCCTTTTGCACTCCCTCTTGCCAGGGTATTATTGGTTCAGAACAAATTTTATGTTAATTTCTTAGCAGATAGCATAAATTCAAACCCCAAGCAAACATAAAGCACAAGCTTGTCCTTAACACTTCTTAGGAACTTTTCTCCATCCATGACAGACAGGTTTCTTGGTTGCCTCTCTGTATCAATTAATTGTTTTCTTAATTTATACTTTTATTGTTGGTATGAACCTTTGAGTTTCTCGTCTTTATGCAGGAGCCTTGGGTCCAACTCACTCTCCATTCTAGTTTAGACCAAAGACTCATTGTCTAACTGCACACAGATATTAAAAACCTACTTCCTGGATTACAGAAACTGGCAACCTCCCAACCTCCAGGTAGAAAACCTGGAGGGCTTCAGTTCTACAAGAACCAATCCTCTTGGTTGGTTCATAGATTGGTTGGTTCAACCAATCCACACCCGAAAGTAGATCCAGTCCCTATCCACCTTGGTTAGGAATGACTGTGTGAAGGGATCACTCTTCCTCTCGCCAGAATGGAGTGGGACAGAACCAGCCATTGGACATACCACTCAGCATTGTAACACATCCCTACCACTCTGTCCTACCTTCCTCCCAATCCAGAACTCCTCCTTCCTTCAAGGCCAAACATAGGACTCCAAACATCTGCGGGGGTCTTTCCCCATGACTAGAAGCCACACTTATGTTACCTTTACCACAATCCATGACGTTCTTTATACCACCTGATTGTCTCTCTTCACATCGTCCTTTGTTTTATATGTTAAAATACAGCAATTTAGTAATCTGATTTTTACAGCCCATTGCATTCCCAATTACAATATGATTAATTTTTTAAAACATATCAGAATTTATGGATCTAACCAAATGTAGTCACTTTGAAGGAAAAAAATAATATCCATTATGTTGATATATTTCTACTTTTATGATGGTGTTACTGAAAACATTTTTTTTACAGACACACTGTTTATGATCACATCTCAAATGCCTTAAATATTCTGTAAAACTAAGTTATTAGAAGGCAGAAACTGTATTAAGATCTCCTTTTTTAAATCTCTGCACACAGATGGGAGAGACACTGCAGTATAGTTAAGGAGTGATGTGCCTGGATAAGACAGGACAGAGGGACTAGAGATTGGAGACAGGACATTGAGGGACTAGGGTTACAGAGAGAAATGGCTGTGGGGAAGCTTTCAAAGGTGGAGCACGTTCTTGAGAAGAAGGAGGTTATCTCTGACAATTAAGTCTGTATGCTACTGCTACTACTGCTAAGTCACTTCAGTCGTGTCCGACTCTGTGTGACCCCATAGACGGCAGCCCACCAGGCTTCCCTGTCCCTGGGATTCTCCAGGCAAGAACACTGGAGTGGGTTCCCATTTCCTTCTCCAATGCATGAAAGTGAAAAGTGAAAGTGAAGTCGCTCAGTCGTGTCCGACTCTTAGCAACCCCATGGACTACAGCCCACCAGGCTCCTCCATCCATGGGATTTTCCAGGCAAGAGTGCTGGAGTTGGGTGCCATTGCCTTCTCCAAGTCTGTATGCTACATCAGCCAAATTCCCCATGACATCTGCAACTCAACCAGGCTTTATTTGACTCTTTAGGGATTCTTTAAAAGACAAGGACTCTTGGGGAAATGAAGTGAAAGTGTTTCTTCCTCCTTTGTGTCAGACTTGTAGCTAGAGAGGAGACCTGAAGGCACTAGAGACGACCTGCTTCCTCTTCCCAGAGGAGGCAGGTTCTCTGCTCGACAATGCTCCATGCCAAATATAAGCTTGGTGACAGGCCTTCATGAGTATTTTATTCCCTCTGTCTCCCCAGAGTTTCTACAGTGCTGGCACATACTAGGCACTCACTGGATGTTTGCTGAATGAAAGAATGCTAGCAAGTTGGAGCCTTTGAGAAGCTTGCAAACTTGTCTCTGGCTCACTGTCCAAGCTTAAGTACAGACTGACTGACTTGACCTGAAGGGATGAGCTAGATGCATTCTTACTTCAATGGATAATTCCATTTCATCGAAATATTGTGAACTGAAAAACCAGTTTCAGGTTGGAAATGTAGGAAAATTAAAGGGCAGAATGGAAGATAAACTGGAGTAAGACCTACTGTTCTTGAATGTTGCTTCTCTTGTTTCTAACAATAGGTTTTTATTAAACCAAAAATTTGATTATTTAAATAGATATTTAAGTTCACATTTAAATATTTAAATGAAAGTTACAAGAAATGTATTGTCTCAATCTGGGCAAAAGGCAAAGACAAGAGACCCCCTGGTGACATGCAAACTCCAGGAGCAGGATATGGCTCCCCACCTTCTGACGTGACATAGGACACTCACCAAGGAGGTTTCAGCCTTAATTGCTCTGTCTAGCCTCACTGCTGACTCTTGGCAAATTTGAAAAGTCTTCACAAGTTTTCAAGAAATTACGATTACTACATTGATTCAGATTCGAAGAACTGATGTTAAGAACTGACTCACTGGAAAAGATCCTGATGCTGGGAAAGACTGAAGGCAGGAGGAGAACGGGACGACAGAGGGATGAGATGGTTGGATGGCATCACTGACTCTATGGACATGAGTTTGGGTAAACTCCGGGAATTGGTGATGGACAGGGAAGCCTGGCATGCTGCAGTCCATGGGGTCGCAAAGAGTCAGACATGACTGAGAGACTGAACTGAACTTTGATTTAGATGGTTTATGATTTGGTACTTTTTTAATGATGCAATTGCTTTGCTCTTACAAATTTGATGCAACATGACAAAAGAAAATATTTTTTTCACAAGCACCAAATTTTAGTAAAATGTGTAAAATTTTATTTTTTAAGCATCAAAAGTACTTCTAGTAACAAATGTTCCCCCCAAATATATCCCTTTAATGGTGGTTCATTGTGTATAAAGTAAACACATAATATGTAGTATATGAAGCCACATAATCCACAGTTCATTCAGGACTGGTGTTTGCATTGAATGCAATCCCAGTGGAAAGCCATGTTTTAAATAATAAAAATATTTTCCTGTGGTGTTTTTATAAAGGCTAAACTGAAAAGAAAATAACTTGTATTTATATAGCTAAAGCAGAAATATTTTTAAGTACTTTTTAGGGTAGCTGCTTAGTAAATTTTATTTCTAAATTCTGAATTCCTTTTGAGAACCCTGCTCTAGAAACAGAAATTACCAAGTGCTTCTGGCTCTGGTTGCATTTAGCTAGGTCTCTTAAAGAACAGGAAACTGTGGACTCAGATGAAGACACCACATTAGGTTCTTGGGATCCACAACGAGTAAGAGCAACAAGCCAAACCCCTCTCCTAGGAGCTGTCCTACCACTGAGGGAAGACCATCCCACTACACAGGTTTCCACCCTCCTTTGAAGGAATGTCAGAGCCAGTCCCATCATGCCTCATACCCATGATCCCCATCTCCACACTGCTCCCTCTATGCCTAATTCTGACCGATTCCTTTCTTTACAAATATTTCACATGGGTCCTTGGGCCTCCCAGCGAACAACTCCTCCCCTTGTATCGGCTACTTCTTTTCATCTCCTAAATTAAAACCTGGCTCTCTCCTGGACCACGCCCTTTCAGCCTTCTGGAGGTAGCCCCATGTTCTTCCACTGGGGATCTTTGGGTTCCCAGTGCCACTTCCAAACCATCATTCACATGCCCTTGATCCTGAGACGTCCTTGACTCCTTCCCTTTTCCTCCCTGTTGACATCTCAACTTGTAATCATGTCTCTCAGTTTTTGAAGAATTCCACTCTCAGCCATGGAAACTTTTGGCACCCCAACTCATTGTCATTCTCTTTCATCTTATATTATCTTTAACAAACACATGAAGGAAGCAAAAATACATGCAAGATGTTCAATGAGACTAGTAATCAGGCAAATGCAAATGAAAACAAAAACCCATTCGTATTGACACTATACTATAAGATGGGCAAATTTTAAAATTAAAAGCCAGATAATATTGAGTTTGCTGTAGATGTGGATTCATGATAATTCTCACACACAATTGGTAATGTACATTGGTACAGTCACAGAAGAGAGAGATTTTGTAATAAAAGTCAAATTAGAAATACTACTTCTAGACACATGTACAAGGAAACAACTGTAAAGTTGATTTCCTTATTGTTCATACCAGTATAACAATTCAAATGACTATCAACAGATAAATGGAGAATTAGTTGTGGTTTATTCACACACTGAAATAGTACATAGCAATTAAAGTACATATACAAAAAATAAAAACATGAATTTGGATAAAGGTTATCTCTGGGGTAAGAAAGAGGATAGTGGGACTGGGGATGGGTAAAAATGGGTCTTCATTTCTATGTATTACTGTATTTTATTTATTACATTAAAAAGGAGAGATTAAAAACATGTAATAAGGCAAAAGAGTGAAACCAGAATAACAGATACATTTTTTTTTTTAATGAAAAAAGTGTTCAGTCATTTCTTCTTGGCAACAAGATGGGAAACCTTAGCTAACTTAAGAATTTCAAACTATCTCCAAGCAATATAAATGATATCTACATAGGAAAAAAGAAAGATGTTTGGCAGTTATTCAGTTAATCGTTTTGGTATCACACATCTAAACTTAAAATTTGCATGAAATTAACTTGTGAGGAATAAATTATTCTTAAGTATTTAATATTGATCATAATTACCAAATAACAGTCAAACCCCCACAACAGTTTGTACTATATGGAAACAATCTTTTGTGAGTACAAAACTCCAAAATGTTCAGCAAAAAAAAAAACAAAAAACTGTCATTTGTTTCCACACCTGGCCTTACTTAAGGAAAGCAATGCTTTATTTATTCAACATCACTATGAAATGATGTGTTTCAAATACTTTTATGCCTTTAAGTGCCAATACTTTTTTTATTAATAATTTTAACCACTTGTATTGGAATCACTTTTGGAAAGAACATTTGGATGTTTTTCTTTCTTTTTTTAAGACAATAGAGAGAGTTGATTAAGATTCTCACACTGACTTGGGGTCAAGAGTAAGTAGGCTCATAATTTCATTCTGTCTTAATTCCAAAGGACCTTTGTCTCCAGGAAATATATGTATTAATAGTAGTAGTTCCTTGTGTACTTTGGACAGCTAAACAATTGGTGAATGTGTCTCCAGAAAATAACTCTTTTCCCTGTTTGTTTAAGCTATTCTTCTGTCTATCTCACTGAACTTGAGCAACATCTACTCATAAACACACAGTTGTCAGGGCCCCTTTATTTTCACCATGCTTCTGGTTGATTGGGTCCATATTTCATAATTTTCCTCACAAAGATCAGTAGCAATAATCTGTACATAAGGAGTGTTTATCCCAGCAGTATGTGACTACAAGGCTGGGGATTTAAAATTGTTGTGTCTGTTTTTAGCCTATACTCTCCTTACTCTCAGGTTGCCAGCCTCCAGCAGCAGTTTTCTTATTCAACCCACTCCATTATTCTTGCTGAGACATCCCATGGACAGTGTTGCCGGGCGGGCTACAATCCATCGGATCACAAGAGTCAGACACGAATTAGTGACTAAAACAAAAACAAAAATTTATAAATTTTTGAAAAGAATAAATATGCTGTTACTGGCAGCCTAGAGTCTTTCCTATGAGGTTAAGTGTGTAGAGCTGGGCACAAAACCATTTGTTTAGCTCTTCTTGTGTGTCTATTTCCTTCTCCTCTGCAATGCCCCAGATAACTCAGGCCTCAGGGGCTCCCTCCATCAGCATGGGACTACTGTGGCAACACAGACGTGAGGCCATTCCAGTGGGTCGATTGCACCATTCTAGAACTTGTCCTTTTTTAAATTCCTCCTTTGAACAGACAAATTGGCATATGATACTAGTTCTTTCTCAGGATTGAACATTTTTAGACAAATTTCCTGTTCTTGGGGCATTTTCTTTTTTTTTTTAATTTAAATTTATTTCTTTTAATTGGAGGCTAATTACTTTACAATATTGTATTGGTTCTGCCACACATCAACATGAATCCACCACGGGCGTACACGTGTTCTCCATCCTGAACCCTCCTCCCACCTCCCTCCCCATACTATCCCTCCGGGTCATCCCAGTGCACCAGCCCCAAGCATCCTGTATCGAACCTGGACTGGCAATTCATTTCTTATATGATATTATACATGTTTCTATGACATTCCCCCAAATCATCCCATCCTCTCCCTCTCCCACAGAGTCCAAAAGACTGTTCTATACATCTGTGTCTCTTTTGCTGTCTCACATACAGGGTTATCATTACCATCTTTCTAAATTCCATATATATGCTTTAGTATACTGTATTGGTGTTTTTCTTTCTGGCTTACTTCACTCTGTATAATAGGCTCCAGTTTCATCCACCTCATTAGAACTGATTCAAATGTATTCTTTTTAATGGCTGACTAATACTCCATTGTGTATGGAGAAGGCAATGGCACCCCACTACAGTACTCTTGCCTGGAAAATCCCATGGATGGAGGAGCCTGGTAGGCTGCAGTCCATGGGGTCGCTAAGAATTGGACACAACTGAGCAACTCCACTTTCACTTTTCACTTTCATGCATTGGAGAAGGAAATGGCAACCCACTCCAGTGTTCTTTCCTGGAGATTCCCAGGGACGGGGGAGCCTGGTGGGCTGCCATCTATGGGGTCGCACAACGACTGAAGCAACTTAGCAGCAGCAGCAGCAGCAGTGTATATGTACCACAGCTTTCTTATCCATTCATCTGCCGATGGACATCTAGGTTGCTTCTAAGTCCTGGCTATTATAAACAGTGCTGCAATGAACATTGGGGTACACGTGTCTCTTTCAATTCTCGTTTCCTCGCTGTGTATGCCCAGAGGTGGGATTGCTGGGTCATAAGGCAGTTCTATTTCCAGTTTTTGAAGGAATCTCCACACTGTTCTCCATAGTGGCTGTACTAGTTTGCATTCCCACCAACAGTGTAAGAGGGTTCCCTTTTCTCCACACCCTTTCCAGCATTTATTCCTTGTAGACTTTTGGATCGCAGCCATTCTGACTCGTGTGAAATTGTACCTCCTTGTGGTTTTGATTTGCATTTCTCTGATAATAAGTGATGTTGAGCATCTTTTCTATGTGTTTGTTAGACATTGGAGAAATGTCTGTTTAGTTCTTTGGCCCATTTTTAGATTGGTCGTTCATTTTTCTGGAATTGAGCTGCAAGAGTTGCTTGTATATTTTTGAGATTAATTCTTTGTCAGTTGCTTCATTTGCTATTATTTTCTCCCATTCTGAAGGCTGTCTTGTCACCTTGCTTAGAGTTTCCTTTGTTGTGCAGAAGATTTTAATTAGGTCTCATTTGTTTATTTTCACTTTTATTTCCAATATTCTGGGAAGTGGGTCATAGAGGATCCTGCTGTGATTGATGTCGGAGAGTGTTTTGCCTATGTTCTCCTCTAAGAGTTTTATAGTTTCTGGTCTTACATTTAGATCTTTAATCCATTTTGAGTTTATTTTTGTGTGTGGTGTTAGAAAGTGTTCTAGTTTCATTCTTTTACAAGTGGTTGACCACTTTTCCCAGCATCACTTGTTAAAGAGATTGTCTTTTCTCCATTGTATATTCTTGCCTCCTTTGTCAAAGATAAGGTGTCCATAGGTGAGTGGATTTATCTCTGGGCTTTCTATTTTGTTCCATTGATCTATATTTCTGTCTTTGTGCCAGTACCATACTGTCTTGATGACTGTGGCTTTGTAGTAGAGCCTGAAGTCAGGCAGATTGATTCCTCCAGTTCCATTCTTCTTTCTCAAGATTGCTTTGGCTATTCGAGGTTTTTTGTATATCCATACAAATTGTGAAATTATTTGTTGAGCTCTGCATTTTCTTAAAGGACTCCTTACAAATAGACAGCAGAACTTCCACTGTAATTACTACTCTGTGCCAGAATTTGTTTATATTTCCTGCTAGCATTTATTTAATTTCACTTTACTTCCAATCAAAGTTTGAAGTGAACATTCTATTCTCTATACCAGTGGTCCCCAATCCTTTTGGCACCAGGGACTAGTTTTGTGGAAGTTTTTCACAGGATGGATGGGAGGGATGGTTTCAGGATGATTTAAGTGCATTTCATGTATTGTATCATTGGTGTTCTGTTGCTAAGTCATATCTGACTTTTTGCTACGCCATGGACTGTAGCCAGCCAGGCTCCTCAGTCCATGGTATTTCTTGGGCAAGAACACTGGAGTGGATTGCCATTTCCTTCTCCAGGAAATCTTCCTGGAACAGAAATCAAACCTGTGTATCCTGCATTGGCAAGTTTTTGTTTGTTTGCTTGTTTGTTTTTTACCACTGAGCCACCAGGGAAGCCCCATTTGTTGTATACTTAATATCTAATGCTGCTGCTGATCAGCAGGAGGTATCTACCAGCCCATGGGGACCCCTGTTCTATGTCAGTGGTCAATAAACTAACTATAGCCTACAGGCCAAATGATGGTACTTTTATAAACAGTTTTGTCAGAATTCATGTTATCTATGATGGCTGTCATGCTGCAGTGGCAAAGTGGCTGAGACAGAAAATAAATGGTCCAGAAAGCTTAAAAAGTTTATATAAAAAGATAACCTGCCCTTAATTTAGTCTAACTAGTCAGTCTTACCTAAAAAGGTTTACTTCTTGAAGGAGGTGAACTCCAGCAACATCTTTCTTTTTCAAAATGTAAACATGGAAAAAATGGAAAATAATCAGACAGATTACTAGGAAAGTGGTTCATAGTTTCTGAGCTATTTTAATATATTTGTCAATTCTTAGTAGCTTGAAATCGTTACCACTGGACAAGAGCAGTTATAGACAACAGTGGTGTTTAAATAAGCAACTCACAAGAATACCACATGCTTTAAGTGTAGCAAAAGTGCATTATAATTTTGTCTCAGCACGTGTACCCCAATGTTCATCACAGCACTGTTTACAATAACCAGGACATGGAAGCAACCTAGATGTCCATCAGCAGATGAATGGATAAGAAAGCTGTGGTACATGTACACAATGGAGTATTACTCTGCTATTAAAAAGAATGCATTTGAATCAGTTCTAATGAGGTGGATGAAACTGGAATTTTCACACATACAGAGTGAAGTGAGTCAGAAAGAAAAATACCAATACAGTATATTAATGCATATATATGGAATTTAGAAAGATGGTAACAGTGACCCTATATACAAGACAGCAAAAAAGACACAGATATAAAGAACAGACTTTTGGACTCTGTGGGAAAAGGTGAGGGTGGGATGATTTGAGAGACTAGCGTTGAAACATGTATATTATCATATGTGAAATAGATTGCCAGTCCAGGTTCGAATCATGAGACAGGGTGCTCAGGGCTGGTGCACTGGGATGATCCTGAGGGATGGGATGGGGAGGGAAGAGGGTGGGGGTTCAGGATGGGGAACACATGTACACCCATGGCAGATTCATGTCAGTGTATGGCAAAACCAATACAATATTGTAAAGTAATTAGCCTTCAATTAAAATAAATAAATTAATTTTTAAAAGAAAAAAAATTTTGTCTCAGACATAAAATTAGATAAGAGATGGAAAATACCTTAAATAATAATTGCTACATAACATAATGCATAATTGATATGGTGCTAGACCCACAGTTTGGAATACTGAATAAGTTATTAAGGCAACCCAAAGTTTATATTTTTTAATAAAGCAGATCATAAACATTATCCAAACGTACATTTTTATCTTGGTTATATCAATATATTATTATATTAAGGAAAGAAAATACAACAGAAATGTGGTATCAGAAAATGGAATTAATACTTATAATTTAGCTGTCATATTTTATGATACATATCAAGTATTTGCTTGCTAGATACAGCTAAAATGTTAAAGGCAAATGATTTGATTCATGTTATCCCAAGTCCATGAAATAGCTATTTAAATGCTATATGAGTTGTAACATACTTGTATATTGGACAGATATATTGAATAAGTCTATTGAGCGGGATTTCACTAAAACAACTTGCAATCCATCTCCTCAATGCCTGTGAAGCTATTCAGTGAAAGAAGCTTTGCCCCTGCACTAGATAAGAATTCAGCCAGTTTCCTGACTTTTCTCTTAATTTTAAGTGAAAGTGAAGTCACTCAGTCGTGTCCGACTCTTTGCGACCCCATGGACTGTAGCCTATCAGGGTCCTCTGTCCATGGTATTCTCCAGGCAAGAATACTGAAGTGGGTTGCCATTTCCTTCTCCCGGGGATCTTCCCAACCCAGGATCGAACCCGGGTCTCCCGCATTGCGGGCGGATGCTTTACCATCTGAGCCGCCAGGGAAGCCCCAAATTTTAAGGTAGTAGTTATTGCCATGGTTACTTTAAGTAACAAAATACAATCTCATTTCAAAAATTAAGCACTGGTTCAGGACATTAATCAATCCTTCACTCTCCAGTCAATCTTACTTAAGAGTGTAAGGTCTTACTAAGGGCAGGTATGATTTTATGTATTTTGCTTTAAAAAGCACTCTGAAAAATGACAGTAATTAAAACAGCATGATGTAGTAAAAGAAGAGAAACATGCATTGGAATTGACCAGAACAAGGAGTCCAAAAATAGACCCAAGCAAAGACATTCAACTGATTCCTGAAGTAGGAGTGGAAACCCATTGGGGAAAAAAAAATAGTCTTCTCAACAAATGGCACTGGAACACCTGGATGTCCATAAGCAAAAAAAGAAAAGTCAACCGAGACACAGAACTTAAACCTTTTACAAAAATTAACTCCTCAAGAACAGATCTAAATGTAAAATGCAAAGCACTTAATTTCTAGAAGAAAATATAGTATAAAACCTAGGTGACATTGGGTTCAAAAATGAACTTTTAAATACAACACAAAAAGCAAAATCCATGAAGAAAAAAAAAATCGATGGCAAGTAGAATTTACTAAGATTAGAAAACTTCTGCTCTGTGAAAAACATTGCTAAGAGAATGAAAAAAACAAGCCATACTGGGCAAAAGTCTTTGTAAAACACTTATGTAATAAAAAGACTTATTTCAAAAAAAAAAGAAAAAAAAACTCTTAATATTCATCAATAAGAAAACAAACAACTGAAATAAAAAATGGACAAAATATCTGAACAGATATCTTACCAATGAAGACATATGGATAACAAATAAACATATGAAAATATGCTCAGTATAGTTTACCATTAGGAAATCAAAAATCTTTTAAAAAGAGATTTCACCATACACCTACTAAAATGGCTAAAATTCAAAACACTAATTTCTAGCAAGTCTGAAGAAAAAGTAACTCTGGTTCATTGATAATTGGAATGCAAACTTATGTAGCCACATTAGAAAGACAGTTTCATAGTTTCTTAGAAAGTTAAATATGGGTTTATCATACACTCTTGGGTATTTACCCAACTGACTTGAAAATTTACGTTTACACAAAACTGCACACAAATGTTTATAGCAATTTTATTTGTAATTGCCAAAAACTGGAAGTAACCAAGATGTCCTCCAATAGATGAACATATAAACATATTTTGGAACATTCATATAATGAAATAGTATTCAATGATAAAAAGAATTGAACTATCAAGACACAAAAGATGTGGATAAATCATAAATGAATACTGCTAAGTGAAAGAAACCAGTCTGAGAAAGCTATTCAGTACATGATTACAATCACATTTTTTTGTCTCATATAATTTTGGTAAACAACTTTTTTTGTATCTCAATGCCTCAGCTGAAACTTCAGCTTCGATGCCTTGTTATAAATATGTACAAACACATATTCAGGGACCAAGAAATATTTATGTATATAAGCACATATTCTGGAACCAAGAAATATTCAATCATAAAACTTCTAAATATAAACCTACTAACTTTATATGTTACTTCACTAGATTATAAACTCCTCAAATGCTATAATCATAGCTTCTACTTCTTTGCAAAGCATACACACACATACTCATACACACACTCACACACACATATAAGAAACATAATTTTTAACCCCCAAATTGACTCAGTAAATGCTGGTTGCTGATCTGTTGATGGTGTGTATCTGTGTATACCTAATTTTACAAAGGTAGTCAAGCATGACTCTGAGGTTAGGACATAATTTGGAACATAACTTGGAACCAGACTTGGACTTCTGGGTTTCCATTTATATCACTAGTTGACCACTTGAAAAACTGGCACTGGTTATTACCACTATCACTGTGCACAGAAGGATCCAGATTAAACAGCCAATCCTGAAGAGCAATGTTGCATTCAGATCAAACTGAACATCCAAATTGCTATCACAACACATTACCCAGAGAAAATATTGTGTACCTGGTAATTTATTTGAATCTGTAAAATTAACAACACTTTCCATTGAGAAATTAGACTCTCTAGAACTACCAGATGCAGAACTTAAAATTCAAGTAAATGCATCATTCTTACCCACAAGCTAGCAAGCCAGCTCAGTTCACTGTGAAGTATGAACACCGGGAGTATGTGCATGGCTCCTTTGGGTCAAAGGAAATTCTGACTGGCTCTGAACTGTTCCTCATTGAGCAGGGATAAAGTTTCCATTTTATAACCACTTCTCACACAAGGTGTCCCACATTCCTCACCCTCTGTTTGGAGGCATGTATGGA